>NW_027552297.1:0-339583 GCF_045843805.1 Urocitellus parryii
ATTATTATTATTCTTTTGCAAAGAGTAAGAATTTGGGGCCTGGGGATGTGGCTCAAGTGGTAGTGTGCTCACCTAGCATGCGTGAGGCACTGAGTTTGATTCTCAGCACCACATAAAAATAAAAAAAATATTGTGTCCACCTAAGAAAAAAATAAAAAAAATATTAAAAAAGAGTAAGAATTTGTAGATTGGCATCAGGTGTAAGATATTTTCATATGTGGCACTATATGCCTGAATATGAAGTTTTAACATTTCAGCCAGGAACATTTAAGTTATGCCAGGATAATATATAAGGAAGGAAATGAAGAATATATACACTGTTCACATGTCAAAAATGTGTCCACATTTTACCAGGGAAGATGGCTATAATACCTAATCCAGAAAAGGGAAGGACATTTATTAACAAGGGAGAGAAAAGGTTTCTAAGGAACTTTGCATATTGCATGCAAAACCAAAGTGACCTGGGTGCATAGAAAGAATGAGTCTGTTTAACAAAGCAAGTTAATTTTAGTTTTAAGACTCCATTCTCTAATATGCAATATTTCTAAAAAAAAATAGTTGTATTGAATGTAGCATTTTTGTTGTACATCTCTCTTTGGCTTGCTCAAGATGAATGCAATGCTGAAAAGCTGTTTGTTTTTTTCTGATGATCTAACAACAAGTGTACTTCTGTCACATCCAGAGTGACTGATAATGCTCAGGACTATCCATTACTCCATTCAAATAATAGGATTTGCTTGCTTTTAAGGTCACTTGGGCTATAATGTTGTTATTGTTTTTCCTGCTGTGCTGTAGTCTCATTTTCATGGAGGACTGGTGGAAGAGGTATTGGGCAGCACTCTTCACAGACATAATGCCACTTCTTTGCCTGCAGACTATTTTGCCTGCAGTCCTGAATTTCCTTGCATACAACAGGGGTTTTAGTGGCATAAGAAACTTGAGTTTCACTATGGATTCAACAATGCAACAATAGAAATCATTCTTTAATATTATTTGTCTTCAAGTTAGAAAGTAGGATGAAAATATTTAACAGTTTGCATCTCAAGAATGCTTTGTGGTTCTTAAAATAAACAAATCATATATTTGAGGCTGGAGGTATAGCTCTGTGGTAGAGATTTGCCTAGTATGTGCAAGACCTTTGATTAGATCAACAACAGAATAAATAAATAAAATCATATACTAAGCAGAGTGGTAGGAGGAAAAGGTCAGAATTTAACTAAATTTCTGATCATTTGAAGTTCCATTAAATAGCAAACCACATCTTGAACATTATAGTCAAAAACATTCACTCGCATTTTAAATGAGGTCTCATTTTTCTGTAGTGGATATAGACTAATCTGAATTTCTTTCTTTCCTATTATAGGCTTGACTTTATTAACTTCCAAAAATCTTACATGTTTCAGGTTTTGCTTTGTAGTCTCATTTTCATAGAGGATTGGTGGGAAAAGAGAGAGGAATTGGTAGCACTTGTTCATGCAAAAAGTCCAAATTTTTATTAAACTGAAATAGCTCAGGTAATTTTAGGTTGTTGTTGTTTTGTAGAAATAATTGTATATGAGGAAGCCTCAAATGTTAATAGAACAGAGGACTCCTGGGTTCGAAATCCAGCTCCATTGTTATGTTGTGTGACATGGGGTGAGGCATATATCTCTGAGCCTCTGTTTGTACTACAGCATCTCTGATGTCATATTTAACTACATAAATATATGCAATCCTTCCTTCCTATGTCTGCAGGGAATTGGTTCCAGGACCTCCTATGGATACCAGAATCTGAAGATGCTCAGGTTCCTTATGTAAAACAGCAGAGTGTTTGCATGGAATCTTCACAAATCCTCCTGTATGCTTTAAATTCTTTCCGGACCACTTATATCTAATACAATGTAAATGTCTCATAAATAATTTTATACTGGATTTTTTGGGGAATAATGACAAGAAGAAATCTGTACATGTTCAGTAAACACAATTCTTATTTTTGGGGGGGGGTTACTATTTTTGATCTGAGGTTCATTGTGGCTGGAGAGATAGAGTCTGTCCTGAAACTTCGAGTCTACATAGCAATGTTTGTTGTACACCTGGTGCTGACCCTGCTCCCTTTGCTCCACAAACTTGGAGATCTCTATGTTTCCTCAAAGCAAAGAATGTTGGCTTAAAGTAAGTAATTAAACCCAGGACTTCTTTCCTTAAGAAATGCTGGATTTTGGTTTAATAAGTTTTCCCAAGTTTTATTGTTTTGCAACATTTCAAATCTTCAGAAAACTTGCAGGCAAAGTATAATGAGGAGCTTGTATCTACCAATTGCTAACGTTTTGCCACATTTGCTCTCTGTTTCTGTCCTCCTTCCCTTGGTATATAGGTATTGTTGAACCATTGGATAATTTATTGCAGGCATCCTGACCCTTCATCCCTAAATACTGTAGCATATATTTCTTAAGAAAAAGGACATTCTTCTACATAGCCACAATACAACTACTTGGGAATTTAACATTGATCCAATATTATTATCTGAAAACAAACTGTATATTAAAATTTTCACAATGGTTCCAATACAGTTCTTGTAGTTTTATTTATTTGTTTTCATTCCATGATATAACCAAGATTATCTGTTACATTCAATTTTCCTATCTTTTCACCTTCCTTTGAGTTACAATTTTCTAGTCTGTTTTAATTTGTTCACTTTTATAGTATCAACAATTTTTTTTAGAATTTGTGCCAGTTTTCAGTATGTCCTTCAAGTTGAATTTGCCTGGCTGTCTCTTAATGATTAGATTCATGTTAAATATTTTTGGAAGGAAGGGCTCAGGGGCAGAACACACGCTTAACATGCACAAATCCCTGGGTACCATCTCCAGCATAATAAAAATTTTTGAGGAAATATCATATAGGTATTAATGTGTACTCAATGCATCATATCCAAATTTATGTGCTGTTGTAATTGGTACAATATATTGGGTCATTTGATTAAGGCAGAACTCACCAAATGTCTGCAATTTTAAAGTACTATTTCTCCTTATAATTAAGAGATGTGAAGAGTGACTTTGAGACTTTATTTGTCAAAGGTTCTGACATCCATTATCAATGGTGATTGTAAGATTGCTATAGTTTGATTGCTTTCTACAAAAGTAATTGAGATAATCATTAGATCTCTTGCAAGCATGGGCTGGACCACAGACAGACCCTGGAGTGTGTTTGTGTAATGGTGGTGCTAAGGCAAAGTGAGAAGATAAACTGAAATGCTCTTTGTATTTTGAACAGTGTTTAGTGGAGGGCTTGGGGTACCTAATGGGAAGAATCTAAGAAAAGTAAACATTTATTATGTGTTGAACAGAACAAACACATTATACTGTTTTCTGTCTTTGCAGATAAGAAACAGAGCTTGAAAACAATGGGTTTATGCAATGCAAATAATGTATTAAAGTCTTTCTTTTTTAAATGGTGAGTTATAATTTCCCTTATTTATTTCAATTCCCCTGCTCCATTATATTTTTGGTTGTAATTTCATTTTGTAATTTCACTCTAATTCTGGTTGTAATTTCACAAAATTCAAATATTATTGATAATAAACACAATTAGTTACCAATAATGTTTCAAGAGACATTACTGATAGTGAAGATTTTAAGTGATAAGGAACAGTAACAAATAATCCAAGTATAGGTCTATTTTTATCTTGAATAATTCGTTTTTTTGTGTGTTTCTCTGATTTATCGGAGTTAATTTACAACAAAAGCAAATTCTACACCAATGTATGAACCAGTTTTCAAATAATAGGGAGATGATACCAAGTGTTGCAATAAAGAGGAAACATTCTGCAGAGAAGAGCAAAAGCAAATAATAATAGCAATAATCATGATGATGATAAAGAATGCTAATGAGCTTTGATACAAGATCTTGTAAAGCTGAGGTAGTCTAATAATAGCACAGTAACCAGAACAGAGTGCATGGAAGGTGGATTGTGCAAATTACATTTTAAGTGGTGGAATAACCTGGCATAGGAAACAAGGAAGAGAGAGGTGAAACAATAGATGGCATGTAATCAATAAAGAAGTCTTGGCAAAGACATTTTTGCCTTGCAGAATCACTATAACATATGTCTTCATTTTGCTATCTTCATGTTTCTCTGATTTATCAGATGACTTGAACCCAAAGCAGGGAGAACAGTGTTTCACTATGATGTCAGTATTTTAGGAAAAAGAGCCAGGAATTTGAGAAGTAAGCTTTTTACAAATACAATGGTGTCTTTGTTGCTGCTGTTGTGCTTTGAGGATGACTGTATGATAGTTAATTATGAAAACAGAAATGGTAGATACATTTTTTTTCTTAAAACAGGAGTGCTATGCCACTAAAACGTGTATAATGGGGATTATAAGATCAATAAAGTGCATGATTTTATAAAGACTGAATTTTAAATGCAATATAGCCAAAACACACGAAGAAACCAGAATTGTCTTATGAATGAATATTATTATAGCCATGTTTTATTAGCTTTATTTAAAACTATCTACAAGTTGAACAACCTTTTTGAGCCCTTGTTAGAAAACACTTTTGCAATTTGCTGGAGCAATGGATTCTTTTCTATTTTTCTTTGAGCTACAGTGGCTAATATGATTTTGATGTTTCAGTAATTATGTCAATTAATGTGTGCTGAGACTAATTTCATTTGTTGAAATGGATACCAGGTGAATATGTAATTAGAAGATTGTCTTTTAAGAACTTGCGTGCAATTTTCTAAGAGTAGCTGTGACATGGAAGAGGTTAAAATATAAATAAATTCTGACTGGTGACCAAACTAGTATCTAGTTTATTTCTTAACAATGGAAATTAAATTATAATTTCTTGCTGGGCATGGTGGCATACATCTATTATTCTAGCTATTTGGGAGGCTGAGACAGTAGGATCACAAGTTGGAGGTCAGCCTTGGCAATTTAACAAGAGCCTGTCTCAATATAAGAGTAAAAGAGTGCCAATGTAACTCTGAGTTACTACAATATACACACTTTACTCTTTAAAATAAAACATGATGCTTTATTTATTATCATATTAAATTTAGTATAAGAAGGAGCAATTTAAAAATAAATTTCTGGGGCTGGGGTTGTGGCTCAGTGGTAGAGCGCTTATCTAGCATGTGTGAGGCACTGTGTTCAATCCTTAGCACAACATAAAAATATGAACTTCCATTAATGTTCACACTTGATCAAGTCACATCAAATTTTGAACTGAAAACATTTCCTGAGAAGAAATGAAGACACAATTTTTTAAAACATAAGGGTTATTAAAATTTTCAGAACCACTTTTTTGCATGAGCATCATTTGGTCACCAGCAGGCATCTTTCATTGGCTTCCTATGGCAGAGACTGAAGAATATGTTTGCAGGAGCGCTGCGGGCCTCATGCTACCAGATGCCCACTCCCTCTGAGGCGCCTGGTCACGCCCTGGCCCCGAGCGCCCCGCGGCATACCCGCCCTGATCATCCTCCTCTGACACCACAGGTCGCCAGGGGGAAACGCCCTGGGGCTCCTAGGGCGGGTCAAATAGCAAATGTCCCAGGAAGGTGCGCGGTGCGCGCGGAGGGTCGCTCTGGATGCCGCCCCCGCGCGTGGCCCCCGCTGCTCCCCCCCTCGCCCCCTGCCCCCCCTCGCCCCCTGCCCCCCCTCGCCCCCTGCCCCCCCTCGCCCCCTGCCCCCCCCCCCCCCCCGCGGCACCCCGCTACCCTCAGTGCGCAGGCCCGGCTGCCCAAGCGCGCTTGCCCTGGGCTCGCGCTGCCTGGCCCCGGCCTCTGCCGGCTGTGCGGCTTGGACCTCTTGCGGCCTGGCAGTGAGTTTCCTGCCTGAGTAGCGGCAGGGGCGTTCTCCCGCACCGGGCTGGCGAAGTTCTGCGCCCCGACTTTGCGGGCCTGATGGTGGGCCACAGGTATCAATATTTTGAATAACCAATTTCAAAGCCTTAGAAGCAGTGTATTAGATGATCTTTTATGTTTATTATCTTAACTGGATTTCTCAAAGGAGTAGTTAAGTATTGGAATGCTGTTATTTCATGTTGATAATTTAAGAAGTCCCTGTAGTTTCTATTAGCATACTTTTAGTAACTTTGGATTTTGTATTTCTGCTGGGAATCATGACTATTTATATCTTTCTTCACCTTTAAGAGTGATATCAGAATCAAAGTAGTTGTGGGGCAACAGTTTATGATCAGCTCTGAACCCAAATACCTGTCTTGATCCTATCCCAATCTGGCATTAGTTCTGCTGGGTGAACTTTCTTTGATGCATCTTTGAGCATAGCCAGACTCTCCCTAACCAACCAAGTCATTGTCCCATGGTCATAACAGTGAGAGCTTCACTGAAAAACTGGATGAGTTCCCTCAACATTCTGAAGTAGTTGTAGTTATTACTGTCCCCAATGTGTAGGCAGTGCCTAGTTTGGATCTAGAATGCCCTGTCATGTTAACAACCTGTTCCCCTGGGTGGTGCTCATGGGAAGTGATGAAACTTTTAAAAGGTGTGGTCTAGTTGGAGGTTTTTAGATTATTGGGGAAATATCCTCCTGTTGGATTGTGTGCCCCTTCCTCTTTATCTCTATGCTTTCTGAACATAAAATCTGAGTGGTTTTGCTCTTCCACATACTTTGGCTGTGACAGGCCCAAAGCAACAGGTTCAATTGATCATGGACTGGAACCTCCAAAATTATGAGCCAGAATAAATCTTTTCTTTATATAAGCAAATTATCTCAGGTATTTTGTTACAGTGATGAACACACATGAAAAATCTGTGGTTTGAAGAGGTTGAATAAATGGCTTACACATGAGTCCAGAAAGGGGTGTCAGGGTACTGACTTAGATCTTCATGAACCTTGAGCCCCTGATACCTAGGAAAGAGTAAGAAGCCACGGGCAGCTATTCATTATTAACATGAAGCTTAAAAGCCCAGAAGAAATTTTTGATATTTGCATTTGCTCCTTTGGATTACCTTTCACAGAGCAACAGAATAAGAGTACCACTGGGGCAACTCACACTTGCCTCTACTATTGACATGGAGAAAAAAAAGACACAACGAAAACCAACTTCTGCTACAAGGTGCTGAGAGAAATTTGGTATCATCCTCTGCTTTTCTGATGGCTCAAGTGTAGAAACACACGATTTTGGAATCTGTGGGTTTGATTTGTGACAACTTGCTGATGTTCTTTGGAAATGTATCTACTCATTCCACACAATTAGACAGTTAGAAGTGACTGATAGTGCGTGAGAGATTTTTGTGAAGTTTTTAGATGGTCTGCACTGGAATTTAAATATGGCACTGGGAAAGGAAGGAAGGGAGGAAGGGAGGAAGGAAGGCTTCTGAATATGTGGAAATTTCAGGTCCACTGCCTGCCTTGTTAAGGCTATCAGGTGCCTTATAAGGAAGAAAAGCAACAAATGCCTAATCCTTGGTGCAAGCCTTGCCCTCTCGGTAGTCAGGTTCTCAAAGGGAACTTCACTATCTCAGGTGACCAGCAAGTCTGCATGACACTCCTGGGCTGCACGAACGTTCTGCTCCACTATCACATTAAGTTAAGATGAAAGAAAAAAAAAGAGCAAAAGTGAAATGAATCCCAGCTTAGTTTTACTAGGATACGAATCAGTATCTAACCTTTCTTTGCAGGTGATTAAGGTGTTTCTCTCCACTGGGCCTTTCAAAGGCTCTTTGGAGCAAGACATCACTGGGGTGCTCTCCAGGCACAGAGACTCATTGTGCCCCCCCCCCCGGCTAGGCATCTCTCCTCACCCCTTCCCCAGATACTCCTGCCCCATAGGACCAGCCTGTGCCCAGTCCATCTTGTGAATCAATGTTGAATAGATCTTTCTCCTGCATCCCAGTCTAATTTGGGAAGGCAGGCTGGTGTTCACATATGGGCCCTCTCCCACTTCCCCAACATCTATTCTTCCAGCCATTTGCCTTCTAGGATTATGTACCCCCATTTTATAGCAAGGAGCCTGAAGTCTGATCTTTCATCTCTTTAGGCTTCTCCACCTGCCAGGAAGGTGGACCCTGGAATCCAGAAAACCCTCCCTCCTCTGTATATGCCAAGTCCTTTCCAATGTCCTTCAACCCAGAGTTCAATGCTCCCAGAAGCAGTCCTTAGTGTGACCTCTATAAATTCATGTTGGGTGGCATCTGCATCACATTTACCTTAGCATCCAATTTCGTCTCACTCCGTGTCCAGGTCCAACTGCAGCAGGAAGAGTGCCCCTTCTAACACCCTCTTAGAGCAAGTTAGTGTCTGGAGTCCAGAACTAAGAATCTAGATTGCTGGGTGACCCTAGCCCTTCTTGGTGTCTTTCTTTCTCATTTTAGTCACAGAAAATTAATCCCTATCTATCTATCCTTCCTACCACATAGCAACCATGTCAATTAAAATGAAATAGGCACATCTTTTTATTGTTCTTATTTTATAGGAAGGTGATATCTTTTGTAGAATTCTGTCAAAGACTTTTCAATATTATTGATATTTATATGTTTTCAACTGTGTTCTAAATTTAACTGGGAAAATGTAAACTAAAAAATGTGAAAAGATGTCGTAAACGTGGGTTCGTTCTCTGCTGCTCATTTGCTGCCTTTGTTTCTCAGACCCCATCCTAAATTACAAGTACAGGAAAGAAACTGGGAACAAAGTCACTAAAGCAACAAGAATACACTGCCTGGCATGGTGGCACATGCCACTCTTTGGGAGGCTGAGGCAGGAAGAAAGTGAGTTCAAAGACAGTCTCAACAAAAGCAAGGTGCTAAGCAACTCAGTGAGACCCTGTCTCTAAATAAAATACTAAATAGGCCTGGGGATGTGGCTCAGTGGCTGAGGGCCCCTGAGTTGGATCCATGGTACCCTTCACCTCCCCCCACCGAGAGAGAGAGAGAGAGAGAGAGAGAGAGAGAGAGAGAGAGAGAGAGAGAGAAAGACAGACACGGGAACACAGGGAATGGATATTGAGTGTCAACTAGAAGTCAAGAATTTTCTACAAAACAGAAGCTCAAGGGTCAGAATTGAGCTGGGATTCCTGGGGAGAACTATGGGGCTGTAATGGAGGGATAATTAAAAGCTGGTGTTTGAGATGATTCTAAGTTGGCACCCCCTCCTGCTCATGTCCCCTCTCCTACCAAAATGGATAACTAGCCAGTTTCTGTTCAAGATTAAGGCAGTGTCGCGACCCCTTGCCCGCAAGGAAGACGCAACTCAGGAATCTTCTTTCAGCCGTTTATTCAGGTCCTTGATACTTTTCTTCTTAACCCCTGGATGCCCCTCCCAGCCTTAATAAAGCACCTTAAGCCCCAATGCGAAGCTGCCACGTGGACCTCTCTCACAGGGTGCCAAGTCACAGCATGCCAACTCATTCTGATAAGGAGTTGTTTGTCACAGACTACAGGGGAAATCAGCGCCATCTTGTAATGGCGGCCACAGTTCACAGAAACAGCTCACCACAGTTCCCCCTTTTTTGTTTTTATATAACAATACAGGCGAGAGTAGAGGTCCTATCCCACTGTGCAGAAGTGGCTGCATAGTATGGCTCAGCCCTAAGGAGGGCCCTTCCCCAGATCTGAGGCCATATCAGCCGACGCCTTTTTTCGTGGGGCGGGGCGTGGATAAGGTGGGGTAAGGAAGGACGTCAAACCCGCATGCAATAGGACATGCTCTCCTTGAGGTCCACTCCAAGGATCACTCAAGTGCAGTGCCTTGCCTCGCATCCTGTACCGTGACGATGGTGGACGGAGGGGGATAGCTGAGGCTGAACTGTGGCTATGTACAATGACAAACAAGTTGACAGCACCCTGAAAGAAAGGCACGGACTTTAAAGCGATAGAGAAGCACTAGTGTGGAAACCCATCTGCGTGCAATGGCAGCAAGACCGGCAGAGTGCAAGGGCTTTCCAACACTAAGAGAACAGCGAGGAAAGACATGTCGATCCCAGTGCAATGTTATAATAATCTGGGGTGCAACGACCATGTCAAAAACTTACTGTTTAAGATGCACAAGCCAGACTTGAGGTGAATTGCCATTTTCTAAAGCTGCAAGAGCTTGTATGATCATAGCCTTATCGTGAGCATTGCGGGCCTTGAGGCGACAGAGAAACCACAAACAGAGGAACATACCGAAGCAACACATTGCACCAAAAACGCCTACCCCCACCCACTCTTTAAAAAAGGAAAAGGCAGAAGATATCCAATCGGTGAATTGTCCCAAGGTCACGGGATCGACACGGGTACTATTCAAGACAG
This sequence comes from Urocitellus parryii, assembly GCF_045843805.1. NCBI lineage: Eukaryota > Metazoa > Chordata > Mammalia > Rodentia > Sciuridae > Urocitellus > Urocitellus parryii. Next base: position 10,238 of record NW_027552297.1, read on the forward strand.
CTATTTGGGTTAGTTGAGACTGGATCATGTCTTCCGCTTCCATGGACCAGTTTCCGGCCAAATATTCGCCAATGATGCGGGAAGCATTCCTGGAATCATTAAATCTGACAGAGGTTATGCATAAATGTGCACGTTGGTCAATGCAACCCAAAAGCACCAAGTCAGCTAATTCTTCTATCTGAGCTTGGAGTAAATCTATTCTTTGGTTGGCAGCTAAAATCCCTGACAAAATATGTTGATTGATTGTGTTTTGGGATTCGAGTATGATGGAAGTTTGTTGAACAACTCGATTAATGGTGGCAGCAGTTTGTACTTGATTGGCCATGGCCACTCCGGTCGTAACCGCTGCAGCAGCAGATACCACCACAGCTGTCACTATGGCTGCTGTAATTCCAAAATCCCTGCGGACTCGAAATAGCTCAACAATGGGGAATTTTTCAGGATCTGCAGTTACCGGGATTGGGACAAAAGTTGGAATTTTCATAACCACTGCTACAGTCCAAGAACCATTCCAACACTCAGATAAGAGACAGGTAACATTAGAACAATCTAGCATCCCTGACGAGGTGTCATTAGCCAAAAGGAACAGGAACGGGGATTGGACACAGACCATTGCAGGGGGTAATGTGGCACTATATAACAGAGAGTTGAACGAAACAGATGTAAGTCTATTTCCTCGTTCACTCTCCCTAACAGTGCCAGAAACATTAGCCAACCAGCTTTTGGCTCCTAGCAATTGAGCCAATGTAGAAATATCGGCTGAAGCCCCCCTTTCATTGGAAATCAGCCACTGAAACCAGGACCAACCCACTCCTGTAGAGGAGTTGGCACTGTTATTAAAGTTATAAACATACCTCTTAAGAGAGGGAGAAAGGGAGAAACCTTTAGCAACTTGATGTTTCTCCCAAGAATGATCCTGACAAGGCGTAAATGTTGGGGGAAAACCAAGATTAGGGGCACAGTAAGGAGAGGCCTTGAAATGAGTGGCATGATAGATATTATTAGAAGAAGAAGGCACTGGGATTAGCACCTCGGAGATAATAGCCAAGGTAGTTATATTTAAAGCAGAGCTATTTGCGGGGGTCCCTGAGCCTGATTGCTTCCCCGAAGCTACTTGGCTCAGTACGGCACTGATAATGCTCCCCGAGTCCTGACTGGACCGCAATGGGTCCTCCCAGTTAGTCAAATTCTTGGTCTTAAGGCTAATGCAATTAGCGTTCCCAAGGCTGAAGCAAAAAACTCCTGTGAGATTAACTTGAGATTGATTAAAAATGCTCTCTATGTCCCCTCTAGGAGAAGCACAGGGAGCAGACATCTCACATGAGGTAGAAAAAAGAGTAGGGAGAACACTAGAATTACCATGAACCGGCATCGGCATCGGCCATGCCCGTGCCACTGCCCACCACTGCATTGGTGTCGCCTGTACCATCGGCATCAACATCAGAGCCAGAGCACTTAGCAGGATGAAGATCCTCATCACAGGATTGCTGTGGTATCTCTTGTTGCTGGTTGGCTGGAGTCAAGACTCTTCTTGTCAGGCGTTCAGGGACCCACAGCGGTTCCGTGCGATCCTGGGGAAAAACACATACAGATCCTCGTGCCCATGTCAGCACGGGGTCGGGGCCGTTCCATTGGCCCGTAAGAACATCTTTCCACTTAACATAGCCAATCACAGAGGGCTGAGGGGACACATGTCTATCGGCCGCAGAGCGACCATGAATATCCAAATTCAAAAAATTAATGGTAAAGAGAGCTAAGGACAGGCGTTCTTTAGGAGTGTGTTCAGCTCCTATTCCCCCTTTCTGTTTTTGTAAAGTTTCCTTTAAGGTGCGATGAGCACGCTCAACAATGCCTTGTCCTTGAGGATTGTAAGGCAGACCATGAGTAAGTTGCACTCCCATAGTAGAACAAAAGGATGTAAATTGTCTGCCAGTATAAGCAGGTCCATTATCAGTCTTAAGGGATGTAGGAGCACCCCATGTTGCCCATGCCTCTAGGCAATGAGTAATAACATTACGTGCCTTTTCTCCCGATAAAGCAGAAGCGTGAATAATTCCAGAGCACGTATCAACAGAGACATGTACATACTTGAAGTTACCAAAGTCAGGAATGTGTGTCACATCCATTTGCCAGACAACCAATGGCTTTAATCCCCGTGGGTTTACGCCATAATGAGGGGGATGAAGAAATGTGACACAATGAGGACATTGTAATACTATCTGACGAGCATCTGCTCTTGAAATGGAAAAACGCCTGCGTAGCGTTAAAGCATTAACATGGAAGTTTTGGTGAAATAATTTAGCCCCCTCCAAGGAGGAAGCCAAGCATATCAAGTGATTTCTAGTGGCTGAGTCCGCACAGGCATTGCCCTGTGATAACGGACCAGGAAGAGAGGTGTGAGCCCGGATGTGCATTGGATAAAAAGGAGCAGCGCGGCTACAGATAAGCTGTTGAAGTTGAGTAAAGTAAACAGATACATTATGGGCATCACTAATAGCTCCCACGGCCTCCAGGACTCTTAGTGCTTGTACCACATAGGCGGAGTCCGAAATGAGATTAAAAGGAAAAGAACACTGCTTAAAAACCTCAATAACAATTTGTAGTTCTACCCATTGTGGATTTCCTGGAGCAAATTGATGCTGGACAGGGGGGGAATCATTAATTACATAAGCTCCCATTCCAGACTTGGAACCATCAGTAAAAATATTAACAGCCCCCGGAATAGTACTGGGTGAAGTCACCTTAGGGAAAATGATGGGATGCTCTTTAACAAAATTGAGTAATGGATGGGAAGGGTAATGATTATCAATATCTCCTTGAAATGAACAGCATAGAATAGCCCAGTTGTCTAGAGTAGCACACAAAACATTAAGTTGAGCTTTAGTGTAGGGTATGATAAGAGAAGAAGGCGACTGTCCGAAAAATTGAATGCTTTGTTGAATCCCTTTAAGTGCTAACGCTGCAACAGCATCAGGATAGTATTCTAAGGATTTTCCTGGAGACACATGTGGGTGGATCCATAGTAAAGGCCCATCTTGCCACAGTACTCCAGTAGGCTGCCGCATAGTGGCAAGCACACATAACTGGAAAGGTTTATCACTCTGGAGCCTGTATAGAGTGGCATGTTGTATAGCCTCTTCTACTTTCATAAGGGCCGCTCTAGCCTCTTTGGTGAGGCTACGAGGGGAAGTAAGATCTGGATCACCCTTAAGAGTAGCATACAAAGGCTGAAGCACAATATTAGGAATATGTAAATATCCTCTTATCCAATTAATATCTCCCAGCAGTTTTTGAAAATCATTTAGAGTTTGGAGATTCTGAGTTCTTATGGTGATTTTTTGTGGTTTTAATTTGTCATACCCAATTGTTGCTCCCAAATACTTAATAAAATCCCCCGTTTGAACATTTTCAGGTGCGATATGCAGTCCATATTGAGCTAACAGGTTTATTAGTTCTTTATAAGCCTCATTAACCCTTTGTTTTAATTTAGCAGCCAATAGTACATCATCCATATAATGAATGATCTTAATGGAGGAATACTTTTGTCTGAGAGGTACGAGTGCCTTCCCCACATACATCTGACACATCGTAGGACTATTAGCCATGCCCTGCGGCAACACTACCCACTCAAACCTTTGATCTGGTTCCTCGTGGTTACACGAGGGAAGGGTGAATGCAAAACGCTGTGAGTCTTTAGGATGCAAAGGAATAGAAAAGAAACAGTCTTTAATGTCAATAGCAATAATATGTCAGCCCTGAGGAACAGAGGAGAGCAGAGGCAGCCCTCTTTGAATGGGCCCCATAAGTTGCATTTGAGCATTAACCGCTCGTAGATCATGCAGTAGGCGCCACTTCCCTGACTTTTTCTTAATGACAAATATGGGAGTATTCCAGGGAGAAGTAGAAGGTTGGATGTGACCCAAGTCAAGTTGTTTTTTAACTAGGTCATGGGCTGCTGCCAATTTAACCGAGGGAAGAGGCCACTGAGGCACCCAAACAGGCTCCTCGGTGAGCCATGTTATGGGTATTTGAGCCCCAGTGGCCCCTAGGAAAAACCCAGACCAAATCTGTTAAGCTTTTGATGACCTTGCACAGGATGCCTACGCCCCTGTAGGTGTTTTCCTAGTCCTAGACCTGGCCTATACCCCATATCTAGCATAATTTGTTGAGATACCGGGGAATAGTCATTGCTAAGAGTAAACCCCATGTCATTCATCAGATCACGGCCCCATAAAGAAACAGGCAAATCAAGTACATAAGGCTGAAAAGTACCATGATGTCCTTCCGGGTCCTTCCAAGATAGATGTCTACAGCTGATTTGAGGGGCTTGGGCATATCCAAGTCCTCTTAGGGATTGATCAGAAGTCTGTACTGGCCATCCCTTAGACCAGTCCTTAAGGGCTATAATGCTACGGTCCGCCCCTGTGTCCAGCAATCCCACAATAGATTTACCTTCTATGCTTAACTCCAAAGTGGGGCGATTGCTCATATTCAGTGACAAATAGGCACAATTTCCTCCGGTGGCACCAATTTCATCTCCCGTCCGTGACCTTGAGTCAGAAGGGAAGTGGGTATGCAAGATAGGCAAAATTAGTAATTGAGCAATCCGATCCCCTGGAGAGATAGACACAATGCCCCTTGGAGCTTCCACCATAACCTTTACTGTCCCTACAGCATCAGGGCTGATGACTCCAGGGAAAACATGAAGACCTTGCAAGATAGAGGATGCACGTCCAATTAGCAAACCTACAGTGCCAGGTGGTAAAGGCCCTTTAAACTCAGTTTCCACCAATTGGACTCCCATCTTAGGTGTTAATACGAGTCTGGAGGTGGAACAGAGGTCCAATCCTGCGGCGCCTGTAGTGGCTCTCCGCGTTTCATGGGATGGCGTAGAGACGGCCATGTCTCGGGTGCGGGTGTGACATTCTCCATTGCCCCATATATTTGTGGGCCCTGGGGTCGGGGGCTCCGTTGGCCGTTTTTTGGCCCAGCTGAAACAGGCTGTCCATGGATGTCTCTCACTGATTGACACTCTCTTGCCCAATGTTTTCCCTTTTTGCATCTTGGACACAACCCCGGTAGACGAAGGCCATTGGAAGGGCCACCGTAAGGAGGTCCAGTAAAACTGCCTTTTTTGGGACATTCCCGTCTGAAATGACCAGATTGACCACAATGGAAGCATGTTCTGGCACCAGGACCTCCCCCTTTGGCAATCCGAAGGACAGCAGCTGCAAGGCCTGAATTAGTTAAAGGTCCTCCAATCTCTCTACACACCTTCATCCATGCTTCTATGCCCTTGTTTTTATAAGGAGTGATTGCTGCCTTACATTCCTTGGTGCATTGCTCAAAAACCAATTGCTTGATAAGGGGCATGGCTCTATCAGGATCCCCAAAAATCTTTCCAGCGGCATCTACCATCCTTGCAACAAAATCTGAAAAGGGTTCTGTAGGGCCTTGTAGAATCTTGGTCAAATTACCAGATACCTCTCCTCTATTTGGAAGTGATTTCCATGCCCGAATGCAAATGCTGTTAATTTGGTCATATACCTCAAGAGGAAATCCTGTCTGTTGATTAGCAAATCTCCCCTGCCCCAAAAGCATGTCCTTATCCCAAGCGGGGTGTCCCGCCGCATGGTTTTGGGCGGCCTGCTCTATTGCGCCCTCTAGCATAAATGCTCTCCAGTCCAAATATTTACCCGGGGAAACACAAGCCCGAACAAGGCTAGCCCAGTCAGAGGGAGTCATGCAGTATCTAGACAAACTCTCCACCTGAGTTAGTGTGAAGGCGGCATCCACCCCATAAGTACGCACGGAGTCCGCCAGGGTCTTCACAATTTTGAAATCTAAGGGTTCATGGAATCTTCCCCTATTGTCATCCTGAAAAACTGGATAAGCAAGACCCATCTCAGCATTAACAGCCCTCCATGTTTGGGCATGGAAAGCTCTCCCCAAAACACCCCCACCATACGGCGGTGGATCTGGAGGATCATTTTTCTTGAGCCCCTGTTTATTTCTGTTCCCTTCTCCCATGCCTACACTCCCTAGCTGACAAGACAGCCTCCCAAGCTCCTCCTCCTCATCCTCCTCTTTCTCTGACCCACTTTCGCATGGGGGTGTGCGCAGCGCACTGAGATCTGGATACAATCCTCTCCTCCCCTGTTTCACATTCCGTACATTCCCATCCTTCTGAGATATCTTACTTCTTGCCGGAGACAGCCGCCTCCTCCCCTGTTTCATGCTCCGCACACTCCCATCCTCCTGAGATACCTCACTTTCTGCCGTTTCTGACTTCTCCTCATGTAATTGCTCTAAAACTTCCTGTCCTTTAGTAAGTGCTTCCTGACATCTGCCATCTGTGAGGCAACTACGGACCATCTTCCAAAGGGGTATCACCCCACCCTCTAACATGCCCTGCTCAGAAACAAAGTCAAGGTCTTTGCCTAATTTATCCCAGCTAGGTATAGTAAGGCTGCCCGAGAATGCAAACCACGGCGCAGCAATATCTGTCTTCTGTAAAAATCTCTCTAAAGTACTACGTTTCACTTTCAGGCCCTTGGAACGTAACAGGTTATCTAGGGCCAGGAGGAGCGGACTTGAAGACGCGGCACCCATGACACAACAACAAAAGACGCACAAAAAACAACAAGCGATATCACAAAAAACAAAAACGAGATGACACAACAAAAAAACCACAGAAAACAAAAGTGAAAGTACACAGTGCAGCTGCAATAAATATGAGGCTCTCTCTTTCTTTGTAGAGGAGCTGACCCCGCTTTGGACGTGGATCCCACTTACTGGGACTATCCCTGCTTTCATCGCAGATCCCACTTACCTGGGAGTAACCGGTGCACCACCCCTGACTGACTGAAAGTTCTGGTTCCCGGGTTTCGGCACCACTTGTCGCGACCCCTTGCCCGCAAGGAAGACGCAACTCAGGAATCTTCTTTCAGCCGTTTATTCAGGTCCTTGATACTTTTCTTCTTAACCCCTGGATGCCCCTCCCAGCCTTAATAAAGCACCTTAAGCCCCAATGCGAAGCTGCCACGTGGACCTCTCTCACAGGGTGCCAAGTCACAGCATGCCAACTCATTCTGATAAGGAGTTGTTTGTCACAGACTACAGGGGAAATCAGCGCCATCTTGTAATGGCGGCCACAGTTCACAGAAACAGCTCACCACAAGGCAGGAGTGTTCTCTTAAAGAAACTGCACGCATTGTCTGAGAGAGTTAAGCTTCTGACATGGATGTTGGTGGCCTGGTTCATGCCGTGCAGGTGTAGGCAGAAGTGGGATGGCCAGGGACTGGGCTGCTTGCCCATCCACTCACTCTGGAGGAACATGGTAGGCCCACTTACACTGTCCTCCCTGTCTAAATGGTAACTGGGGACAGTGCCTCATAGGAAGGCCTTGTGTTCACACTGAATAGAAGTGGCTACTAGGTTTTCTTTCCTCAATGTGATAAATTAGGAAGGATTACCAAGGAATGGGGTGGAATGAGTGGCACAAAAGAGAGACTAAAATAGAAAACTACATTTTTCTCTTGGAAGAAACATAGATAATTTATGGAATATAAAAGATTAGACAAAATAAGCAAAACCTTTAGATTCTGTGTTGAGTAGGATTTAGGATGATCCTGGGTTCATTTAATAATAACTGGGATGGTATGCAAAAAGATCCAAGAACAACAACAAATCTCTTCTGTGCTGTAAAAATGTAACTACCAAAGCTAATAATATGATAGAATAGCTAGAAAGTCATCAAGGAAGTTACCCGGAAGGTAGGACATAGAGGGAAAGAGACAGGAAATATGAGAATAATGCAAGAAGAACCATAGAGGACAAGTCTCTAGATGGAACGTGTTACTGGGGTCTCAGAGAAAGGGCAGGGAGGAACAGAAGATGAGGGGCACATGCCTTCGTGGAAAATACCCTCTGCTTGGAATAGAAAAGATTCCTTATTCTACATCATGAAATCTCAAACATCAAGATACAAGACCTTTTGATCTCTGAGAGAAGTCAAACAGACCCCACTGGCTCATCAGGTGTTATGTTAGAATGCAGAGAACAAGGAGCTGCTCCCAAAGCTTTGGAGGGATTTAATTCTCAACCCTGAATCTACACACAGCCAATTATCCACTGAAAAGGGAAAATCAAATATATCAGCTTTACAAGTAATCAGAAAGTCTTCTCCTGTGCACACTGTCCTAGAAATTTACAGTAGGTGCAGAATGTATCACAACTAAATAAGAACATAAAATAAGAGAAAGACATCCAGAAAAGAACAGGTCCTGAGTAGAAGGAAATGAAGACAAGTCCCAGGATAGGAAATCAGCTGGGAAGCAGGGAATGGGGACTCAGCCCATGCAGTGAGCTGTGCATGTTGGCACAAGTCCCAGAGACTCAGAGTCATGTCAGTATCTCAGCACAGGTAAAGTAAAATAAATATGTATTTAATTGCACATAGGGAAGTAGAGGCTGTTGTCACATATTCCCAAGGTCCAAAGACTGAGGGCTATAGACATAGGTGAGTGGGTATCTTGGTTCCCTCACCTCCCAGCTCTGTGACCTTGGACAGTTTGGTTCAAGTCTATAGGTGTTTACTGAGCACCTGTTTTGTATCAGGCAACGTTTCAGGGCTTGCACACTCAATACTTCTACAATCACACAGTGTTGTTATAAAGATCATGTGAGATTGTGCATGCCCGTCGTTTTACCCACGTGTTAAAAACAACTCTATAAATTATAACTTTTGTTATTAAGGACAGGCACAGTATCAGGCTTTAATGGAAATCCAAATATAAATCAATGAAACCTGTGACTGGAATGACAGTGGTGCACAAGTTGCTCAGAACATCATGTCATCATGATATGGAACCTGATTAATCCCAAGAGGGAAAGGCACCTCCCAGGAAGACAATCAGGGAAGGCTAAGTGAAGGAGGCAGCCCTCGAGGCTGGGTATAATAGACTGCCCTTGTGGCCATGCATATAGAAGACGGGAGGTCTAGAGTGAGTTCCATACTCATGTGAACGAGTGTGCAGAGGGGCCTCAGAGCCTGTGTTCAGTGTGCCAGGGACATACATGAGTTTTAGCATAAGTCTGTTGTGCAGTTTGGATCTCCTGAACTTCCCTCTGCTTGGAATAGAAAAGATTCTTTATTCTACATCATGAAATCTCAAACACCAAGAGAGAAGACCTTTTGATCTCTGAAAGAAGTAAAACAGACCCCACCTGCTCCACAGGTGTTATGTTGGATGGTGGAGGAGGTATGACCTCTGAGGAGATATGACCAAGTTTGGGAGGCACTGAGTTGCCTCAAACAAAAATTTTTATTTGCCTCAGTGTGTGTGTGTGTGTGTGTGTGTGTGTGTGAGTGTGTGTGTGTGTGTGTGTGTGTGTATTTTTTTTCTTTTTTGGTTGCTACAACAAAATATCCGAAGCTGGATGCTTCTAAAGAAAGAAATTTATGTACCAGAGTTTCGAGCTGAAGGTCTGAGACTAGCAGCTTCATCTCTTTGAGTACAATGTGGCAGATGCCAACATGGTGAGGGCACATTAGAGAGGGATCAATCACATGATGAGGCAGGAAGCCAGAGTACTCCAGGCTTCGTATTTGCTCTTTTACCATCTCATTCTCTCAAAAACTCACTCGGGTCCCACAAGAACTACATGTGTCCCTTCCAAGGGCATCATCCCCAGGGACCTCATTACCTTACATGCTCTCTAGGTCCCGTGGCTTGTAGGTTCCACCATCTCACCAGCTCCACACTGGAAACCAAATTTCCAGCATGAACCATCCAAGCCATAACAGTATCCCAGGATCTTTTTTTTTTTTTTTAAGGAACCATTTGATTAAAAAAGAATGAATCATCTATAAATCCATATAAACTTTTTCACTGGGTTAAGGGTCCCAAGAGTATGTAAATGATATCTGAGGCATTAGAGACTGGAAGCAGGTGAGGGTATGTGAGAAAACTGAAGAGGAGTGGATTAACATGGGCTGGTTCTGGGACACCAGAAAGGAACCAGATCCCAGCCAGGTTTCTTTATCATATTTGAGAGATGGATCACGTGGCAAAATCCCCATGGTTTGCTAGTACTGAACTCAGAGAATCTTCTCTTTAGAGCTTCAGATGAGAAGCAGTATTCTGTGAACTGCTTTTATGTATAATCCAGAATGACAAAAGCAAACCACAGGAGGTGAATAGAGGAGAACACACAGCCCTGTGTCAACTGGGTGCCATGACAGTGATGTCATGGCTGGATCCTGAGCACCAACAATGGAGAAAGCCTGGGTGAAGTTGTGGAGGGTGGTTGGGCTCCTCCCTCCTCTGTGCCTCTGAAGATAATGTTGGTGTGGAGCTGAGGGTAAAATATAGTACATACACATATATTCACGTATACACATGTGAGTGCACGTAGGCACACACACACTATTGACTAACTAAAATGGATATGTCTGAAATCTCTAAAGGCTAATCCCAAATAGATCTACATATATTTATTGTGTTGCATACTACCAAAGCAACAACCTTGATAAAAAGAAGAAAGTATCCTAAATTCTCTTATGATCAAAAGTATAAGAGATTTAACCAGTGAGCATGTGGACTTCTGGGGGGCAGCTAACCAGCCCTGCCTGTTTCAGAGCTCCCCCCCAGGAGATTTCAGCTAATGCTTTGGTCAGGTATCGTAAAGCTAGCTAGTGGAGGAAACTGTTGCAGCCCAGCAAAACCAAAAGCCATTGTTAGTTCAAAGTGAAGAGTGGACACAGAGATGCCAGAGTCTCCCTAAAGTTAGTAAAATGTTTTTAAGTTTGCAATAGTTAACAGAAAGCATGGCTCCATGGGTGTTGAGCATCGATAGGAGAAATGTCGGCTTCCTTACCTCTGAGTTCCACAGTTACTTGGAAAGTGGCCTTTTACCTTCCATACGTTGCCACTGCAGCATTCCCAATGACCCAGAAAGCAGTCCATGGAATGCCACTGAGGAGTGAGCAACCCTACAAGTGTAGCTCTGTGGAAGTGAGAGGTCTTATAAACAGGCACACTTCTTCCCTGGTGCAGACCCCATGCCGTGTCCTGTGGCTGTTCCCAGGAAACTGAAGACCAGCAGAATCCAAGAAGACCATTAATAATTTTGACCAAAAAGTAGGGTTAAGGAGGCCCCTCTAATTGCCGCTTTATATGTGGATATCTTCTGAGACTTGATAGTATTGATTTTTCCTTGTTGGTGTTCTGCACGGGCCCAGGGCAGAAAAGTGCCAGGTCATTATAGAGGGGGAGTCTGTGCTGAACTTTGAATGGCACCTGCCTTTCCTGAAGTTTCTGACTTCAGCCTTAGCTCTCTGTGTATGGACTGGTGATGTTGGGGAAAAGTTACAGCCTTAGGAGGTATGCTTTTCTTTCTTTCCTGGATGATATAAAAGAGAAAAGCCAATGTTTGTTTCTCTTTAGGAACTAACTCTCTCTCTCTCTCTCTCTCTCTCTCTCTCTCTCTCTCTCTCTCTCTCACACACACACACACACACACACACACACACACTCACACACACATATTCTTTCAGGTTTTAAACTCAGCTAGTTAGAAACAAGTAATACCAGCCTTCTCCAGTATCACATTTTACATTTCTTAATCCATTTGAGATGTTATGTCAAAATATCATAAACTGCATAACTTATATGCAATGGTAATTGACAGTTCTGGAGTCCAGAAAGTCCTACATGAAAGTGCTGATTGATTTGATGTTGGTGAGGGCCACTTTCTGGTTTGTAGATAGTGCCTTCTTGCCATGCCTTCCTATGGTAAAAAATGGCAAAAGGTCTGTCTGGGTCCTTTTTTACATGAGCACAAATCCCATTCATGAGGGCTCTACACCCATGATCTAATCACCTTCCAAAGCTCCCCCTACTAAATGCCTTCATGTGGGGGTTAGGTTCCAACATAAAAGTTTGGGGGCAAACACAAACATTTAGACCTCAGTACTCAGTTAACTTACTATTGTTCACATGGCCACAAACATTCCCCTTCAGGTTGGTAGTCTTCTTTCAAACCTATAACTTTTGTTCTGTACTAGAAGAATCAACAGAAATAGGGTTTGTGTATTAGAAGGTATCCCTCACATCATGAGAGTTTCATCCCAACTATTGATTTAGTGTGTCATCCTTGAATACAGACAATATTTAAGAAATGATATGGGAGAACTTAGGTATAGATTGGTTTCATAAATTGTGTATAATATTAGGAAACTGATGTTTTAGTGGCTATAACTGGTATTCATATGATGATTTTACATATATTTCTAGTAACTAATTGGATTTTAAACTACGGTTGCACATACACAATATTAAAATTTTTAGGAGGAAAAGAATCAAAAGAAAATTTTAAGCCTTCCTAGAATTTTTTCAATGGACAGTGTAATTCTGCTCTTCTCAAATTCTTTTTATGTATGCCAGAGTTTATGTAGAACAAAATAATCATAAAATGTTGATACAGAGGAGCTATAAAATATAAATATAGACCCTGACTGATCTGCGAAGCAATATGTCATTTTCTCCTCATAGGTCTTTTTGAGAGTTAATGGTGACTTCTGTTCTGAAATTATCACAAGGCTGCTCTGTGGGTGTTGGTGAAACACAGAGAGCTGTAGAGAAATGATATGGAGATAATGTATTGGAAGTTTGCATTTTAGAAGCAAAATGTCTGGTTTTTGAAAGAGAATTTGTGCAGCCTCTCTATGATATATCTAAGACAAGCTGAGAGAAAAGGCTGGTGTGTAGGATGCTGAGATGCAAAACATCTTAATTCACATATATTTAAAAATATTACAAGCCACTTAGAAAGAAAATGGCATGCTGAAAACTACTTTCATCTAGTGAAGACCCTCCTCCTGTTCATAAATCCAGAATTTCATGTGCATTCTTGGGCAGAAGCCATGACATCAAAAAGGAAAAGTCAGCACTGTGGAAAGCAGGACAAGAGTCCCCTTTGGAGTCTCAACCTGTTTGTCCTGTTTGTATATAAATTAAAAAAAAAGATGGATGAGGACCACAGTGTTCTGGGTTCTTTCCATGGAAATATCCATAATGACCTATAATAGTGAGGTCTAGAAGCCAGACTCCAGATGCACTGTTCAAATATTGCACTAATGGGGTATTGAGAGGTAGCTGGCAAGAAATAAAATGACACTCATTGAATTTTATCCCCCTTGTTGATATAAAAAAAGCATCTGTGTGAGTATGAGACTGGCCATTAAAAATTCTGGGAAGTGACTAATTAATAAAGCACCGAATCATAAGTTGTTTTGCATCAATAGTTAATTAGGACAATAAGAAAATAGCATTAAGCCAAACACGTGGTACTTCATTCAGTTTGAAGCAAATTTTAAACACAAGCTCCCTCTCATGTGAAAATTTAACTTTCCCGTACTCAACTTCTGTGCATGCAGATGACCAAATACTATGATTACAAGCCTGAAATAATAGTATTACAATTTGAAATTCATTGCTCCCCACATTTCATTTTGCCCAGTCTCACTGAGAAGGTTTTGAAATGCCTAGGTAGAGTCTTTCTGGGGGAATTTAAACCAGCTTCAGTCTGAAGCTGTTTTAGAAAGATTCCTAAGCAATCACAGGACACAGAATTGTCCTAGCCTGACCCCTGCACACATACCCACTAGAGAACATCAGGAACCCTGGCCCCAGAGCAGCTGCTCCTTACAAGCTGAACTCTGTGCAGGACAGAGACCTTTTTCAGAGGCCTATGGAAGAGAATAGAGGTAGGAAATGTCCTGAGGTCTATGCAGGGCATAGCCTTTGGACTCCCAGGGACTTCCCAGTAGGAGGCTAATTGCAGCACAGGGTATACCATGCTGAAGCAAAACCCATGTCCTCATTGTCCTGTTTTCAAATGTATTGCTACCTTCTTACACACTTTAGAAATGAAACTTCCAGCTAATAGGCACTCCCTGCAATCTAGGAACAGGCATTTCTGGGGATGCCCTGAAGCTCTGGTTTAAGGGGCCTGGTGACAACCAAACCTTGACCTGTGCTCCTCAAGATCCTGCATCTTGCCCCCAAACTCCAGCTTAGAAACTGACTGTCCAAGCTAGGTCACTTCTCAGCAGCACCCAGAGAGGGACTGAACTGTTTATTCCCTGGGCCTATCCCTGAAGGTCTTGGTTGGGAGTGGGCCCCACACATCAAACTCTTTGAAAAGTCCCCAGTGAGTGCTATACAGATTCTCTCAGGGTGCAGAAGCAGCGAGTTTTCTCCTTATGTGTGGGCACTGCAGCAGTGTTGGCAACCTGTGTACCTGTTGCCCCAGAAACACTGAGATCACAAGTGTTCCATTCTGAAGTCCATCCTGTTGATGGAAAGACATGTTTTGCTCCCTAGAATTGACTCTTGCCCCAGATGGGCTGCTTCAGAAGTCCTTTGTGGGCCCCTGTTGTGAGCCTGACCACCTAGAGGCAAGTCTTTCTATAGCAGTCCCAGGATGCTCACATGTCCTCATGGGCATACAGCATGTGCATACTGAACCTGGAATGTTGGCTACCTGCTAGGCCTCACCTGCATGGCCAGTGTTCAGCTGCACCCTTGTTCTGCCTTTGCTGAGGCTTCTTTTGTCCCCTCCATAAGGCAGCACATTGTGGCATTAATATGTCTGCTTCCAGGGCTGCAGATGGGTGTCAAAATTGATATCCTCTAGCAACCAGATACATATGTACAGCTGGACCTGGAGTTGCTGGCTTCAAAACCTGACCAGCAGCACTAGCTTCACCTGAGAGCTCTTTAGAAATGCACCACTTTGGGCCATGCCTCAAACCTATGGAGTCAGAGCCTGAATTCCAATCAGGGCATTCCTATGCACGTGGCAATTTGAGAAACACTGATATGTGTGACTACTACATTTGGAGGTACTCTACCTGACCTGAGATGTTAAAGCAAAAACAGTTATGGGAACAGGTACCACACCACCAACCCCATGGGTTTCACTATGTTGATAGAGTCTTAGACAAATAGCGCCCCACAGCTCTTCATTGAGTGAGAGCTGGGTGTGAGCTATGGCTTAGTACCATCCACTGCATGGTAGGCAAGGAAGCAATGCAGCATTTGGCTAGAAGTGAGAATGGAAAAGGCCCATCTATGAATATAAAGAGGTAGAACTCACATTCCTTGTTATATTCCATTGCCACCATCTCCTTCTTTTCCAAATACCTGCCTGTCACAAAAAGAATCTAACAAAAGTAGACCATTTTCTTAAAAGCTTGGTAAGAAATGCTTGTGGTTACAAGAACAAGGGGCATATGTCTCTATGGAGGATGAAATGCTAGGATCACAGTAACTGCCATATCCTACCCATGATTTTAGCCATTATATTATTCTCCCTCAAAGTATTTGAATCACATTAGATTATAGTATTCACCTAGTAAAAGGGGCAATGAGATTTACTAATTACAATAAATCATATTGGAGACCTCAGGGAGAAAATCCCAGGAACAAATTAATCCTCTGTGTTTTATATACCGCCAGAGACTACATGACTATTCAAGCTTTTAGTGATAGCAAAGCTGTACTGTTCATATAATATATGAAAATCTGGGATTTATGAAACAGATCAAACACGAGAGCATTTCTTCTATCTAAAAACTGAATTGTCATAGAATTATTTTGTATCATCACAATGAACTCACTAGGCTACAGTGTTTTATTGAATACACATGAATTAATATGTTTAATTAAAATCAGCCTGAAATATGACTCTTATTCTATATTGGTAATGTTCCCATATGATCTCACATTTATAATAACATGAAAAATCATATCAAATGAATTATTGCTCATTTGCTAATGAAATTCAGCAAATGAACTTGACCTAGGAGACATGGGGAAATATTTTGGAGTCCTTTAAATACTAAAATTGGTTTGTGAATTCCTAGTCTTCAAGTAAGAAGTGATATTGGAATTTTGATTCAAGTCAAAAGCAAAAATCAATAATAAAACAAGTAAATCATAGTGTACAGTGTTCAGAAGGAAGTGTGCAAATGGTCTCACTGACTTTTGTATATTCCCAAAATAGCACTGTGAAGTGTAGCTTTTTCAATGTACTTTCTTTTGAGGTAAGTTGTTATGATGAGGTATTTCTGTGATCCAAGATGAAATATTTGCATGTTTCATCAATTTATCTAGTACACACTTATAAGATGGTAACACTAACCAATATTTTTAAGAATGTTTATAGGCTGGTAAAACTTTCTCTCCCCTGGAATATAATGGTAACAGACATCACGCCAAACTGTTTAAAGAAGTTCAAAGTCCACAAAATAACTATTTCAAAGCCATCATCTATCACAGAGGCTAAGTATCTGCACAGGACATGCTGCCTGGCCAGAGTACTTAATGATGGTGACAGAATGGCAGAAAACATACCCCTTAAGTCAGGAGCCCAGCAGAGGCAGACCTGCATGGAGATGTGTGAGGAGAAAATAAACTTTAATGCAGGGCTCTGCCCCTCTTCATAAAAGTTCTCTTTTACCCTTCACACATTTACTTCCATCAATAACTATTGATACATGAACTGATTGCACAATTTTTTAAAAGTCTGGACTCCTAGATTCTACTTTGGACTTCCTTTCATAGCACAGGAATTGATAGCTTTTTCTTCTGAAGTTAGTTCTTTATCTCAGAAATGAAAAGACTCCTCTCTGCTACCTGTTCATATGCACATGGCCAGCTGGCTGCCTCCCAAGTGCTACAATGTCATTTCCCTCTTTTTCTACTTCTATTTCTTTGCAAATAAGCATTTGAAACTGAATGGCAAATTTGAAGAGACCAGTTTAATGATAAGGACATTCTTAACCACCTAATGTATATTTTAAAATGAAAACATGCAAAACTATATTTCTTTGGAGAAGCAGGTGAATTTGCATTAAAGCAGAATTAGACATCATAGAGTATAGAAATACAACAATATAAGTGGGTCCCCATGAAATACTGAATGGACCTGTAACTGGCATAAGATGGTAGAATTGATATTGTTCGAATAAAGTATGAAATGATAAATTGAGGATTTTTGTTTGTTTTTCTTTCAGTCTATTTCTTCTTCTCTGCTTTATTTGAGGCAGGGAAGCTCATGGTGTGACCCCTCATCCCTGCATTAGAATCAGAAGGCTTAGGGGTGTACATTAAAATTTGCACTGTTGCAGTCCAATCAGATTGACCCAATCAGAATCTCTTGGAGGTTGTATCCAGAAATCCACATTTTCAACAGGTTCCCAGTTGATCATTTGAAGACTCAGTGAAGACTTAAATAATCATAGTCTAAGAAATTAAAATTCTAATTAAGAAAGTAGTTAGAGCTAAAACTTGGGCAGTTCTCACAATTTTGTTATGTGCAACCTACCACTGAATGTTTCAAATTCTTTTGATAAAATAAAAATACATGGTTGTTGTGTTGTGAAATTTTGAGTTTAAAAGAAATGTGTCTCAGCAGCTTGGGAGACTAAGGCAGGAGGACTGTGTATTGGAAGCCAGCCTCAGCAACTTAGTGAGACTGTAACTGTAAGCAACCTAGTGACACCTTGTCTCAAAATCATTTTTTAAAGGGCTAGGAATGTAGCTCAGTTGTTAAGTACCCCTGGGTGGGGATGTGGCATAATGGTAAAGGAACCCTGGTTTCAATCTCAGTGCAGAGAGAGACGAGAGAGAGAGAGAGAGAGAGAGAGAGAGAGAGAGAGAGAGAGAGAGAGAGAAATGGATTAAATAGACACTAATAATAATTCTATAACTACTGTGAAATGGATCTGCTACTGATGTCCTTTGCTGCCATAGCTTAGTTACTCTCTTTGAGAAACATATAACTATTTATTCAGTGTGGCCCAGTCTCTCACCTTCTGTAGTTCTCTGCTAAAACATCAGACACTAAAAAAAACTTTCTTTACCTTCCTATCCAGATAATCTACCCTCCTGAAGCTTGGACTCCTCTTCCCCTGCCTACCTCAGTTCCCTTATCCTATCTGCCTGAATGTGAGAACTCACTTTCAAGACCAGGGACTTTTTCTGTCCTGAGCATCATGGTGCCCTCATCTCCAAGAGGCTGCCCAGGGCACTCAGTAAATGTGTTGACCGAAGGAAGGAATAATAGATCAGTAGGGATTAACTGGCACATATAAACAATTGCACATAAAATCTAGCTCATAGAAATGTAGTTGCAAATAATTCCAAAAGTAATAAATGTTACATTTTGTTGGTCAACTGTAAGCACAGCTTGTTGGATTCTGACTCAGTGAAAACACAGTGTGAAAGATTGGCAGCCTAGGCAGTGAGCCAGGCTTCAGATGGTCCTACACATCTGTTGCTGGCTTCTGACTTAATTAGCAAGTATTTATTGTCATTAATATGAAGGTTTCATTTATGTCATATTTCTTCCTAAAAAGAATTTTACCTTTCCATGGTCATTTTAGTGTTTTCTCCCCTTTTGGACTTCCTTGCATTATTTGCAATTATCCATTAGAAAGCTACAGAATTTTTTCTTCAAAGAAAAATAATAAGATTTTCAGTTTGCAATAATACTTAACAAATTATCAGAAAAGTCTTTGACATTTTGAATATTTCAAAATTAAATCTTTAGGTTGTTTTTGAATTTGAATGGTTTATGTTAAGAAGTATTTGATTTTTTTCCAAATCAAAAGATACATATGCATGAGCTGACAACATTTATTGAGGCTAAGATTAAATGGCACGAGAACCCCTGATTTCTTATGTTGCTTTATCAGTGGCACAACACTGCCTCACTCCTTCCTGCCAGTGCCTTTCACTCCAGAGAGGAAAACACTTTGAGATGAGAATGACTGTTAGCTACCAACTCTTTCCTTGTGTATCTCTTGCAGGAGTCCTGTGGAACCTCTCGTCATGTGATGCACTCAAAATGCCAATTATCCAGGACGCCCTGGCAGTATTGACCAACTCGGTGATTATCCCCCACTCAGGATGGGAAAATTCACCTCTTCAGGATGATCAGAAAATACAGCTGCATTCATCACAGGTGCTGTGCAATGCCATTGGGTGCCTAAGGTCAGTCCCGTGGCACAAGGGCCTGCTCCTGCCATCTTCCCTGGGTCCTCCTGGGTCAGGCACTCTTCCTTGTAGTTTTCACTGCTGCCTTCCTAAGGGTAGGATTGTTCTTCAAAGATGAGTGTTGGTGTGGCAGTGCCGTATAAGAAGCTAACCAAAAGTTTTTAATCCTGCACTGACCTGGTGTAGGCATCTTCCACTGCCCTGTACCTACACCTGTGTCTGACTTATTTAAGATATTTTTTTTTCAGTCTGGGGCCCAAAACACATATTTTATCTAACCAAATATAAGTCACTTTAATTGAAAACAATAGTTTTGGGTCATTTGATGTAATATCATGCATGTAGAATAACCAGACAGGCCAGTTGCTTGGGGAGTCGACAACAGATGTGCAAGGACCTACTTAACTATCACCAGTAGCTGTTTTTGTTTTTGTTTTTCAATTTTCTGTGTGACTGTTCAAGTCTGTGGTTCTTAGAAAGAGCTGTTTCATAAGGCTTGTTGTGTTAAATGCTTTTTTAAATAATAGAAGTTGTAAATATGTGGTAATTCTCTCCTAAAGCATTTTTACAAAATAATCCCCCAGAAATCTATTGAGACTTCTTAGAGCCTCTTTATGCCTTGTTTAATTTTGACTCCTACGAAAGAAAGTAATAATCAAGATACAGTTATAAACTCTAGAACCTGTGCTCCCAAGGATGTTGCATTTTTGTGTCAAAGCTGGAAATCTCCGGAGGATAAGCTTAATCATGGTATGGGGCTCAGGAGAGGGTAATTAAAAGCACCTATTCAAATAATCTGTATTTCAAGACTAAAATGTACAGAGTTGTTTTCGCTGGGAACCTCTGGAACCTCTGCTCCCAAGGATGTTGCATTTTTGTGTCAAAGCTGGAAATCTCCCCAGGATAAGGTTAATCATGGAATGGGGCTCAGGAGGGGGTAATTAAAGGCACTTAGTCAAATAATCATTCAAGACTAAAATGTACAGAGTTGCTTTCGCTGGGCTGTTGCAAAGCTGCCATTTCTCTTAACACTTATTCGGTTTCTAGGTATAAAAACTTGTCTCTGCCAAGTAGGAATGAAATCACCTCAGTGACATTAATAATCATCATGTCATGAATATTCAGAATAACACTCTCAGCCTAGTCTTGAGAAGGGCCTCTGTGTGAATGTGTATGCAGAATGTGAGATAAAGAGACAGGCTTCATGTGTATCTCCATACATTCACAGCAGTGGGGACCCTCTGACAATTTTGCTTTTCTTCTAGGTCACAAATTCATGAATTTTTGACATTGGTAGTCTTGAACGTAAGCCAAATTTACAGTTTTCCAAAATACCTCCATTGGGGCATTAATTTTATGACTTCTTCAATTGTTACCTTTCAGAAACCTCTTGCCTCACCAGGAGAAATGTGACTCTTCCAAAGCTCAAGCTGCAGGCATTCCCACCTTTCATGGCTGATCTTTCTAGATCAGTTATTTCCACTTATTACAATTAGTTTTCCCCTCCCTGCTGCCGCTGACTTACCAAGCTTGTCATGGTTCTTAACGACGTCTGTGTGTCTCAGACTCAATGTCAGAAGAGTAGAGAGCTAGTAAATCTATCAGTTGAAATCTGAGTACCACAGGAGCATGATTATGTCTTCTTGATGTCTGACTCAAGGCTTGGGGTGCTGCCATTAAGAACATACATGTGTAGCGCTGTGATGAAAAAGTAGCTGAACGGCCACAGCTACCCGGCTCCACAGGTGGCCTCACGGCGGATGCAAAAGTCAAGTCCCGGAGCCAGAAGCCGCTTTTGCAAGTGGCAGACACCCTGAGCGGCTTGGGCCGCCCCGCCCGAACCGGCAGTCGGCCTTCGCCATCCGGGCTCCCCCAGGAGGCCTAGCGCTCGCTCTGGGAACAGCCGCCTCTCCCACCCGGTTCCTAACCACGCCGCAGCTACCCGCCTCCACACGTGGCCCCACGGCGGGTGCAGAAATCAAGTCCCGGAGCCAGCAGCCGCTTTTGCAAGCGGCGGACACCCGGAGCGGCTTGGGCCGCCCCGCCCGAACCAGCAGTCGGCCTCCGCCATCCGGGCTCCCCTGGGAGGCCTAGCGCTCGCTCTGGGAGCAGCTGCCTCTCCTGCCTGGTTCCTAACCACGCGGCTGCAGCTGCCCAGCTACCCGGCTCCACAGGTGGCCCCACGGCGGGTGCAAAAGTCAAGTCCCGGAGCCAGCTGCCGCTTTTGCAAGCGGTGGACACCCTGAGCGGCTTGGGCCGCCCCGCCCGAAGCGGCAGTAGGCCTCCGCAATCCGGGCTCCCCCAGGAGGCCTAGCGCTTGCTCTAACCACGTGGCCACAGCTACCCAGCTCCACAGGTGGCCCCCCGGCGGGTGCAGAAGTCAAGTCCTGAGGAGGGAAGATGGCAGCGAAGGGAGTGCATCACCCCAGGGCGCCGCTTCACTGAGCGGGAGAAAGATGATGTGAATCGCCTGAAGGATATCTTTTAGGGAATTTCCAGCGAAATTGAGGTGCTCCAGAATCTAGTGGACAGATTTCCATTGTGCGAAGTTCGACTGCGGGAGCTCCATTTCTCCGCACGGAGGGTCACATAGCCTGATAGGCAATTGCCCAGTGGCTGGAGTCTGTGGCGCGCACTGGGGAGCGGCAAGGTGCCGGAGCGGGGGAGCAACGATACCTGCGGCCCACTGGAAAGACAGGCCAGGGGGTAAATTTCAAAAACACAACAGTTGCACCAAGCAGAAAGAAACGCGAGCAGTATGAAACGACAAGGAAAGAAAGGACTACAAGCAATGCAGGTCAACTCAAGATTAGAAGAGGTAATAGCTGCAACAGATGGAATGTCAGATAAAGAGTTCAGGATAAACATGCTTCAGATTATCTGGAGTCTCAAGGAAGACATGAGACAGAAAAATCAGACAATGAAAGATCACATTGACAAACAAATCCAGGAAGTAAAAGATCAATTTCACAGGGAGATAGAGGTAATAAAAAACAAACAAATAGAAATCCTAGAAATGCAGGAAACAATAAACCAACTTAAAAACTCAATTGAGAATACTACCAGCAGAGTAGATCACTTAGAAGAGAGAACATCAGACAATGAAGACAAAGTATTTCAACTGGAAAAGAACATAGACAACTCAGCAAGTCTGCTAAGAAACCATGAGCAGAACATCCAAGAATTATGGGACAATATTAAAAGACCAAATTTAAGAGTCATTGGGATACAGGAAGGCACAGAGCTCCATACCAAAGGAATAAACAGTCTATTCAGTGAAATAATACGAGAAAACTTCCCAGACTTGAAGAATGAGACAGAATCCCAAATCCTAGAAGCCTACAGGACGCCGAATGTGCAAAATCATAAGAGATCCACACCTAGACACATTATAATGAAGATGTCCAACATACAAAATAAGGAGAGAATTTTAAAAGCTGCAAGAGAAAGAAAGCAGATTACATTTAGGGGTAAACCAATCAGGATAACAGCTGATCTCTCAACACAGACTCTGAAAGCTAGAAGATCCTGGAATAACATATTTCAAACACTGAAAGAAAATGGGTTCCAACCAAGAATCGTGTATCCGGTGAAATTAAGCTTCAGGATAGAAGATGAAATTAAAACCTTCCATGATAAACAAAAGTTAAAAGAATTCGCAGCTAGAAAACCATCTCTTCAAAAAATCCTTGGCAAAACATTACAGGAAGAGGAAATGGAAAATAACATTGAAAACCAACAATGGGAGGTAGGACAGTAAAGGGGGGAAAGTAGTCAAAGAGGATAACAAATCAGGTTTAGTAACATCAATAAATAAATATGGCTAGAAGAACAAACCATATCTCAATAATAACCCTAAATGTTAATGGCTTAAACTCACCAATCAAGAGACACAGGCTAGCAGAATGGATCACAAAACAAGACCCAACAATATGCTGCCTACAGGAGACGCATCTGATAGGAAAAGATATTCATAGACTGAAGGTGAAAGGTTGGGAAAAATCATATCACTCATATGGACTGCGGAAACAAGCAGGAGTGGCCATACTCATATCTAATAAAATAGATTTCAAGCCAAAGTTAATCAAAAGGGATAAAGAAGGACACGTCATACTGCTCAAGGGAACCATACACCAATAAGACATAACAATCATAAATATATATGCCCCAAATAATAGTGCAGCTGTGTTCATCAAGCAAACTCTTCTCAAGTTCAAGAGTCTAATAGACCACCATACAATAATCATGGGAGACTTCAACACACCTCTCTCACCACTGGACAGATCTTCCAATCAAAAGTTAAATAAGGAAACTATAGAACTCAATAACACAATTAACAACCTAGACTTAATTGACATATATAGACTATACCACCCAACATCAAGTAGTTACACTTTTTTCTCAGCAGCACATGGAACCTTCTCAAAAATAGACCATATATTATGTCACCGGGCAACTCTTAGACAATATAAAGGGGTAGAGATAATACCATGCATCTTATCTGATCACAATGGAAAGAAACTTAAAATCAATGATAAAAGTAGGAAGGAAAAATCAAGCATCACTTGGAGAATGAACAATAGGTTGCTGAATGATCAATGGGTTTTAGAAGACATCAAGGAGGAAAGTAAAAACTTCCTAGAGTTAAATGAAAACACAGACACAACATATCGGAATCTATGGGACACATTGAAAGCAGTTCTAAGAGGAAAATTCATTGCTTGGAGTTCATTCCTCAAAAAAAGAAAAAACCAACAAATAAATGATCTCATACTTCACTCAAAATTCTAGAAAAAGAAGAGCAAAACAACAGCAAAAGAAGTAGAAGGCAAGAAATAATTGTAATCAGAGCTGAAATTAATGAAATTGAAACAAAAGAAACAATTGAAAAAATTGACAAAACTAAAAGTTGGTTCTTTGAAAAAATAAATAAAATTGACAGACCCTTAGCCATGCTAACGAAGAGAAGATGAAAGAGAACCCAAATTACTAGCATACGGGATGAAAAAGGCAATAACACAACAGATTCTTCAGAAATACAGAAGATAATCAGAAATTATTTTGAATCCTTATACTCCAATAAAATAGAAGATAGTGAAGGCATAGATAAATTCCTTAAGTCTTATGATCTGCCCAGATTGAGTCAGGAGGATATAGACAACCTAAACAGACCAATAACAATAGAGGAAATAGAAGAAACCATCAAAAGATTACCAACTAAGAAAAGCCCAGGACCGGACGGGTATACAGCAGAGTTTTACAAAACCTTTAAAGAGGAACTAACACCAATACTTTTCAAGCTATTTCAGGAAATAGAAAAAGAGGGAGAACTTCCAAATTCCTTCTACCAGGCCAACATCACCCTGATTCCGAAACCAGACAAAGACACTTCAAAGAAAGAAAACTACAGACCAATATCTCTAATAAACCTTGATGCAAAAATCCTCAATAAAATTCTGGAGAATCGGATTCAAATACATATCAAAAAAATTATACACCATGATCAAGTAGGATTCATCCCTGGGATGCAAGGCTGGTTCAATATACGGAAATCAATAAATGTTATCCACCACATCAATAGACTTAAAAATAAGAACCATATGATCATCTCGATAGATGCAGAAAAAGCATTCGACAAAGTACAGCATCCTTTTATGTTCAAAACTCTAGAAAAATTAGGGATAACTGGATCATACCTCAACATTGTAAAAGCAATCTATGATAAGCCACAGGCCAGCATCATTCTGAATGGAGAAAAATTGAAGGCATTCCCTCTAAGATCTGGTACAAGACAGGGATGCCCTCTCTCACCACTTCTGTTCAACATAGTCCTCGAAACACTGGCCAGAGCAATTAGACAGACAAAAGAAATTAAAGGCATAAAAATAGGAAAAGAAGAACTTAAACTATCACTATTTGCAGATGATATGATTCTATACCTAGCAGACCCAAAAGGGTCTACAAAGAAGCTATTAGAGCTAATAAATGAATTCAGCAAAGTGGCAGGATATAAGATCAACACGCATAAATCAAAGGCATTCCTGTATATCAGCGACAAATCCTCTGAAACGGAAATGAGGACAACTACTCCATTCACAATATCCCCCCCAAAAATAAAATACTTGGGAATCAATCTAACAAAAGAGGTGAAAGATTTATACAATGAAAATTACAGAACCCTGAAGAAAGACATAGAAGAAGACCTTAGAAGATGGAAAAATATACCCTGCTCATGGATAGGCAGAACTAACATCATCAAAATGGCAATATTACCAAAAGTTCTCTATAAGTTCAATGCAATGCCAATCAAAATACCAACAGCATATCTTGTAGAAATAGATAAAAGAATCATGAAATTCATATGGAATAATAAAAGACCCAGAATAGCAAAAACAATGCTAAGCAGGAAGTGTGAATCAGGCGGTATAGCGATACCAGACTTCAAACTATACTACAGAGCAATAGTAACAAAAACAGCATGGTACTGGTACCAAAACAGACGGGTGGACCAATGGTACAGAATAGAGGACACAGTAACCAATCCACAAAACTACAACTATCTTATATTTGATAAAGGGGCTAAAAGCATGCAATGGAGGAAGGATAGCATCTTCAACAAATGGTGCTGGGAAAACCGGAAATCCATTTGCATCAAAATGAATCTGAATCCCTATCTCTCGCCATGCACAAAAGTTAACTCAAAGTGGATCAAGGAGCTTGATATTAAATCAGAGACACGGCATCTGATAGAAGAAAAAGTTGGTTATGATCTACACGCTGTGGGATCGGGCTCCAAATTCCTCAATAGGACACCCATAGCGCTAGAGTTAACAAATAGAATCAACAAATGGGACTTACTCAAACTAAAAAGTTTTTTCTCAGCAAAAGAAATAATAAGAGAGATAAACAGGGAGCCTACATCCTGGGAACAAATCTTTACTCCACACACTTCAGATAGAGCCCTAATAACCAGAATGTACAAAGAACTCAAAAAAATTAGACAATAAGATAACAAATAACCCAATCAATAAATGGGCCAAGGACCTGAACAGACACTTCTCAGAGGAGGACATACAATCAATCAACAAGCACATGAAAAAATGCTCACCATCGCTAGCAGTCAGAGAAATGCAAATCAAAACTACCCTAAGATACCATCTCACTCCAGTAAGATTGGCAGCCATTAGGAAGTCAAACAACAATAAGTGCTGGAGAGGATGCGGGGAAAAGGGCACTCTTGTTCATTGCTGGTGGGACTACAAATTGGTGCAGCCAATTTGGAAAGCAGTATGGAGATTTCTCGGAAAGCTGGGAATGGAACCACCATTTGACCCAGCTATTCCCCTTCTCGGTCTATTCCCTAAAGCCCTAACAAGAGCATGCTACAGGGACACTGCTACATTGATGTTCATAGCAGCTCAATTCATCATAGCAAGACTGTGGAACCAGCCTAGATGCCCTTCAATAGATGAATGGATAAAAAAAAAATGTGGCATTTATACACTATGGAGTATTACTCTGCATTAAAAAATGACAAAATCATAAAATTTGGAGGGAAATGGATGGCATTAGAGCAGATTATGCTAAGTGAAGCTAGTCAATCTTTAAAAAACAAATACCAAATGACTCCTTTGATATAAGGGGAGTAAACAAGGACAGGGTAGGGACGAAGAGCTTGAGAAGAAGATTTACATTAAACAGGGATGAGAGGTGGGAGGGAAAGGGAGTGAGAAGGGAAATTGCATGGAAATGGAAGGCGATCCTCAGGGTTATATAAAATGTCATATAAGAGGAAAGGAGGGGTAAGACAAGATAATACAAATGGAAGAAATGATTTACAGTAGAAGGGGTAGAGAGAGAAAAGGGGAGGGGAGGGGAGGGGAGGGGGGATAGTAGAGAATAGGACAGACAGCAGAATACATCAGACACTAGAAAGGCAATATGTCAATCAATGGAAGGGCAACTGATGTGATACAGCAATCTGTATACGGGGTAAAAGCGGGAGTTCATAATCCACTTGAATCAATCCGTGTAATATGATGTATTAAGAACTATGTAATGTTACGAAGGACCAATAAAAATTAAAAAAAGAAAGAAAAAGTAGCTGAAGAAGCTGGACTGGTGCATGTCAAGGCCCCCCTTTGTAAGCCCTTGGCTGAGGGTGAGGTGAGAACAATGGTAGGTCAGACTCAGGAGACTCTCCATCTTTCTCTGCTCACTCAGAGATTTGGCTTTTGCTGCTGGCTAGAAGTGGTAGCAACACAGGAAGCACAAGAAGAGATCATTTGGTTTGGAAAGAGTTTGTTGTAGCCAGAGCAGGTTTCCTTAGCCAAAATGCAACGAGGGCTTGTGATTTCCCATGTTTCTGCGTTTATCAAGCGAGTGACAAACCAAAACTTATCAAAATCAGTGAAACTTTAACTTCTTCCTTAATTCTTTAAACTTCCATCCTCCTACAAAAAGCAGTATGATTCTACCTCTCTTATTTGTCTTTGTTTTTTGTCGCCATTGTTGTGTGTTTGGGTACAGGGGATTGAACCCAAGGTGCTTACACACTGAGCTACATCCACAGACCTATTTTTATATTTTATTTAGTGACAGATTCTTGATGAGTTGCTTAGGGGCTCTCTCAGTTGCTGAGGCTGGCTTTGAACCTGGATCCTCCTGCCTCAGCCTCCCGAGCCACTGGGATCACAGGTGTGCACCACCATGCCCGGGGCTCCGCTCTTGTTTGAATGTGTTTATGAATCATATTATATTGATGATCAGGTTTGACTGGGAGAGGAAGAAAGCAGCCCTGGAGGAGGCCAAAATTAAGTTATCAAAGTGTGAGTGGATATAAGCTTTCAAGGAATTTGTTTTTCCATTTATTGAAAAATAATGTTGACAATATACCCAAATGGGTGCAAATGCCTACATCATGATAGAAGATTTTAGGTTTTAGTATGAGTTTATTTACATTCTTGCTTTTTCTAGAAACTCCTAGATCTTTATTCACATTTTTTTAAAAAATCTTCCTAGGCTGCTTTTGCTTACAGTAGTAGTTTTTTTTTTTTTTTTAAAGAGAGAGTGAGAGAGGAGAGAGAGAGAGAGAGAGAGAGAGAGAGAGAGAGAGAGAGAGAGAGAGAATTTTTAATATTTATTTTCTAGTTCTCGGCGGACACAACATCTTTGTTGGTATGTGGTGCTGAGGATCGAACCCAGGACGCACGCATGCCAGGCAAGCGCACTACCGCTTGAGCCACATCCCCAGCCCCTACAGTAGTAGTTTTATCTTGTAAACATTTGCCGAACACTTAGTATGTGCCTTGGGGAACCAGACAGGAGACAAGAGGTCAACACAGCAGCTCCTGCACTTTAGAAACTCGTGCCTAGTGGAAGAAGGGGCCGTCCATACAGTTAGCCCTAAGGTGGTGTCCTACTCTCAGGCTGACGCCACAGTTAGGGTAGCACAGGAGGAAAACTGCCACGGGAGTCACAAACTCAGCCAGGTGTGGTAAAAAATGACCTCGAGGATCAGGTGATATTGGGCCAGGCATGGAGAGGACTGCCCCAGTGTGTGCAAGAGAAAGTATCATGCCCAGAAAGAGCAGCAGGCACAGTCTGGTAGAGCCCTGGGAGAAGTCCAGGAATTCCGAGGTGCATTGTCTTTAGAGACTAGACTCTTAAGTCAACCTTCAACAATTATTATTTATAGAATCTCTGCCTTCCAAAGACCTGAAAGTTTTGATCCAAATATTGTCAATCCACCTACTGGGTGGCCTCTACTTGACCAACATCCCTCTTGCCTTAAAAGGCCAATTGCTTTCTTCCTCTCTCCAATTCCTTCCATTCCATTTCCCTCTGCTAAGGCCTTGCTGTGGTCTGGATTGACTTGTCCCCCAGAGTTCTGTGCTTGGTCCTCAGTGTGGTGAGGAGGAGAGATGTTGGGGCCTTTCAGAGATGGGGTCTGGTGGGAAGGGATTAATGTGGTGGGGAGGACCTGGTTAGTTCCTTTGAGACAAATTGTTGTTAAAAGACTGATCCTGGTCCATGAATCTCTGTGGCTTCTCGTTTTGCCACATGATCTCTTCCATACAAACTCCTGCCTTTGTAGTATCACTGCCAGAAGGCCCAGACCAGAGCTGAACAGATGGGATTGGCCAGTCCTGGACTTGCAGTCTCCAAAATTCTGGCCTAAATAACCCCACCCCCTTTTTTAATAAAGTACCAATAATCAATTCTTTTTTGTAATAACAGAAAACAGAATAAGACAGAATTTAAGTATAGAGTGTCAAGTGGCTTGGACAGAGTTAGTCTCTTAGCCCAATCTTGAATTTCATTTAGACAGTTATAGTTGCCTTTTCTTTTCTTTAAGAGAAGGCTGTTTTTAAGGAATATCCTAGACAATAACATTGACATGATTTTTACAGTACTCAGACTCCTCCATCATTGGATACTGTTAAGATAAGTTGATATTCTGGGCTTGTTTCCATTAAGTATATATTCAGGAATGGATAAAGAAAATGAAATATAAAAGAAAATAGAACTCTTTCCAGGATAGTATTTACTAAGGCAGTGTAGCTTACCAGTCCAGTAGGAGCATATGGTAGAGAAGATCTATCACTTCACTATTAGAAATCATTACTCTTGATTCTTGTTCCTAAAGAATTCATACGTGTTATGTCATCTTGGGTGAGAAGCCAAGGTTAAAGATTTAAGCAGTTGCTATAAAGAGATCACATTTTTATTGTTTTTCAGAAAGAAAATACAATTTTATGAATGCAAATTTCACTGCTCCTAAATGTCCAAAAAAATGTTCAGCAAAGGAAATCTGAGTGAGATAAGTCTGTGCCTCTGTTGTATGGAGCTGAGAGACTGATGTCATCCTGCCTTTATGAGCTCCAATCTTGGGAGACTGTGTCCACAGTCTTGTGCTGTCTCTTGAGCAGTGGGTGTGGTCCAGCATGCGTGGCAGTGGCTCCAGACCCTGCCTGGGGAATGAGCCAGCTTCAGGATACCTTCTAGAGAGAGGAACCACTTGCCTCTTCCTTTCCTAAAAGGCAGGAAACACCTTCATGGAAAAGTCCTGGCATGTTGACACAGCAAAAACTTAAGCACATAGCAAATATAAAATGAAAAGTGGATGCCCTTAGTCCTTTTCCATTTAAAATTCATTTTGGAGTAGGAAATGGATTTTTTTCTCAAGCAAATCTATCTATTTGTTCCTGAAGTATCTTTCTGCCACTGAGGAAAGAGGACAGAAATGAAAAAAAAATAATCTCTTACATATTGTTGGAGAAGTGGGTTGAGGAGAGTGATGGTGGCTGGCTTGTTCAAAGCCAGCCTCAGTAACAGTGAGGCGCTAAGCAACTCAGTGAGACCCTGTCTCTAAATAAAATACAAAATAGGCCTGGGGATGTGTCTCAGTGGTTGACTGTCTCTGGTACCCACCCCACCAAAATAAAAATAAAAATATGGTTCAAAATAAATGTAGCAAATAGTTAAAAAGACTGAAGACATGTATATGAAGGATATTGCTGATCTTTTCTCCTCCATTTTATGATTAAGAACTCTTCTGGTGAAAGGACTTCAGATAGCCTGTCAGGCTGTGCAGATCTTGAAATGGATTTAGTTTTGTACACATGGCTATTTTGTTGCACACAGTGTAATCAGATATATCTGTTAACCTTTGGCCGGCACCATCATCACCTTCAAATGAAAACACATATTGACCACCCCGTCTGAACACTGATGAGTGAGGTCAGATGGGCTCTGCCTCTGGACAATTTCATGTCAGCTGAGGTCCGAGTGGTGAGCTGAAAATGTCCCACCAAAATTCATGTCCACCCCTAACCTCAGCTTGTGACCTTATTTGGAAATAGGGCCTTTAGAGACATAGTCAATATCAGCTTGTCCTTGTCCTTGTAAGAAGAGAAGAGCCGCCCTGTGAGTGTACAGGAGGAAGGGAGAAGTGAAGAGAGAAGCAGAGGCTTGTGGGATGGAGTGGCAAGCCAAGGAGGCCAGGGATTGCTGAAGGCTTCCATAAACTAGGAAGAGGGATGGGATCCTCCCATAGGGCCTTCAGAGGCAACATGACCCCACCAACATCTTGATTCTGGAGTTATAGACTCCAGAACACTAAGGGAATACATTTCTGTTGCTTTCTGCCATGGATTTTGTGATGCTTCATACTGGCATCCCCAGGAAAGGAACACATCATCCCAGGAAGAAATGGAGAGACACCTATAAAACAAGGTAGTCACCTGTGGACACAGCACAGGGAGAAAAA
Source organism: Urocitellus parryii (assembly GCF_045843805.1). Classification (NCBI taxonomy): domain Eukaryota; kingdom Metazoa; phylum Chordata; class Mammalia; order Rodentia; family Sciuridae; genus Urocitellus; species Urocitellus parryii. The sequence goes on from NW_027552297.1 coordinate 41,579, forward strand.
TGAGTAAATATCTCAGAGAAGAGACACAGCCTGTCCCAAAATAGTGCCCACATATGGGGACAAACAACCCAGACAGGGACCTGTGTTTCTGTACACAGGTCATTTCCTTCCATGGCTCAGATACAAAACAAAGCAGTATGTGTGAGCAGGACTGAGTTCTTCAAGCCCAGATATGTTCACCTCAGCTGAAGAAGGTTCCATCCAACCTCTTGACTGAATGACCATTCATTAAGGGTCTCCCCACACTGTATCTGACTTCTGCATGTTCTGCTCTCACTGAAGAGCTGTCCTGCTCTTATTCTCTGCAATTCAAGCCAGCTTCTCAAGGTGGCTTGGATTTATCTAACAGCCAGAGGTTATTCTGTGTCCTTACACAGGTAGCATGACATGATATACGTGTCATTTCTGGAAGTAACTCCAGCAGCTGGGTACAGAATGAATGCTTTCTGGACTTACTGTGAAACCTAGCTGCATTTTCCAGTAAAATATCACAAATCAATACCCTAAATATCCCTGTTGTGGCCATTATCATCATTTCAGAGTAAGCTGCAGGTAAAGCCTTGCTAGCATCCTCTTTTTCCTGTTAATCTAAGAGGCAGCTAAATAAGAAATTCAGATCTACGTTATTGTATAGCTGCACTGTATTTAGTCATGGGTACTTGGGACTTTGTCTCCAGCCTGAGCATGTGCACAAGGCTGGGTTTGCTAGCTTCCCCAGCTCATTTCCTGGTGCCCCTGAGTCATTTATTTATTTTTATTATTCTATTCCCACTTCAGCATCTTGTCCTAAAGGCCAACAATATACAACCCTAATTTTTTTCCATCTATCTTTGTGTACACAAGAATGATATTAAGCCATCAAAGTAGCTGCACTTTGCCTGTGCTTATGAGTATAATTAAACTCAGACCCTCAATTAGTCATTTTAACTCATATAATGGAAGAGTGCTCAGTCCCACAGTGCCACTAATTCTAGAGTGACTTTGAGAAAACCCCATCATAAAGTAATGCTAATCAAAAAAAATAATAATAATAGCAGATCTATATAATCATCATACAGCTGATTTGCCAGAATTTGTTCATGGAAACATTTTGATTAGCATTAATGCTTTGCATATTTAACATTTACATAAAAAATTCACACACAAATAAAAGTGGAAAACCTGCCAATACCTGATTCCTCTGCCCTAGTTTTCTACTCATAATCATCCAAGGAGGCACCTTTTTGTGTATTCTTGGGGACAGAGGGGATGTTTAACATCAAACCTAAAAATAGTGGTTTGGTTTGTTGGTTTTTTTGAGATTCTGTGGATCAAACCCAGGGTCTCATGCATGGGAGGCTTTCACACAGCTACCCATATATCCCGCCCCATAGTAGGATCTTACATAAGTTCTCAATGTGTCAGAGTGCTATTTGGTGGTCATTTTGCATAACTGCTGAACGTTTGGCATGGACAACACAGATCTTATTTGTGTCTTCTAAAAAGCCAACCAGAGAGTCTTCATTTGCCTCCCACCAAACGGAATAGATGCTCTCCGGAAACACAAATCTGTTTTTAAATCGGAGCAGTTTCTCACACCAGATGCTGGAAAAAGTGTTAATAAATCTGAAATTTAGTGGACAAACTAGATGTCAGAGAATCTCAACACTGGGCCTGTAACTCTGAGGTTTTTTTTGTCTCTACACTAGAGGGCGCTCATTTCAAGCGATTTTTGTGGCCAAGTGCTTCTTGGGGGTTTTAACACTTGTGGTTTGGGAGGTAGTGGGCTTTGTTGGAGGACTCGTTTTGAGACCTTCTTGCTCCCTTCTACTGGAGGTCAGCGCACTTGAAGTAGTGCAGGCATTAGAAAGAGAGGGCAGCTGTAAATACCACGTTTTTTTCTCCCTCCCTTTCTCCCTCTCTTCTCTCTCTCTCTCTCTCTCTCTCTCTCTCTCTCTCTCTCTCTCTCTCCCCCCCCCCCATGCTGGGGATTGAACCCAGGGCCTGCATGTGCTAGGTAAGTGCTCAACCAGTGAATCACATTCTTAGTCCCCATTTTTGTATATTCTGGAAAGCCTAGATTCTTGTCCTGGCAATCACAGAATGAGAGAAACTTTATGTTTCCTTCAAAAGGCAAACACTGCCCCTAACTCTCAGGAAACCACACATGAGCCAGTGCACACCCAACTCTGACATCACTGTTTGGTTGGAATAATGTGGAGGAAGTGTCCTTTACATTAAATACTTCTGGAGTGAGAGGACCTGAGGTCACAGACCCTGGTGTCCAGGGCATATCCCCAACACCTAAGTTTTTTTTTTTTTATTAATAAAACCATCTTATGCTTCAAAATGGTATCTTCTTGTTGGTTTCATTTAGTTGCTGCTATTTAGAAGTGAGATTGGGTTGCATTTGCCTACTCAAATAATTTTCCCTTCTATTTTTCCCCTTTTCTTGGTATATTCTAATTATTAATGTAAATATCTTTTATTAGTGCTGGCAATGCTTTCCCCAGACCACCCTTTAACTATCTTTTTGGTGTCTTTGCTCAGGAAGTTTAGATATTAGGTAGCCAAATTTCTCAATTTTTTTGTGACTTCTAGAATTTACAATTTGCTTATGATTCCACACTTCAAATTATAAAAATGATTTCCATTATTTTCCTCAAGTAGTTTTAAAGGTTATTAAAGATGTAATCTCTTTTCAGTTTATAATATTTCTGTGGTCCTTGAAATGTATTTTTAAAATATTTCTAACTTTAAGGTTTTTTTTTTTTTTCCTGAAATGGACATCTAAATATCCTCCTGCTCTAATTTATAGGCTATCCTTTAGCCGCAAATTTTCTTTTCTTCTTTCTTTTTGTATTAGGGATTTAACACAGGGGTAATTTACCAATGAGCCACATCCTCACATCCCTGGACTTTTATTTATTTATTTATTTTTTTATTTTTAGTGTCTTACCATATTGCTTTGAGGCTGGTTAAGTTTCCAGGGTGACCTTGAACTTGTGAACCTTCTGTCTCATCCTCCCAAGTAAGCCAAGTCATTTAACTGATAATTGAAAATAAATTAAATTGTTGCTGACTATTCATTCCCAAATGGTGTTTTGAAAAATTTTCAGGCCACCATTCCTGTCTCATAGTTAAAGAATCAAAAATAAAAATAATGGTATCATTTCAATAAATACTTAACTATTGAAATTAAACAGCCATTGATGACTTATCAATAATGATAAACTCTAAGGTATAATTTAAGGGACATATCCATGGAAAATTTCTTCCTTATTAATCAAACAGTTGACACATGCATAGAGGATAAAAGACATCTGTGTTCCTTTTTTATCTTTTTTTTCAGAGAATTGAACCCAGGTGCTCTTAACCCCTGAGCTGCATGAACACCATCCCTAGCCTTTTTTTTTTATATTTAGAGACTGGGTCTTGCTAAGATGTTTAGGACCTCTCTAAAATGCTGAGGCTGGCTTTGAACTCTCAATGGTCTTGCCTCAGCCTCCCCAGCCGTGAAAATACAGACATATGCCTCCTTTCATGGCCTTTGTTCTTTCTTACATCTAGGAAAATGTAGAGATACTGACATTAAATTAATTAATTAATCAAGTACTCAATGGCAATTCAATGCAATAAAGGACAAATCAAAAGAGGCATTATTGTGAAGGAGACAAATTATTGCTATTAGTAGGAGATTTGCTTAACTAGAAAATATGGTTGGACCGGAACTACTTGAATGATTCCATAAACTGTCTGAACTTATGGCAACTCTGTGTTTATTTTCTCACACTTAAAGAAACCAGCCCAATGTATATGGGATATTTCTTGGCAAGAAGACAATAAGGGACCAGTTTATTAAAGTTAAATATTCTCTCTCTAAAAATGAGCCATCAAATTCAAAATTGGGAAGAATGGCATCAGTGAAAGTAACTGAGAGAATATATACCCACCAGGTGCCAGGCCACAAAGCACACAGGTGGCCAACAAGTACCATCATTTATTATTAGTCTGTCATTTGCTGGATGCCTTCTCTAATCTCAGTGGTGTTTTGGACTCTACATGCCTTATCTCATTTAATCTTTGTACCAGGGAAGTATTTTCTTCCTCATTTTTCAAGGAAAATGTATGTATAGATTTAATCTAAAGTCAGAGAGTTGCTGCTTCCAGTTGGAAGGTACTTAAGTCTGCCTGCAAAATCCTGGGTTGTGGCTCATTGGTAGAGCACTTGCCTAGCACTTGTGAGGCACCAGGTTCAATCCTGAGCACCATACAAGAATAAATAAATAAAACTAAAAGTATTATGTCCATCTACAACTAAAAATATTTTTTTTGTAATTTTCTTTTGTAATAAATATCTCATGGAAGAATCTTTAATACTATGTAAATATCTGATCACCTTTTTTTTACCTACTAACCCTTTCATTCATTGCTGACTCCGGCTCACTATTCATGAACACTGTGTTTCAAAAGGTGGTTTTCTAGATGTAGAAGGGCTTAGGCAGTCAGGGCAAGATGGGAGAGAGGAGGCCTGGAGTGGGGCCAGAACAAAGAAACAGGGAGAGAGTCTTCTGATGAGGTCAACTTCCTCCTTGATGAAAGTTCTCATGGAGGACTTAAGCGAGGGACCCCATCAGACAAACACTTCTGCATTCATGCTCCTAAGTGGGAAATCCCATAGAAAAACTAAAGCAAACTTGTGGTCAGAGGACACCAATCAATAGTAGTGAGGAGCACATGAACAGGAGAAGAGATAAAGAAAGGAGGACATTCCAGAGATCATAAAAGCAACAAACCCAAACTCCCCCATTGAGTTCCCAGCCCTGGGGCCCCTTCTTTTCAGGGAAGCCTATCTCTGAAACTCTATTGCTTTTACAATAAGCCTACTTCTTGCTTGCTATCTCTGTGTCCTGTTCTTTAATTCTTTGCTTAACAGAGACAATGAACCCAGCACTCCTAGCCAGTAAGACATTCAACAATTCCTTATATATTTATTCATTTAGTTTTGTACTGCTTGGGATGAAACCCATGGCTTTGCACATGCCAGGCATGTCCTCTACCATTGAGCTATACTCCTCAGATTTTTAGATTTTATTTTGAGACAGGGTCTCAATGTGTTGCCCAAGTTGGCTTCAAACTTGTGATCCTCCTGCCTCTACCTCCTGAGCTGCTGGGAATACAGGTGTGCACCACTGCATCTGGCCTCTGCTTCCCTTTCTTGGGATTCTATTTGTGCTCATTGCTACTGGAGTGCCATTGATCCCAGGCCCTCTCAGCAGACACAGCTAGGGAATACAGGTTACCAATTCTGAAATTATTTTATACTTTTCTAGGATTGAGCAAATAATAAGCATGCTATATTTAGTAGGGGCTTCTTTTCTCACTGTGGATGAAATGAACTACAAATAAAGAAAGGGAGAGGGTAAAAGGAACCTTGTTGTGTTCGATTACATCAAAGATTCTCAAGGTGAATTCATGTTTTAGACAGATGGAGAAATAAATATGACTTAGCAATTCCACTCCACAGTAGAAATTGCATGATTGTGAAAATATACCAATAGAAACGTTGATGAATGCTCTATCATAATAGTCCTAAATGGAATTACCCATATTTCAAGGGACATCAGATGTGGTGATGAATATTCTACCACTGTATGCAAACTTGTGGATGAAAACATAATCAATGAGAGGAACTTTCACAAAAATGCTGTGATTCAATTTGTATGAAATTCAAAAATTGGCAAGATTAATCCAAGCTTTGAGAACTCAGTGTCAAGTTCTTCTGTTGGCTGGGGGAGGGTAGTGATTGCAAGAAAAACCAGGGAGTCCCTGATATCGTTCTGTCCTTTGACCTGGATGCTGGTTCCACAAGTGTGTTCAATTCTTTTATTTTGGGTATCCAAGATTTAACTCAGGGGCATCTTGCCACTGAGCCACACCCCAGTCTTATTTTGTATTTTATTTAGAGACAGGGTCTCTCTGAGTTGCTTAGGGCCTCACAGTTGCTGAGGCTAGTTTTGAACTCCAATTCTCAGCCTGCCAAACTACTGGTATTACAGGTGAGAATTAAACTCTAAAGCTTAAGTTTTGCCTTATTTGTAATGAACATTTACCCTGTGCATTGTTTGAAAACATATATTTTAAAAGGTCAAATCATGACCTTCAAACAGATATAAAATGAACACTTGCTAGGGATTTTCACTGAATCAATGAGGAAACTAGGCAGATTATATCTGACTAAAAGGAGAAGTCAGAAAGCACAGACTTATATCAAGCAAAGGAAATTTAAAGCAGAAGCACAGATAGGGCTCAAATAAGCTTCTTCAACAGAAGGAAAGGAAAGTTAGCTGAACCAGGCTGCCACAGCAGAATGTACCTGTGTAGAGATGAGAGTTATTTTTCCTTGCTATTGGCTACCTATATTTTGCAGAATTGTAAAATAGCTTCCATAAAATCAAAACCAGATAAGGTGGAAATTTGTCCTATAGACAATGCTTCTATAGTCTACAATGTGGAAAGAAACATTGAAAAAATACCTCATTTATTCACAAGCAATTCATCAGTAATCCTATCAAAGAGGCCTAATGTTTCTGGCACCTGTTTGTATAAGGTAGAGTCACAAAGTTTTTGTGATTTTCAATGGCCTTTCTTGATGAGCTCAGCTATCATTAGTTTTATTCCAGAACATTTGTTTGTTTGTTGGTACAGGACATTGAACCCAGGGACACTTAACCAACAAATCTACATCCTCAGCCCTTTTTTATAGTTTACTTAGAAATAGGGTCTCACTAAATTGCTTACAGCCTCTCTATATTGCTGAGATTGGCTTTGAATTTGCTATCTTCCTGCCTTAGTCTCTGGAGCTGCTAAGATTACAGGCATGCACCACCACACCAAGCCTTCTATTCCACCTTTAGGACTTATTTGAGGAAGGTGAAAATAAAAAACTGTTCAGTGTGAACACCTAATTTAGGGCTATGGGTGCTTGAGAGATAATACTTCTTTTCCTCTTTGAAGGGGACATTTAAGAATAAACCTAGAAAGTGACAGGAACTGTAAAGAAGTTTAGCTCTCTCCTCAGTGAGAAATTTTATTTTATTGAATAATCAAGGGCATAATAAAATCAATGTAAAAGTTAGAAAATTATTCTGGTGAAACAAACCCAGCATCTTTCAACATAGATAAGTTACATAGAAACCAGAAAAGCCCTTTGTATCATAGCTGAAGATGGCAAAAAGCAAATCAAGGGAATGAGGCCATCAAAATTACACAAAGTTTTCTAAGATTTCTAAAGTATTTTGTAGTGTAAAAAGTGTATGATACATTTTTAAAGACTTTTTCTTTGTTATTTTTAGTTGTAGATGAGCACAATACCTTTATTTTACTTATTTATGTGGTGGTGAGGATTAAACCCAGTGCCCCTGCGTGTGAGACAACAGCTCTACCATTGACTCACAACCCAAGGCCTGTAAGATATATTTTGTTTATTTATTTGGTACTAGGGATTGAACCCAGGGGCAATTTACCACTGAGATAAACCCCATTTTTTTTTTGAGAAAAGGCCTTACTAAATTGCTGAGGGCGGCCTCCAACTTGTGAACTTCTTGCCTCAGCCTCTCCAGTAGCAAAAATTATAGGCATGTACAACCTGGTGTGTTTTTGCCTATGATGCATTTTATAAGCATTGCATGTTATATGTTATAAATATTATTATATACTGTGTTAATTTTGTATGATAAAATTCATAGTGATAAAAGCAACCTTTCATAATATTTTTTAACATTTGTCATCATATTAAACCCATTTCAGACTCAAGTTTAATAAACAAAGCAATAAAATTTATTTTATTTAATGTTTTTCCTGCACTAGTGATTAAACCCTAGGCCTATCTCATGCTGTATAAGTGCTTTCCTACTAAGCCATATTTCTGGCCCTAAAACTCATTTTAAATTCTTCATTATGCTTTTTCATATTCTATAACAAAATGATTTTTTCCTTAGGACTAATTTAATTTTTTTTTACAATTTCTTTTTTTGGGGTACTAGAATTTAACCCACGTATGCTTATTACATTCCCAGCAGTTTTTTTTTTTTGAGAGAGAGAGAGAGAGAGAGAGAGAGAGAGAGAGAATTTTAATACTTATTTTTTAGTTTTCGGCGGACATAACATCTTTGTTTGTATGTGGTGCTGACAATCGAGCCCTGGCGGAACAAATGCCAGGTGATTGTGCTACCACTTGAGCCACATCCCCAGCCCCCCAGCAATTTTTTAAAAATATTTTATTTAGTGAACTGGGCCTTTTCTTGGTTGCTGAAGCTGGCTTTGAAATTATGATCCTCCTGCCTCAGCCTCTGAAGCTCAGGGATTAGAGGTGGGCTCCACCATGCCCAGCCCTAGGACTAATTTCAAGGGCTCATGAGGTTGAAACTAATTTTGGTGGAGTGTATCCATACAATTCACTCAATGTTGCTATTTTGAAGTAAATCATGAGAAAAATCATTCAAACAATTTCTGCTTATGTTTCTGATACAGAAAACATAACTATTGATAATCTAGAAATTCTCCTTCATATCCTCAATATGTTTGAGAAGTATAAAGCATTTCAACAAACAAACCAATATAAATGTTTGCTGACCTTTATGGACCCTAAGATTAAATCCTCTGTTTTAAGACTTACAAATGGTGAAGGTCAAGTTTATTGATGAAGGCTAGGTTCTTCAAGGCAATCCTGCCTTCAATCCTGCAATGTCACAGGATGATTGAGCTTTGCCAAGTTCTTGGCCACATTCCTTTGATTGTCCCACCCCCTCCAATTCTAAAAGCCTCTTAACATCCACCTTGGTCCTGCTTAAAGAAGCTCCATCTCTGATTCACAACCCCTGCAGGTCAATGTCCATTTACTGATCTTCTCCATCTAGTCTGGGTGTGTCCTCACACTGGAAATGGAACCTGGTGGCCCTTTCAGAGGAGCTGCGTGGGGGCCATCACACCCACAGAAACCATGGAGAACAGTTTGTGCACCTTCTCAGGGAAGGAGCCTGGCCACACCCACCCAAAGCCCTCAGTGCCACTGCCCAGAACTTGGATGGATGCCCTCTGACAATGTGAACCCTGCCAAGTAATCTTGTGCTCCTGAGCAGGCTTCTCTTATTCCTCCTCTTGAATTAATAACTTAAGGTGACAAATCAGAAGTAGCACTGGGGTCTTTTACAAAGCTCAGCTTCTGCTGTGCAGCTTCTCTGTGGCCTCAGAGGATGCTCCCCTGGTCAGTTCTTGCTCAGACTCATGTTGAGTCTTCTCCTCCTGGATGCCATTTAACATAATTTCAATTGGACCCCTTGTTTAAGCTGAAATGGGGTAATTTCTCTATAACAAATTAGACAGTGGAATCAATATACATCCATATTTCATGCTGAATATATTGATACCAGGTGGACTAAATTACTGGCTACCTCAGGAATTTACAACTGGTTGTCTCTGAATAGGTTACCAACATAGGCTTTGGAGCTACAGAGATTTAGGTTTGATTCCTGGTTCTACCACTCACTCTTCTGATTGCAAACAAGCTACTAATCCCTCAGGCCCACTGGGAATAATGGCTAGCAGAATCTGTCTCTTAGGGTCAAAGTGAGGATTAGATGAGAGAATGCAAACTATATCTTAGACAATGCCTGGCCCACAGTGATCATTCTGTGGATTGTTTTTTTTTTTCTATTATTATGAACATTAAAACTGTTCTGTGGGATTCCTGAAGATGCAAAGAACACCATGGGATGATGTAAAGAAACCTTCTTCCTCTTCAAAAGAAAAAAAAAAATCCCTCCTCTGGTCAAACTGTGTTTGCTAAAGGCAAGACAAGATCCAGGATAACACTAGTGACACATTGAGCTTTGGAAAGTTATAATGTATTTATTTTCAGTTTTCTAAAAAATACTATAATACCCAGAGGATAAACCCATAAACTCTGGTTTTGCAGATGACAAAACTTTACAAATGTTATATATAACCCCATCCTGTGTATATGTGCAAAATATTATTGCTGCATCTTTAACTGAAGGCAAGAAGAACTCTAGGTCTGCAGGGTGTGTGCAATTTTTGAGTATTGCCATGGATACAGTATCAATGTCAACCACAAGTAATGTAAATGGGAAGCAGGGGGTTAAGGCCACTAAAGTGACAGAGATTATTCTCCCTTAATGCATCATTCTTGGATGAGATTTACAAAATATTTAGGAGGCGAGGCATGCTGCTGAATGTTACTTTGGATGCTTCATCCAAAACTGCTGAAAGGCACTTTGGCAGAACAGCAAAACATGAAGTCCCAGGTTTGCCACCCAATTGACTGTGGGATGTTGTTGTTTATTTTCCTTAGTGTCTCCCAGTTTAAAACAAGGTATGTGTGTGGTGAGGGGAGTGTTTTGCAGTTCCTGCCAGCATTCTGATTAGAAGTGGATGGCAAACATGATTTCATCTCATACCCAGTGTGATTGAATGTGACTCTAGCTAAGTTAACCAAAATAAATTTACTTTTTGGAGGTACCATAATTGGTTAGACCAGGATTTGTTTTTCTATTTGTCTTGTTCAAAAATTATGTAGATTTTATTTGTAGATTTCATCTCAACTTGACTTTCATATGGAAGGGGGAACTTGAGTTGTGTAACCTCAAGACATCCTGGATGTTGTCCCCTCTGAGCTGATATTAGTCAAAGGTTCCAAAAACATGCATTAGAGATAAGACAGAGTCTTCAACAAATTGTGCTGGGATAACTGGAAATCCATATGCAATAAAGTAAAATTAAATCCCTCTCTCTCATCATGCACAAAACTCAACTCAAAATGAATCAAGGACTTATGAATACAACCAGAGACCCTGTGTCTAATAGAAGAAAGAGTAGGCTCTAATCTCCATCACATGAGATTAGGCCTCAACTTCCTAAATAAGATCTCTTTGGCACAATAATTAAAATCAAGAATTAATAAATGAGATGGACTCAAACTAAAAAAAACATTCTTCTCAGCAAAAGAAATAATCTGTGAGGTAGAGAGCCTACATCTTGGGAGCAAATTTTTACCCCTCACAAATCAAATAGAGCACTAATCTCTAGGGTATATAAAGAATGCAAAAAGCTAAACACTAATAAAGAAAATGACCCCATCAATACATGGGCCAAGGACCTGAACAGATACTTTTGAGATGATAATATACAATCAATCAAAAAATATAGAAAAAAGTGTTCATCATCGCCAGCAATTAGAGAAATGCAAATCAAAAACTCTAAGATTTCATCTCACTCCAGTCAGAATGGCAGCAATTATGAAGAAAAACAACAATCAGTGTTGATGAGGGTGTGAAGAAAAGGGTACACTCATAAACTTCTGATGAGACTGAAAACCAGTGCAGACCATATGGAAAGCAGTATGGAGATTTCTTGGAAAATTGGGAATGGCACCACCATTTGACCCAGCTGTCCCTCTCCTTGGCTATACCCAAAGGACTTAAAAACAGCATACTACAGGGACACAGCCACATCAATGTTTACAGCAGCACAATTCACAATAGCTAAACTGTGGAACCAACCTAGATGCCCTTCAATTAGATGAATAGATAAAATAAAAAATGTGGCATATATACACAATGAAATAATACTCAGCAATAAAAAAGAATAAAATTTTGACATTTGCAGGTAAATGGATGAAATTAGAGAAGATAATGCTAAGTGAAGTTAGCCCATCCAAAATAACAAAATGACATTTTTTAATATAAGAAGGCTGATTCATAGTGGGATAGGGAGAGAGGGAGCATGGGAGGAATAGATAAACTCTAGGTAGGGCAGAGGGATGGGAGAAGAAGGGAGGAGGGATGGGGTTAGAAATAATGGTGGAACATTATGATCATTATTATCCAAAGTACATGTATGAAAAAATGGTGTGAATATACTTTGTATACAACCATAGATATGAAAAATGATACTCTACATGTGTAATAAAAATCATAATGCATTCCACTTTCATATATAAATTTAAAAAAGAAATGTACCTTTTGGAAGTGATAAATAATAAATTGTGGAAAAATTTGGTCACAGAATAGCTAGTTTAAAAAAATATTTAAGTTTTATATAGGTGCCATATACATAGGGTGTTTCCCATATACACAAGTTATATATATATATATATATATATATATATATATATATATATATATATATAATTTGTGAGAAAGTAAAATTATGAGAAGCACATAAAAGACACAATTAGACAGACCATGTGTAGATGATAAACTTCACAAAAAAATGATAATTTTCTCCCAAATTAACTTACAACGTTTTTCATCAAAATTTCTATGTAAATAAATGAATATATCACAGTGCATTTAACCTTTATGTGTATCCATAAAGCAATAAATTTTAAAACTCTAAGTAAATAGAAGAAATGGAAAAATAGAAGGAGAGGGTAAAGGGAAGTACTATGTACTTAAGTGGAGCAATTATATTCTATGCTTTTACAATTATAACTAAATGAACCTGAATAGTATTTATAACTATAACTAGTAATTAATAAAAAAGCATGATTTACTATACACACACACACACACATACATACATAATATCTTTATTTTATTTTTATGTGGTGCTGAGGATTTAACTCACTGCCTTCCACATGTGAGGCAATCACTCTAGCACTGAGCTACAACCCCCAGCTCAGCATGCTTTACATTAAGTGAAAAAAAAAAACATCAATACTAAAGCATACATTTCTAAAATCCATATATAGTGTTAAATATATGTAAACATAGCCAAGAAACTTCTCAATTATAAGAGAAAAAGGAGTTTTCATCACTTGACACAAATATATTATGAAACTTTACTATTATAATAATCAAGGAATCACAATTTAAACAAAATCCGTAGGTGAACCCATGTATATGTAAAAATTATATATTTAATTGCAATAGGAATGCCAATATACATTAAACCATAAAAAGGCCAATCTCGGCAACTTAGCTGCACTCTGACTCAAAATAAATAAATAAATAGTAAAAGGAATTCAGCTCAGTGGTAAACCATTCTTCTGTTGTTCAACCTCCAGTACCAAAAAAAGAAAAAAAAAAAAGAAAGAAAAAAGAAAGTAATATTGAAAACTTGTTAGGGTTCTGACTATGGAAATGTAGAGAACAGCAAGTTTTCTTTGATTGTGGAAAGGGGTGACAGAGAATGGGAGAGCAGTGTCTGATATTGGGGCCTCTTATGACTTCATGGCTGGAACATGCTCAGTGCCTGGGAAAATTTCTCTACAAAGGTGCAAGATAATAGCTGCTGTGATAGGCAGCCCTCCATGAGGATCTGTGCTAGTGTCTTATCAGCCTCCACTATAATCTCAGACCCTCAGTTTCTTGGAAAAAAGAAACTCTCTTCTTAGACAACCACAATGTTTCACCAAACTCTACTGCTCCAGAACCTGCCCACATAACAGTAACTTTAAACAATAAACTTTCTTGAGAGCTGTGCAAAGCAACTAACACTGCACATTGAAACTTAGTAGGTAACAGAGGATTAAGCTGCATAATGTTGATAACTCTGTAACTTGTTTAATGATGCCAGTGACCTAATGTAACACACTGGTGTAAATAAGGTAAAACACCCTTCTTTTAAAACTATCAATACCAAATAAATAAATAAATAAATAAATAAATAAATAAATAAATAAACAAAGATGGTAAAACTGAAAAGTATCTAGCTTATAAATAACCAAGGACCCTATACAGCACCACTCCCCTCCTGCAGGAAAACCACATTTGGAGATTTGATTCTGAGACTCAGCCCATGTGTCAATCACCACAGCCCAGGAAGACTCTAGAATGTGGCACCCACCTGAAAGATAGGACTTGAGCAGTGGCTTAGGCTGCCACAAGGAGGCTGCCAAGAGTCTTAGCCACCAACATGCTCAACACCGGGCTGGCCAGTGGGAATGAGGGAAACTGGCCCTGAGTAGGGCTTAGGCCTGCAAACTCCAGAGAGTTTCTGGAGTCTGGGGCAGCCAGCTCCAGTTCCCCCACAGCCAGTCCCGCCTGACGGGTCTCCCTCCTCCAGCCTCCCTGCCCAGGCTCCAGGTGCCACAGAACACTCATCATTTCCTGGTGCTCAGCAGTCAGACCTGCTCCCTGATTTGCTTCAGCACCGGCACAGAAGAGTAACCCGGGATCTTGGGCCCAGAGGGAGGCAAAGCCAGAGGGATAGCGGACTCCAGAAAAAAGTTCCAGAAACCAAGTGCGGAAGACAATCCCCTCCTCGCTGGCGGCTCTCAGGATTAGACAGTTTTCAGTAAGGGCTTCTAATTGAGAAAGGCTTCAGTCAGTCCCAGCCACCCAGCCTGAGCCCAGTGAGCCTTCTTTTTGAGCCACAGGGGATGATATCCACTTCAGGCAAGAATGAGGCCAGAATTATGGCAGGTTTAGGGTGGCAGGGTTTTTTTTTTGTTTGTTTTAATCTTTTGAGATGTAGGAAATGCACCTCAGAGCCTCAGGATGCTGCAAGATTTCCTCCCAGAAGTGGGACCTAGCCCAATCAGCAAAATATATGCATTTAACCTTGCATATAAGGTCATTTCAGTTTATGAATTATATATGCTTGTATATTATTCATAAATTTTTTAAAAATAAAAATTGCTGTAAAAAATCATTTAACTTTCTTGTTCTCTGGTCTTTTTGAGAGACAGATAGAACTTTGAGCTGAGAAGCAACCCCCCTAAAGCAACAAATAAAAAAAAAAAAAGCATAAGGCACAAGGGTAATTTAAAATTTTCTGGAATTCACATTAAAAAAGTGAAAAGAAACAGTTGAAATTAATTTCAATCACATAAACCAATATGTTTATAATATTACTTTTATGTGACTAAGAATTAGTAGTGAATTGTATGTATTTTTTAAATGACACTCTCAGATATGAAATTCTCCAGAATATCTTAGCACAGCAGCCAACTTCCAAATATGAGAACTGTGGGTTCCCTTATGTCAAAGAGGTAAGCCCCTGGTCTATCCTTTTATGTGCTCAAGTGGAGGGATAAAATTCCTTACTAGTATTTCTCCTCTGGCCCAAGAGCAGTAGAGACAATGCCCTGAATGAGAGCAGGGAGCTCCACAGAAAGGTCTTCTAACTTGGTACTGGTCAAAGTCTCTTTCCAATTGTAGTTATCAGAAAAAAAAAGGAAGATGAGTTTCCAGGGGCTTGGGTATTTTCTGTCCACAGCCTTGAATCTATAGTTTATATTCATTAAAGACAAATTTCTTATTTGGAATTTGGCCTCAAACCTAGTGGCTGAGATGTAAAATCTGTTTCTGTTTGTGGACAAAGTCCAACAACTATATAAGCAAGTAGGCTGGGACTCAGAATTTCTAAGCTGTGTCTGATTGCAAAGGCAAAACACTTCCACCACATCACAAGAAACGTGAAAAATTCCTTATTGTCTTCATATTTTGAAAGTGACAGTTATTCAAATTAGCAGAATTTATGATATAAGTATATAAAATCCAGTCCAATGTAATACCTAGTATAATATGAACCGAACTATTTTATATATCTCAGATATATTTCCAGATCCTGGGAATCCTGGTTCAGTTTACATTATTATACCAAGATCTCCCAAATAACTCTCAAACTACACATTGCCATTTCAATTAAGCCTTTAGTACTTAGCAATGACAGTCACTATTCTCTCCAAAGAACAAGATAGTCAGCGTGACATGCCTGTCTTCACCTGGCCTTATATTTAATCAAAAAAAAAAAAAAAACAGGAAAGGGATGTTTGGGAGTTTAGCCAATGTAAGCAAGCATGTACAGAAGCCAAAGTGGGCATTTAACAGCACAATGAAATGGGTACATTGGTATTTCCCACAGGACTTGCCAATTGGCATAGCAGCAAGCAAACATAAGGGAAGTGGGTCAAAATGACACTAGTTGAGTTCAAGTTAGATTAGAGAATAGTTACTAATGTCTACACAATTAATCTCTGACAAGTTACATTGCCCAATAATAATGAAAAGAAAAGAGACCAATTTTACATTGTATAAGAATTGCCATTTTGTGTTGCCAAGTATGTTATTAATGGGTACAGAGGTGGGGCTTTCCCATGGGAGAAGCATTTCTACATGATATTGAGTCTCATAGTAAAATGAAGTCTGTTTGGTCATTGCCCGTATAGCCTGGCCCATAAGAACATCAATGGCAAACACCAGCTAGAATCCATCACACACACCATTTACACATCAATATATACATTGATATTGAAAATGTGGTAAGTTTACTAAAGGTTTATCAATTATAGACACAGGCTGATCTAGACGAATAGAAAAAACCACCAAGTCCTATGTTTTAAAGGCAAGCAGCAGAAAATTGTATTATTAAGGGCATATAGCAAAAAATGCCAACTATGGATACATAATTATTGGAAGTAACATAAATCATCAGAGAATTTGAATCTGAATTTCAGACAAGGAATGTGTGACATATTGTATTTGGACATGTGAATGACATGAGTGTTCATGATGACAAAGTCATAAGCTTCTTAAAAGAAAATTTATGCGGGATGTAAGATAATAGTTAAGCAGTACCTTCACAGTAACTTCAAGGCATTTTATCAGCCATGGAGGCCTGGCACCTACTTAATTAATACTTTCCGGGGAGCCATTGTTCAATTGTGTCCTCCAAAAGCATCCAATTGTAGATATGAGAAAACACAGGCTTCTAGATATCAAATGATCTCTCAACAACATAAGTGAGAGCTGAGAACTGCCCAGGACAGAACTGTATAAAATTCATTTGAAGCTCCTCCAAGTCTGGATTGTTCTTAATATAGAAGATGTCCATCAGGAGAAACGTGATTTCTTCCCCCATTTTAAAAAGACAGCATAGAGAAGATATCCCAGGAGGTCCATTTGACTTGAGAGACTATTGTTTACTCTTCTTTCATGTGAGGAAATTCTTCAGAAATAGCTTTTTGTTGTAGAGGTAAATGGAAATTCAGCTGTTTAAAAGCCGAAAGGCTGTGATATATCCTGCTTCCTAACAGCAGCTCTGCTTACTGACATTAAACCATAAAGGCTTGCAGTGGCTAATAAGTACCTGTAAAAGATAACCATGGTATCAGAAGCAGGAAATAAAAAAAATGGATCAAAATAATCCCCCTTTAGCCTTAATGTAATAGAAGTTCCTAAGCTATATGAGCTAAGAGTCCCTAGGTTGTTGACAAGCTTATACCCTGGTAAGGAATATAGACTTCACCATCCAATGATATTGCATCAACTCTGTTGCTTTGATGTACCTCAAACTTGCTTATGCATAAAAGTAAAAGTTCTAGAGTGCTCAGAAATCAGACTTTGGGAATCATCCCTCTAGACCATCGTTATAAGAATTTTGTGTGAGGGCTGAGCCCACATGTGAACATGCTCTGGACACTTTTGTGTCTATAACCTTGAAAAGTTTGAATTCATCACAAAAACGTCTTTTTATCTTGTGCATATCCCTTTAAATGAGCTGTAGTGTGTGTACCTGGTTACCAGAGTTTTGTTGGGTTCTAATGCTAAGAAATTGAGGTTCATTCTTCAAATTTTCATTATGTGGGCCTTCTATAATAATGAGACCTTCCCAAATCATTCTTCAATGTGCGGAGATGTTTTCTCTTTATCTTTGCAGAATTATATGAACAGAAATGGTCTTTCATCCTGTTCGGAAGTAGTCAATACATCTCTGCCTCATTTGGTGGAGGCTCTCAGAAGTTTTTGTAGGTGGTTTGGAGAAGACTCAAACCTGGTTGGCAACATTAAAGTCTGATTTTCCTTCAACTGAGTTTAATCTACATTTTGAGCCTGAATTCTGCCTGGAGTAAGACTAAAAGGATCAGTTCAGAAGAGATGTCAGAGAGCACAAAAATGTGTAAAACTCAGCTTCCTCTGGGCTCCCTTGCTCCCTGGCTAGCCATTTTTTGAGAGAAATACCTGCAGTGGCCACATTATTGTAGCCTTGCATAGACTAAGGCCAACTTGAGCACTTTCCCTGGTTTCTGCTCTTCACCAGGATCCCTGGTTGTGGGTGTTCACCTGCTTTCCTACAAAAGTCACAAAGCCCTGCCCAGGTGTGCCTTGTGCATTCTTAATTGTAACTTGACACTCTGTACTTTACAAGAAATTAAAAAAAAAGAAAAAGAGAATTACTAACTGCCTACCCCTGCCTACATGTCTTGTTGCAAACAGCAGACCTCATTCAAAAGATCTATGTATCTTGTCCCCCAAATACCAGTGGTGCAAAAAGTTAAATAATACAAAGAAGACTGTTTTAAGAAAAGCTCAAGGGTCTATCTCTTCAAGGAAAAAATATTTCGACTTTCATTGTGAATCTAGGAAAGCTGATTGCAGACCTAATTCAATAAATTACTCATAGACTTGCCAACAAATAAATATATACTCACTGATCCACTAAAATGCACTCTGTGCCTCTCTGCCATAGTTAAATGTTTTTTTTTTTGGGGGGGGACTTGAGATTGTCTGCTCCCTTGCATCTCTTCATCTGAAGATGAATGTGGAAGGGATGGGGTTCCTTCTTCTCCTTGGTGCAACATCCTGAATTTCTAACTTTCTCTCAGGTCTGAACACCCTCAGCATACTCCACTGGGGGAGAGATTCAGAAAATTTTGGAATGTACCTAAAGACATTTCATCATTAAGCTATGATGCCATCAATTTGGTTTCATGTTACTAGTCCTTATTTATTTATTTATTTGAGAAGAACTTAATTATACATGACATAAAATCTATTTTGATAAAATTATGCAAACATAAATTTTCCAATTATTATTCATAATTATTTCTAATTAGAAATCCCATTTTTTGAGTGGAAATGATGGGGGAATTTTCTTATGTATACAATCTAACTTATGTAAGATTCATGTTGCTGTCTTTTCTATTCCTATCTCTGCTCTCATTTTTTAACATTTCTTTGAATAATCTACTAACATTTTCTTTTTTCTTTCTCATATTATTTTGCTTTACCCCCCACATATCAGCAATAACATGCCACCTTCAGTTTTTGGGGATTATCTTATTTTACTTACTATGATAGTCTCCATATCCACCCAATTACTGGCAAATGTCATATAGTCATTCTTCTTTATGGTTGAGTAATATTCCATTGTGTGTTTGTGTGTGTGTGTGTGTGTGTGTGTGTGTGTGTGTATCAATTTCTTTCTTTATCAGCTGTTGGTGGGCATCTAGGTTGGTTCCATAGCGTAGCTATTATGAATTGTGCTGCTATAAACATGGATGTGTCACTGTATGATGCTAATATTAAGTATTTTGGATATATGCTGAGGAGTGAAAAATTAGTTAAAAATGTGGTTTTATTCCTAAAAAAATGTGGTTTTTCTGAGGGATCTCTATAATGTATTCCAGAGAGATTACACAAATTTGCAGTTCCACCAAAAATGTGGGTTTTTCCATACATCCTCCCAAAATTTGCTATTACTTGTATTCTTGATAATTGCCATTATGATTGGAGTGAGATAAAATCTTAGTGTAGTTTTAATATGCATTTCTCTAATTGCTAGAGATGTTGCTTTTTTGGTGTTTTTGACTTTTGCTTCTCAGCAACAGCATACATGATACTTTGGGGACCAGTTTTGCTCCATTTATAAAGTGAGAACAATATTTCTCTTGAACAATTGGCTGGAAAGCTTAAGGCACATGACCATGAGTAATCCAGGAATGCCCAGTACACATTGTCCTGCCCATGATAATGAGAACAATGGCAATGAAGTGAGAAGAGGAAAGGGAGTCAGAGAGGAGAAAAGAAATGAAAAATTTTGGGGCCAAAAGCCACACCTTTCTCAATGAAGTGTAGGTGAATGTGAACCAGGCCTGGTCCTCAGATCTTGTTGAGAGGGATGGGCCATTTCCCTAAAGGTCAGTTTTCTAGCTAAGCCAAGCTGACACTGTTACCAATGTACTCATGATCTTCCAAGCTATGGTTTGTCATGTGTCTCTAGGAGTCACAAATTGGCATCAGTACCCTCTGGAATATTGAGATTAAATTAATGCAGCCATCCCTTCTGGGCACACTGGTCAAGGTCCTGTGCTTAATGTTAGCACAGACTCTTGGTCATGGTAGATAAAGCCCACACTCCCCTAGCATTTTTCTGGCTAGTGCAGTTAGAAGCCCTAACAAGGAAGGGGACCAGGGCTTTAGTTTCATATTAGTGTTAACAAGCATCATGCCAAAATATGGCCTTAAGCAGTGCTGATGAATGGACTCCCTTGTGGGATCCTGCTGAAGAAGATAAGCAGAAGGAAGAGAGTCAGAGAAAGAGACAGAGAATTGTGGCCATTGCTGGCAGCATGGTCTGATGACCTTGAGTTTTCTTACAATACTTGAGGAGGATCAAGGATTAAAGAGTTCACTTTTGAATATTCACCATGAATTGTAAAACCCTGTGGTCAGTGTACTGTGTGTAGTGTGCATTTGTACAAATATGCAAAAACAAATCACAGCATTATGTACAACTCTAATTACCAATATAAAATGTGGAGAAGATTAAGTTCATAGAAGCCTTGGGATGACTTAATTCTGGCTATGAGTTGGAGCCCAAATTTGAGAGTCCTAAAGAGTTGCTTCTGTCTTCATGGGTACATTGTTATGAAAATAAGGTTAAAAGTGACATTTTTGCTCCTGGAATAATGTGAAGATCAATATACTCCAAGGCATATTTTATGTATTTATTTTTCTTAGAACTTCAAAATAAAAGATTTCCATGGAATACAGCTACAGTGCCTATTGTGTCCAATGGACACATCAACTCTAAAGTGCTTGCCTTTTTTCTGTATTATATATACATGCTTTTCAGTGGGCATATATTTTTAAGCAATAATTTGTTTCTAGTATCAGTCAAATCATTCTTTACTGGATTTATGATTCATATTAAGAACCACATCAACTGAGGTATATTTCTTGAGTGAGTAAAACAGGTATAGCCAGATAGTGGATTCAAGTTGATGGAGTGTCAGAGCAGGGATCACTTCTGATTGGTCAAATGTACTTGTGGTTTCATTAGTTTTAACAGGATGGAAGGCAAGAGATAAGAAAACTTCTCATTTCTCCTTGGTTGAACTAGCAGTGGTCTTATGGGGCCAAGCATCCATCAGAGCTCCCTGTGCCGGAGACTGCAAGCTCAAAATAATCTTCTTATAAAATCCTGGTGGTTGTCCATCACAGAGGCTTCCCATTTGTGTTGGTAAATCTCTAGCATGAAACACCTCACATGCAAATATTTGTGTAAAAGTGATGGAAATTTGCATCAATCTTGTGGAGACATCTAAATTAAACCAGGCCTCACAGACTGTATATTATGCCCATCCTGACTTTTTGACCATTTGGATTCTGCAGTGTGGACCAGGGAATCTTGTTGCAATGTCCCTTTTTAAGATCATCAACAACAGCATTCACACCTACTAGTCAAATACCTATAAACATTTTGAACTTTACTTCTCTTTCAGAGATGGAAGCAAAACCCAATCTGTGGTTTAAGAAGTTCTAAAGGCCATATCACTGTGCTATGACTACAATTGGGAGGACCACAGTTTTCTTATATGAAGATCCTGGGTCATGGTGTCCAGATCACTGCAGTTGCCAGTTAAGACCATTAGAGGGCAAGCATGCGTTTTTCTGCTGGCTTCAAGGGTGTGTTTCAGCCAGTCACTAGCTTCTCTGGGTCATTCCTATCAGAGTCTTTCAATTGCTCCTGTTGTGAGGCTAATTTTACTGCAGTTACCAGGAAGTGATATGAAGCCAGGGGCTTTGACTAGAGAGAGCAATGGCTATAGTACAGTAGCAGAAAATCCTTTGGAATGTTACAGGTCCTTCTCTCCCTGAAGGACAGCCTAATCATTTCCCCATAGCATGAAGATGAGGAGGTAGCAAAGCTGAGGTCACAGGCCATAATAATACCAATTGGGAAGAGGAGAGGTCATAAAGTGGTGACAGTGCATTTTCTTCTTTTAAAAAGTTTACTCTGATTGTAACAACACACAGAATATATGGCCTGCCTTTTTAAAAGCTTTAAAAACTTCATTGGGAAAATAACTGAGTAGGTGGGAAGAGAACAAACATTTGAATTTTGGGCTTAAGTCTAGCTATACTCCTTACTACTGTGGGCTTTTATCTGTGTCTGGGTCTCTTCTGTGACCCATATTGAAAGAAGAGAGTATGCCACAGTAAGTGTGCTTGCACACTTCCTACTTCCTAAGTGCAGTGGCCTTTCTCCTCTCCCACCTCTGACAACCTTTTATTGTTCTCCACCAATGAGATGGGGAGAGACTAACAGAAAAAAATAGGGCTGGGTGCAGCCCCAGGACCCAGACCTAAGAGTGTAGGCTATGGATGTAGTTTCCCTGGCTCTTTTGAGAAGCTTTACAAGTTTGGCATTATTCTAAAACTGCCTTGGGTTTGTTTTTATCAGATATGGGAGACTCACAGAAACAGGTATACCATCGCATAGAGCTACAGTTTTCTATAAACAGTAGTGCAGAGCCATGTGGGAAGCACCAGGTTTGGTCATAAATAGAGTGTGTGAAAAGTGATGGAGAATATGGGAAAGAGGTTTCACTGCATTTGTTCAAGCAGAAAAAATCAGGCAACTTAACCAAGTTTACATAGGATTAGCATGTTTCAATCATTGCAGTGGGTTCTAGTAGGCTAGGGCTGTAATGCTGGATTGGGGGGACCCCCCAAAAACCACCAGGAGCCGAATCTGATGCAATCACACAAGATTTTTTATTGCAAGCTGAAGCAGGGACTCACAACCATTTCCAACACGGTGGTCCCAAGGAGTGAGTCTGGGTCATTTGTTCAGTGAGATTTTATAGATTTGGGGGGATACTCTATGCATCACAATATCACACAGAAAATCATTCCACACCACAGGAAAATCAAACAAAACTCTTAACATTGATTAGCACATTCATTGGCGCGAACAAGTTGGGTAGGGGTGATTGGTTAGTAAAAGAGGGGGATTCATTTAAACTTATTGGTTTAATTCACGAGGGGTGTATGTGCTAAATTACATGATTTCCTAACATGTTATCAACCAGGGAGAATACTGGGGGGGTCATCTGGCATCCCAAGTATTTTCCCTGTCTCATGCTGATTGGTGGTTGCTAGGGGGCTGCTATGGGTCCTCACCTAGCGTAACTGAGTCAGAGACATCTGGCTGAGGATGGAGTCCAGTAAACTGGAACAGCACCTAGGGAAATTAAAATGTTAATATGCCCAAGGCCAGAACCCATCCTAAGGAAATATTAATGAAGTTGCTCCCAGCAAACAAAGAGGTACTAATCAAACCACCCAAGATTTTTTTCCTGCCTAGATTACTCCTTCAGTCCTCCTATCTTCCACCTTTTAGTTTTCCCACCTGCATTCTATCAGTGCAGAATAAAGGGTAAAAAAGGACAGGAATGTGAGAAGATTAATATAAGACCTTAGCTATATAAAAGAGAAGACCTCCCCCTTCCACGGATTCTGCCTTTTGAGTCCCCTTCTTTCCCAGAGGAGAAGTCTTTTCTGCTATCCTTTAATAAAGCCTTCCACTTTCCAATCTACACTTGCTTTGGCATGCTTCCCTGGTGTTATACTTCAGCATTTGGGGAAGCAATGACTCATCACTGGTAAACACCGGTAACAATTAGAGTAGGCAGAGAGTGTTCTGGGAGGTTGGAAGCCCAATAGGGAGGGTATTGGTGGAATAGGAACTAGATTGGTTAATTTGCATATGGTGAACAAGTTAGGTAGATGACTGACTCTAGGAATTAGATACACCCAAGAGGGTATGCCCTGGGTACACTGGTACATGTCTGTTATTCAAGTGTGTAAGGGAACTGTGTGCTGCACTGCTCAGCATCAAGGCCAGCCTGTGCAAATTATTGAGACCCTGTTTCACAATAAAATATAAAAAGGGCTAGGGATATTTTTCAGGTGTAGATCAGCTGTACTATGCTTCTGAGTTCAATCTCCAGTACCTTCCCCTGCCCCCAACACACACACATGCACCCCCTCACACACAGAGAAACAAACACAAGAAGCCTAGGTAGCCATACCTTTCAGGGTAAGCAAAGCCCCATTGTCAAATGCCGCAGTCTGGCTGAGCACAATAACCGGGAGGTGACAAGCAACTTGAAGGTTGAAGCGGGAACTGCTTTATTGCAGGGAAACTCAGTGAGAACTGAGCGGGAACTGAAAGTAGCAGGCAACCAAGGTATTAGGCACCCAAGGTAGCAGGCACCCGCTTATTACACTGCAGCAGAAGTATATATACCTAACTGATTACACACAGCTTGACTTAATTAGCATCATCTAGATACAGCAGTCAGCCAATAAGGAATCCCCATCAACTTAATGGCTTTGTGGCGTTGCCTCACAGACCACTCCTCCTGGCAAACTGCCAGGCGCCATCTTGACTTGTTTGCAGCCCCCAACAGTCAAAGAAACATGAGTCCCAACAGTAAAAGCCCTGGCTAACACAAGAAGTTTGCTTCCCCAAAAGGAAAAAAGTGACTCTGCAGGTGCTCTTGGAAGCCTGCTCTCTACTCTCTCAGACCAGGGCCTCTGTTTATGGTCTTCTAGGTCACATGCTTCATAAACAACAAGCAGAATTATGAGTGACTGCCAAGCATCAGGACTCCTTGTTTTAATGGTGTATCTTCCAGTGTGACATAAGGCTTGGCCAGTTGAGCAGAAAATGTAGATGCCTGTCAATAGTCTCTCCTCTGTCCTTTGATCCTCAATCTGTCACCAGGAGATGCCTGCCTGGGGTGAGCTTACAATGTTTTTGATAAGGACAGACTTCTCAGGTTAAGAGAAAAAGGCAGTAGTCTAGTTTTACATGACACTGCATCTCACAGGAGCTTTTATTCTCTCTGATGGCACCTTGGAAGGGAAAGTGAAGCATGACAGAGACCACTCTGGAATATGCAGCATCAGAAGTCAACATATTTTCTCTGCAGCTCTAAAGAGACTGCCTCAGACAACAACCTCTGACATGGAGCAGTAGATATGATGGCTCTGCATGCAATTGTGTGTGTGTGTGTGTGTGTGTGTGTGTGTGTGTGTGTGCAGGTAAAGTGCTCAATAAATCACTGTGCATGCTTGGGATAGAGGAGAGGGAAAGACTACTACCTAAATAGAGTTTTGGCTTAGGAGGAATATCACCTGATCTGGCTCGAAATCAACAACTGAACTTAGACTAGAGAACTTTGGGTAGGATGGTAAACTCTGACAGAGTGACTGTAGCACCACCATCAGACCCAAATTAGGTTGCTTCTGAGAATATACTGGGTGTCTTCCCTCTCCTCTTCTTTTGTTTTTTCCTCCCTTTATCAACAGTAGGAGACCCCTAGTAAGAAGACAATCCCTGTTCTTAAATCACTGGAAATAAAATAAGGAACTAGAAAAGTCCCAGTGTTTTCCTGTGCAGCATTATGATCTAGGCCAGGGTATCTGAGCCTCAGCATGGTTACTCTTATAGGCTAGAGGCTGTTTTTGATTAGGGGCATGCCCATGATGTTGTGTAACAATTCTGTTCCCTACATACTAGATGTCTTACAACCAACCCCTACAATTTTTGACAATCAAAAATGCCTCTAGACAGGCCCAATGTCCCCTAGATTTGACCACTTCTCTGGCTGAGAACTGCTGAGTAGTGCAGCAGACAGCTAAGGCAACACCTTCAGTGGAGTTTTCATGGAGGTCTCTGTGCCTACTTGGCACACACACACACACACACACACACACACACACAGAGAGAGAGAGAGAGAGAGAGAGAGAGAGAGAGAGAGAGAGAGAGAGAGATTTATTAAAATAAATTGGCTTATGCAGTAGTGGAGACTGGAAAGTCCAAGATCTTGAGGGTGAGTCAACCTGCCAGAGACCCCAAAAGATCAAATGTTTAGATTCTAATTCAAAGGCAGAAAATAGGCCTAGCCTTAGTCAGATGGCTGTCAAGCAGAAAAAAATTCCCCTCCTAACTAGAAAGAGTCATACTTTGTGTTCTATTCAGGCCTTCACTTGATTAGATGATGCCACTTCACCAATTTAAGGGATAATTTTATCCAAAAGCACTCACAAAAACACTCCACATAGTATTGGATCAAATATTTGGGAACACCAAAACCCAGAAACATAAACACACAAAATTAACCATTACAATTGCAAAATCTTTTCATATTGACTTTGTTCACTGAGAATATGTACTTGAATTTTCTTTCTGTCTTGTCACGGTTTCCTCTTAGACTTGAATAATATTCCGTTGTCTTCACACACTATAATTTATTTACCCTTTCACCTACTGGAAACATCTTGGTTCTTTCCAAGTTTTGACAATTATGAATAAAACTGCTATAAACATCTGTGTGAAGGTTTTTGTGTAGACAAATGTTTTCAATTAATTTGGGTAAATACCAAAGAGTGTGACTGCTACCTCATATGTTAAAAATATGTTTAATTTTGTAAGAAAAATTTCTGTGGTTTAAAGCCACCATGCTTGTGGTAATTTATTGCAGCAGTACTAGGAAACTAACAACCATCCCCATGTGAAATGAAGACAAGATAGAAATATGTATCTAGCATTTTGGGTTCAATAGAGGCAATGCCTTAGTGTTTAATGGAGAAGAATTTGAAAGTGGCCTTTGGCTAGGGAAACAACATATTATAAATAGCACATTATTTAAGATCCTGAAAAGGTAGCTTTGCAGGACATTTTTTCTACTTGAATTTTCTCTTATATCATAATAAAGTTTCTCTAGCATCAGAGGTTAGAGTCTTTAATAGCACAAATAATAGCTAACATTTACATATTTTTATAGTTTAGAAAGTATTCTCTTCCTGCATTGACTCAGTTCCTGATGACAACACTGGAAAATTGTCAGTACTTCCCAGTATGGGAAGTACCAGTACTTTGAAACATAGATGTAAAGCCCAGATCTGATGCTTATTATTTGGATAATGTTGGCCATCTCTGAGCCTCCATTTTATCATCTACAAAGTGTGACTAATACAAATACTCAACTAAATAAATAAATTATGGCATAGTAAGCACTCTATAAATGTTCATGGAATGTATCATTATTGCTATAGTGGTACTTTATCATTGTAATTAATATTAAAAATATAAAACAACCTAAGGCCAAGCAATTAAATGACTTGCCCTTGATCAAATAGTTTTGAATGGTATGTATCTGACTCCAAACTCCTTCAATATGCAATCCTCTATATAAGGAGGGTATAATATATATTTAAACTTCTGTAAAAGCTATAACTTTAATCATATATTATGTATAAAATAATATAGACTAGTTTTCAAGACTCTTCTAGGCTCTGGTATGAGTTGTCAGGTACACATATACATAATTAATGCAAACAGCAGCATTTTGATATGGTCTAAAAACTGCAAAATTGGCCCGGAACAAATCAGAGCATGTGTTGATTTGATTTCCTTTCCCAAATGGCATTTAATATTTTGGGCAACAGACTAGGAAAGAATTGTACAAATAAATTATAGTTGTAGAAAACACATGAATATATTAAAATACATATACCTACCCATATGTACAGAATTATAGCTTTATTTTATTTTTTTATTTTCAGGACAGTAATTACTATCACATCACAAATAACATGAATAGCTACCATGGTGACAATACTAAATGTGAAGGATTGCATTCTGTGCTTTTATTGTATACTTAAAAATTTAACTCTCACAATAACTTTGCAAAATATTTCACTATTTTTATTCATTTTAAACATAGTGATATTGAGGTTCATGGAATTCCCATGATCTCTAAATCATTTGGCTCTTGACAGCAGAGTAAAGGCAGACTCAAACCTGTCTTGATTAAAATCTCAAATAGGGGTGTTTTGTCAAATGAAGTTATGCTGTTTAATACTTTAGTTAAGGTAGAATAAGAATGAAGTAAATCAAAGGCTAGGAAAACCTAATTATTTTACAAAGCCATACATTCATTCCTGATCTGAAGTCAACCCTGCAGTTCCACTTAGCAGTCAATGTTTCAGGTACTTGGCCAGTAGTGAATCTGAGATTTGTTTTTGGATTGTGACCATAGGAAGCCTTTTTGGAATTTTCTTTTTATGTGGAGTGGGGGTGTGTGGGGAGTGGGGGTGGTTTATGCCATCTTAAACAAACATTGGATGTTCAGGAGATTATTCCATGGATCCATGAGCAAATTTTGAAGCCAACAATGCTAAAGAAAAGTGCTTTAGAAAAAGCATATTCAAAATAAAAAAATTAAAATTTATGCTACCCTCCAGGACAAATGCTGCCTTCTAAAATAAGAGAGAAAGAGAGAGAGAGAGAGAGAGAGAGAGAGAGAGAGAGAGAGAGAGAGAGAGAGAGAATCCATATAGTCAGGTTGCATATGGAGATGGGAGGTTTGCCAACAAAATATTTCAATATGTATAAGTGATCTAGTTTATGATTTTGACCACTTGTTTTATGAATGTTTATATTAAATTATCAGAAAATCATTTGTACAAAAATGAAAATAGAAGGTATTTCTATCTCCCCCAAAGCTAGACATAGATATTTTTCATCTATTTCTGTCCAGATAAGATTAATAATATAATTTTGGAATTCCAAATTATCAGAATAGAGAAGAAGATTACTAGAGTTTTGTTTATTAACTAGTTCTTTAGCTTAGTAAGTTGTTGGTTGTACATTAATCATGACTCTCCAGATACTTGGATGTATCTGAGTTAAAAGACATTTCTGAAACAGTAAATTTAATTTGAAAGTGCATAAACACATACACAAAGGGTAGATTGATGAAGCTAAAACAGCTGGCACCTCTCAGTGGGCAATTGGCAGTTTGTGCTTTCTCTGGATAATATAATTAACAAAGTCCTGGGGGGACTAGGACTATTGAAAATCTGCCCATAAGTTGAACAATACTGCTGTCAGAGAAAAGGGAATAGAAACATTTCAGGAATTTAAATTTAAGGTATACAGATTCTCAACTCATTCCTATTATTGTTCCTTCTAGATTTTATATGCCTGTAAATCCCCAGTGGATCATATTAAAAATAATTTACGATTCAGTAGGTTTGAAGTAGGGCCAAGATTCTTCATTACTAACAAGCTCCCAGGTAACATCAACGCTGTTGGTGTCCAGTCATTAACTGATAAATCTGCACAGTTCATATGGAACTAAGAAGGGTTCTCCTAGGACATGGGAGATTTAGCTAAACCTAAAACAGACCTGGATAAAGTAGGATGTTGAGTCATTCTCTATGACTACATTTTAAATACAAGATACCATGTTATTACTGAGTTTCAACAAAATAATTTCCAATCATGCTCAGGTATATGTTAATAAATCAGAGCAATGGGCACAAATGTAGGTTCACTTGATAGTGCATTAAGATGCTCCTTCTTTGAAATTCTTTCCTAGGTAAAAATGAACACCTTCACTGAATCAGGTCTGGCTTATAATTCCATCTCTGATCTACATCTAGTTCCAGTTATTAACCTTTTAAAGGGTATATATATGTTACAAATAATCATTCTGTAAACAAACAGCTTTGCATGTTTAACTAAATTACAACATTTAGAATACTGAAGTGCAAGATAAATATTCTACTAATATTTATATAATGTAAACACTGAGCGAAACTTTTTAACATTCCAGTCTTTACCCTAGTTCAAAGTCAGGCGTTTGATAGAGGAATTTGAATACTATAGTAGACTAAAAGTAACTTTTGCAACTATAAAACCCAAACCCAAAACATAATTTTATATGCCTGAAAGAAGAAGTGTATTGAGCTTGAGTTATAAATATAATTTAAATATTTCCTCACCTTGATTTCTGCCATTTGGTAAGGTATTACAAAAAAATACAAATAAGCAAAGAAAAAATATTTTAAATAAACCAATCAACCCAGGCTCAGAGATATTGGAACTATTGGAACTGCAAAGAGGATATGAAGTTAGCAGTACACGGAATAGAATGCCACAGCTTGAATATCTGTATCTCTCCAAAATTCATGTCGAAACTTAATCCCCAAAATGGTGATACCAAGAGGTAAAACCATTTTGGATTCATCTATGAAAATTCTTCCCTCATGAATGGGATTAATGCCCTTATTAAAGAGGTTTAAGAGAGATGCCTGGCTTTTCTTTCTCTTCTACCTGTGAGAACACAGCTTTCGTCTCATCCACAGGTTGTAGCAACAAGGTACCATCTTGAAACAAGAAAGCAAACCATAATTTACAAATTACCTAGTTTCAGATATTTATTTTCAGCAGCAGCAATGGACTGACATGAGTTATTTACAACACAGTGGCTGGCTTCTCACAGAGAAAATGAGGGAGGGAAGGAGGTAGAGAAAGGAACAAACCAGAATAATTTTGTAACTGAAGCTTTTAACTTATGTCCCATCATTTCTGTCATATTCTTTGTTAGAAGTAAGTCACGACATCCACCTTACACAAGCACATGAACAAAAACAAATAAGCAAGCAAGCAAGCAATCATGGTCCCATGGCCTTGTGAAACTTATGGTTAAATAACTACCTTTCTAATCATGTATGGATATTTGTATTTCTTTGTTTGGTTTTCTAAAGGAATAGTTTTAAATAGCTATTTGTAAGATATAATGTGAAAAGAAGACCTTATTAAACTGCAAATAAATTGTGTCAAGTTTAAGAGAAAAGAAGGAGGGTGATAAGACATAAAATTATAAGTTATAATTTGTGATAGCAAATGCCATGAGTGGTCATGGTCAACTCACTACTACAGAGGAAATGAATAAAACAAACTGAAAACCAGCCTAGAAGATAGTATGCACTTATAGTAAGTTAGAAAGCCACAACTGAACATAATAATAGGAGCAAATGTGAGGCCCTACTCTAAGACCTTCAAGTGTTTCATTACACTTAATTCCTACAAAGTACTCTGGAGCTAGTACATACAATTAATTTCTAAAGATGGGGAACTTTAGGCACAAAGAAATTCAGCAACCTGTTATAAGCAATCAAGAAGTGAGAGATTGGGATATAAGCCCAAGACCCCTCCTCTTAATCATGTTTTGAAATTAATCAAGGATAAAGTAAAGCACTGTTTTACATAATCTGGAGGATCATTCCAAAATACTAACTATGTCTAAAATACTTGCTCATCTAGTCCAAAATGGCTTAGGGTAAAAGGTCTTTAAAAGACTTTTATGCATTATTCATAAGCCAAAGTTCATTATTTGTTGGAGCAAAGAAGTAGAAACCCTGAAAGAGTTTTTGATTCCCTATCCCTCTCTTCTGCCCTCGGATTCAAAGGAGTTCATGACACATTCTGATGTAAAATCCCAAATTGTGTTGGAGAATCATGATGTCTCTTTTCCTGACTCTGCATACTGGCAGGGTAAAACACATGGAAAAATATTTTTTCTCCATTTGCCTTCTTAAATACTTCCCTTATTTAAAGGCCTACTAATCATCTATTGGCAATGTTTTGTTCACTCTGTCAGACCAAAGGCTCAGGAATCCATTTGCTATGGACAATTCCAAACAGACTCAGTAGCCATTTAGCACCTTTTTCACTGATGAACTGCATGGAGCTTCTTACTCTCAGCAGCTGGGGGATTTGCATATTTTGTTTTCATTCTATTACTAATGGCCGGAAGCAAAGCTATCCTTTTTTATCCTTTTTACTCCCATGTGTAGACCTCACATTTTGTTTCACCTCAATGACAGTGAGGGAAGCATTTTAATATTTAGCAAGTCTGAGTTGCCTACTGTCCACCATAGCTATTACCCAATTCCAGTTTATGACAAGTTTAGAATCATTTTTTTTCTTTAATGTTACAAAGGGATTAACAACAAGAAAATTGGCATGGCAATTGCAGTCAACAAGCTACAATCGACAAGACTTGATATTCTCCAGATGTAAAATTTTTCCTCTACCATCTGAAGCCCTCCACAGTATAAGTGTGTGACCTCAGTGAAGGCCAGTATTTAGATAGTAATTAGATTTATGTAGAAACATATGGACTGTGCTCCCCACACCCTTTACCACTATGAGAGAAAGAGTGATTCGGAGTATACTTTTACACTTACTAAAAAGATGTGGAAATAAAAACTTAATTACTGAAAAAACTATTAAGAAGAAAGAATATTTTATTCTTCCAGAGCTATGAGTTTTTAAGGCAAAACTGTCTTAGACTTCTCCAGTGGTTACAATCCCAGGAATCAATGGAAACCTCACAAATTAAGCAGCACCTCTGCTCTACCATCACAGTTGTCATTTACACTGAAGGATGGAATGTTCTAAGACATGCTTCATCTGTCTGACAGCTTGGCCTAACTGGGCTGAGAATTGTTTTTTCCAGTTGCCCTGCTCCAGTTACCATGGCTGTGCAACAAATAGTGTAACTTCACTATTGGTTAAAGCACTGACAATAGTCAACCTGAGATAGAGGGGAGGGGTAGGAGGAAGTCAACACATGTTACATTGTAATAATATATAAGATGGTCATTTTGGAAAATGTGACATCCTTCCAGAAAATATGTCCCTGACAAAAATAATAATATTCTACTTATGATGGCAGATTTTTAACATTTCAAGTAACAACACTTTGTTGACTAAGAACTTGCTAAGTCAACTAGAATGTTTTATATGCTCAGTTTTTAGATTGTTGAGTTAATCTAATTGGGAACAGAATCAAGCTTTTGACTCCTCATAAAAGATCCATGAAGGGCTGGGTTGTAGCTCAGCAATAGAGCACTTGCCTGGCATGTGTGAGGCACTGGGTTTGATTCTCAGCACTGCATATAATTAAATAAAACAAAGGTCCATCAACAACTAAAAAAATAAATTTAAAAAATCCATGAATGTTGCACGGTCAGGGAAGAATCATAAAAATGAGAAATAAATTCATTGTGAGCATCTATTTTGTGTCAACTTCTGCCATATATTACTTACTTAAATTCTGATATATATATATATATATATATATATATATATATATATATATAAATGAGTAAGCATTTATTAAATGTCTCTAATATTTCAACAGTGAGATGTTTATAAGAAAGAGAAATAAGATAGACTCTGAGTTCTAGAAAAATGGAACAATCAGGCATCAGAATGTAAGCTTCATGTTTTGTTCATTGATAGTTTAATTTGTATGTATTTTATGCAATAATATGATGATAACATCCAAATCATTGGAAAGACACAAGTCCTACATTACTTTAGACAAGGAATTAGAAAATATTAGGCAGTGAACAATGATCAAATCTTTATTTGTACTCTTATGGGGTGGAACTTGAAGCAAGAATTAGAATAAAGGGAAGAAATGCATAAAGGAGAAGGACGAGATAATACCATACCTAAAGAGAAAAATCAAGGATGTACAATGGTCTTCATTACAAGAGCAAAAAAGTGATACCAACTAGTTTTTTATTTAAGTGTTAATTCAAACTTTCAGTACTTTCTATCCAAAACAACAGTCACACATTTATCATCATCAAACAAGAATAGTCTTGTTTTAATCTGTTTAGTAGGAAAAATTACAAGTCATTATAAGGAAAGAAAGATATTACCCTTCCTTTAGAAGAAAAATTAAAGAATATTATGATGTTTTTTGAACTAACAAGCACTAAGGCATGCTTAGTTTTTTATTTCCCTTATTGCTTAGTTTCATAGATATAACTCCATCTCAATTTCTTTACAATAATGGGATGAATAAGAGACACAGAAATAGTAAGCATTTAGATGTTTAATTTTTATTTATATGTGAACATTGGGAACCTCATTTCTAAGACAAGTAAATTCTGTACAAAACAGTTTAGATGGAAGTGAAGGTTTATTGTAATAATGATACCTATTATTTTTATTTATGTGTGTTAGTTTCTTTGATTAAATGTACTTTATTTTATATTACTAATCTGTTAAGTAGGTACTTTCATTTCCTTTTAGAGACAAAGAATATAAAGGACAGAGAAAGTAAATAGCCTACCCAAAGTACTGAATAAGAAAATGCAAAAGGCACTATTTAAATCTGACTCAGCTGACTCATTTCAAGACTGTCTTTCAGTATAGAAAAGTTTATGCTTTGAGTCATTATTCCATTGGGAATATAATTTGTATTAATGCAGCTAACTACTATGATGACACATTAATCCTTAACCCAGTAGCTCTGGCTTTTCATTTTACCAGCTAGTCAGACATAGGCAAGTTAGTTAACCTCTCTGTTACAAAGTTAATTTTTTTTTGAGATTATATGGAATAATTTGCATTAAAAATGTAAAAGTGGTTCTCCTAAAGTTACCCATAAGGATGTTGTTGCTACTACTACACTAGTATTACTTTTACTGTACTAACATTGCTTTACTATCTCTATGTGTTTATAAGATAACTGCCTTGTATTGGTGATCCACCCTGGTCTAGGAGCAAAGGAAAACTTTCTTAGGATAATTAAGTTTGGCACTAATAACAAGTTGATCTAGTTAGTGGCCTTTAGCAACTAAAGAACATTGATAACTAGCCATAAGAACTAGCTATTAAAAGGACTGATAACACATAATTTTTATTTGTTCACATATATAAAAACCACAGTGAAAATGCATGTCACTTACAACCACAAGTATGGGATCCTAATTAAGTTATACTCCATGTATGTATAGTATGTCAAAATATACTCTACTGTCATGCACATCTAAAAAGAACAAATAAAAAATTTAAAAAGGAAAGTCAGAAGGAATTATACCACCAAAAATAACTTGGTGAGTTTGATTGTGTGTGTGAAAAACTAGAAACAAGAGAAGTGACTGGGAAGGGGAAATTCCAAAAATGTGTATTCAAATCATAAAGAATTATAATTACAACTAAAAGAAATATGATTTAGATTCCTCATCTTGTCCTTAAAATTGAAGTTTTCAGAATATATATAGTTCACCTTGTTAAATCTGAATTTTAGATAAGCAGCAAATATTTATTCCTATCTACCAATTATCTCCTGAGATTCATTCTATAAGTAGTTACCTAATGGCCTCAGTTATATTCAGACTTACCACTTTTGCCCTGGAATGTGAGGCAGCAAGGGAAGCTGGGCTTTAGAAGTACAGAGCCTTTGGCTGAGAGTGACACCAAGTGAAGAGTCACATGAAGTTTACAAACTTAGCTCTCACTCCACTCTATCTCTAAACTCTGGGCCATGAACCTTGTGTTCCTATTGAAACCTGAAATGTGTTGATTCTGTAATTCTTACCTTTCCCTTTCTGTGATTGATCTCCTTTATTTTCCTTTGAATATCCTTCTGATCATCTTTTACCCATCAGATTCCTGAATATCCTTCAAGGCCTATCTATAATGGCTGATTCTCTACTTATCCTATGGCATAGAATTGTGTAGAAATGGTGAGGATTTTCAGTGAAATCTCAGCAGAACTGAGGTATGTTCTTACAGAGCCAAGGTGTTTGAGAGTTAAGTGGACCTTCTCCATTGTCTTACCCTTCATCATCTAGATACGTAAAGTATGATGACCTTGGAAGCCATGTGTGGAGCCATAACTTTGAAGGACCCTTGGTTCCTCTGTCACACTTTTGGAGAGGTACAGGATGATCAATAAACATGGTTGGCTAAGGAAGAAAATGTATTTAAAATAAAAATTTCAAAATGCTTATGAAAATTTAAAGAGGACACAAAAAATAGAAAGATATCCCATGTTTTTTTTCTTTTTTTTATTGTTGGTAGTTCAAAACATTACATCTAATTTGATATATTTCACAGTTTGATTCAAAAGGGTTATGAACTCCCATTTTTACCCCGTATACAGATTGCTGAATCACATCAGTTACATCAATTACATTTTCATTGATTTACATATTGCCATTCTAGTGTCTGATGAATTCTGCTCTCTATCCTATTCTCTACTATCCCCCCTCCCCTCCCATTATGAATTGGAAGAATTATTGTTATAATATTTTTACTACCCAAAGCAGTCTACCGATTCAATGTGATACACATAATATTCCAATTGCAGTCTCCACAAAGATAGAAAAAACAAAACTAAAATTTAGATGGAACCACAAAATACCCCAAATACTTAAGGAAATCTTCAGCAAAATGAACAAAGCTGTAGGTATTACAATATCTGATCTCAGAACATACTACAAAATTAAAATAACCAAAATAACATGATACTGGCAGAAAAACAGACATACAGATCAATGAAAAATAAAAGAGAACCCAGAAATGAATCCACATGCCCACGGCCAAATGATCTTTGACAAAGGTGGAAATTGGATAATGGACACTCGCTTTAATAAATGGAGCCAGGAAACAGGACACCCATATGTAAAAGAGCAAACTAGACTCATATCTCTCACCATATATGAAAATAAAGTTAAAATGGATCAAAGACAAAATGTAAAACATGATACTACAAGAAGAATAACAGGGGAAACACTTCAAGGCATCTGTGCAAGCAATGATTTCTGGATAAGACCCCAAATTTTAAGCAAGAAAAGCAAAAATGTACAAACAAGATTATGTCAAATGAAGAAGCTTCTTCATAGCAAAGGAAATAATCAACAGAGTTAAAAAATAGTCTACAAAATTAGAGAAAATATTTGCAAACTAATCATCTAACAAGAAGTTAATATCCAGAATATAAAAGTAACTTAAGAAATGTGGTGCATATATTCACCAGAGTATTATTCAGGCATGAACAAGAATTGACTTCCATCATATATGGCAACATAAATGGAACTGGGAAGCATTATGACAAGTGAAATAAGACAGGCTTGGAAAGACATGCTCTTTCTCATATGTGAAAAAAAAGTTGATTTCATAGAGAGTAAAAGAGCCAGTCACAAGAAGATAGGAAGATGAAAGAGAATAAAAGGAGGTTAGATAATGGGTATGAAAATATAGTTACAAGCCAGGTACAGTGGTGCATGCCTATAAGCCCAGCAACTCAGTAAGATGATGTAGTAGTATCTCAAGTTCCAGACTAGAAAGAGCCTTAGCAACTTAACAAGCAAGACTCTGTTTCAATATAAAATATAAAAAGGATTGGGGATTCGTTGGTAGAACACCTCCATGTTCAATCCTCACTACCAAAAAAAATAAAAATTAAAAATTAAAAGTTATAACACAAATGACAAATGATAAAGAAGAGGGAAATGTTAATTACCTTGATTTGATCATTACACACTGTGTATAGGAATTATCACTCTGTACCTCAAAAATATGCACAATTATTCAAATTAGAATTTTACAGAAACAAAAAAAAATAACTTGTATTGCTTTTTGTATCTTTATTTTTATTGGTTAGTGTTATACTAGGTAATATATTATCCTACTTCATGAAGCTTCTATCCATTAATTAAGAACACAATGAGAAACTAAGTTCAAATATATGTGACATAAATTTCACACTTAAAGGATTCACTGTTTAATAGGAAAATAGGCATGCAATTATGGTAAGGAGTAAGATATTTAGAGACCTATGTGTAATTAAATTGTGACATTTAATTTAACCTGTTATTTCATTTGATCCTCATTTTTTTAGATTATTATTATTCAATTAATAAAGAAACTGAGGCTTAGACATGTTGTGCAATTTGCTGAAAGTCAGACAACTAAGTGTAGAAGTCAACCTTTAATTCCAGGCAATCAAATGTGTAGTCTCACAATGACTCAACACTGAAATTCCGTATAATGAAAGTTAGAGTAAGAACACAAAAGAAGGACTGGCCCGTTTTACTGAGGCAGAGTTTACCAGAAACCTTTTTTGGAAAAGGGGGATTATTTAGCTGATTCTGAAGGGATGAGGAATTATAGTATCATAAATGTCCTACGTGATGCACTGAGGTGTCTGTATCTACATGAAAGGTGACATGGAAGAGCCAGGAGGAGGAGAGAGACTCACCTTGTATTCTTCACAGGTTTCCTCATTTTTTTCCAGAAAATACCCAGGCTTCCTCTATTGTGCCAAATACTCGGTTCTTAGAGCACTGGTGGAATTCAATTTATTTTGTAGACTGTTATGGAAGGATTCTCCTTGTTCTGAACTCCTTGTCCTTTTTTGTTGTTCTTGCTTTCTTTTGCTGTTGGATCTCTGAGAAAACATTCCAGCCTGTCACCATGTCAATAGCCAAATAAGGCTGCTGATGAGAACAGCATGCTATATTAGTAATAGGAAAACAAGGTTGTAAACCCTGCTTCAAAGACGTCATGTTGCTCTTGGCTATAACTGGGGGAAAGGCCTGAAGAAGTCAAGCCTACAAAATATGAAAGTGCAAAAAGGCTTCCAATGGGTGAGTGGTTAGGCAGCACAGTGAGCCCTGGAAAGAACATCCCCTGGCATAGCTCTCCACACATAGTAGGCATTCAATAAACACAGGTGGAATGAAGTGAGATCAAGAGAGACTTCTGCCCACCTCCACTGGTACTGAGAGATAGGAATTGCTCACCACCTTTGCCTTAGCTGTGTTATAATCAGGCAGGTGGGCAGGAACAAAGGAGAACTTTTAAAAATAACCTTTTTTTAAAATCCAGAATTACACTTCCAATTATCTCATTTGCCAAACATGAGATTGGAAATGAAACCAAATTGGTCTCTGTTGAGATCAAAGATTTGCTATTTTGCCTTGTAGGTAAAACCTCTCTCATATAAGCACTCCTATTTTTAGGAGAAATTTCTCCTCTCTCACTCATATTTGGCCAAATAAGTTTTGGAATAACTTACATGAGTCAGTTGAATATAGAACATAATAGAGTATTAGCAGTTTGTTTGCTGTAAGAGCTATTTGATTTTTCTGTACATTGTAGGCATTCAATAAAGTCTTACTTATTAGAATAATGTAGGAGAGAGAACTGTGTGGTATTCAAATAAGACTACAAATTTAATACTCTGAGTTGTGGGGTGTCCTTGTAGCAGACAATTTAAAGCAAGGGTAAAATTTAAGCAGTGTTGTAGGTAACACTGACTTGGGGCAGGTGAGGTGTGTCCGGATTTTTGCCTTACCACTCACTTGTGGTGTGACCTAAGCAGTTTTCTTGGCCTCACTATACTTTTATTTTTCTATAAAATGAAAATAATTTGATCTACATCATAATACCATTTGTGAATTAAATTAGATGACATATGTAAAATACACATATGATAAATATCAGTCACCCATGGGGCATTAAGTTTGAGGACAGTAAACTCCAAGGACAAGTCATCAAGGACGACTCAATAATTAGACCAATGCATTATTCATGGCCTTAATCCATTTGGATTGATTAGTTCCTGTTACATGCCCTTAATAATTATTTTACCTCTCACTTTGGCCTTAGGAAATCTTTATGTCATGTACTCTAATAATAAATTGAAGCTTCTCAATTCTGACCTCAGGTTATAAAGTAAAGTGTTGAGTTAGATTCAGAATATTATAAGAAGAAAGCAGGTAATATTTTTCAGGTATTTCAATCTTGATCTTCCTTGAATAAAACTTTTTGCACAAATCAAGTGGTAAAGCATAATTCATTTGTACAGTTCACTTGGAGAAAAACTGAAATCCCTGATGAGGCTAGATTGGGTAGTAGTTCTGCCTCATATAGAAGAATTGTGTTCCCAGAAGGGCAGAGGTTCAGATAAAAAGAATTCTTATAAACAGGAGTGGTTTCTCGAAATGAACCAAGTAAGCATACAGACACCAAGGCAAAGGCTCCTAGAGCATGGCTTGGGTGTGACCTCCAGACGGTGGCTTTGCCTACAGAGCCAGCAGGGTCTTACATAACAAGGAGCCTGTTTCACTCCAGCAGGAAACCCAAGTCCAGACGAC
Organism: Urocitellus parryii; assembly: GCF_045843805.1. NCBI lineage: Eukaryota > Metazoa > Chordata > Mammalia > Rodentia > Sciuridae > Urocitellus > Urocitellus parryii. The sequence goes on from NW_027552297.1 coordinate 81,427, forward strand.
ACCCTGCCTGCAGAGGACAGCCAGGTAGCAGCCTGACTGCCTCTTTTCTTTCCTCTTCCACTGAAAGAGACCCAGGGCAGACGTTTCCTTCATACACTGAATTCATTAGACTTATTTTCTCCTAACCATGCTGCAGAGGTTGAATTGCCCTCATTCATAAGTTGACTCCAGATCAAGAGAAAGAAACAGCAGCACCCAGCTATTGCACCTAATAAAATGTGTCAAGTGGAAACCACAAGAGAAATTGGATGAAAAATCCTAAATAATAAGAATCCTCAGGAACCTGCCCGGGAATTCCAACAGTTTTTACAGGTCATGAAGTGGGGAGATGCTTTGGGTTTACTATTAAAAAAAATCATCTTTACCCTTAATCATTACTTCATCCCTGGTTTCAGATCACTCTCATTGGATTTCATCTCTCCAGAAAAAAAAAAAAATCTTGTAATTTAGAGAAAGTGATTGAGCTTAAAGGCAGCACAGAGGCCAGGGATTGAGAATCTGATTGGTTTCAGCCCTCAGGGGCCTCACTCCCTTCTCCTCTGAACCATTTCCTCCCAGTACTGCTCACTAGCCCTGTTCATAATTATCTGCTGTAATGATGATATTGCCTTTGGCAATAAACACTTTGCACATTGCTACTGTTTTTTGCCAAGACAGCATGCCCCACTCAGATTTATAATCTAAAAGATACAAGACTGACTTTCACAGCATAGTCCGTTCCATAAAAGAAAGATATTTTTTAAAAAAGTCTTGCCTTTCACCTTGCCCACTTCTCTTCTTTTCTCTGTATCCAGGACAAGCTGCAGATTGTGCAAGTGGAAATGGGAAGGCTTTTTATGAAGAAAACAGCAGAGGCTTAAATGGATATGTGTTTGAAATCTGATTTGAGGTCTATTTCTTCTTGTCACAATGTACTTTTATGTCTTATTGAGAAGAAGAGAAGGGAGAAGAGAAGGAGAAGAAGGAGGAGGAGGAAGATGAAGAGGAGGAGGAAGAGGAGGAGGAGGGAGGAGGAGGAGATAAAATCAGAATAAAACTGAAACTTCCATTGGTGCCCAGTTTTCCTCTCTACCATCTACTCTTTTTGTCCTTGAGCACCTCTCCCAAGCATCCATCTTATCCAATTCTACATAGAACGGAACACAATGTCCTTTAGAATCAGATGTACCTGGATTTGAATGTGCAAACCTCTTCATCTCAATTTCCCTTGTGTTAAATAAGTAAATCAATAGCATAAAAACACTTTTTCTGGCTGATAAAGGACTCAGAATAAACCTATGCTGCAGTCTCTGTTATAGGATTAGCACTTTTAAAAAATGTGAGCTTCTTTCTTTCCTTCTCTTCTATCCTTCTGTCCATAATGTTTTCCCTATATACTAACAGAACACTCTGGTCCATCTTCTCATTTAGCTACCTTAAAATGTTACTGGCACCAACACTTCTCACTTCTAAGTTGCCCGTTTCCTCTTTAAAAATCTCTCAGAATGTTATTCTGCCTTCTTTTGTTTTGAAAACTTGACCACAGTTAGAGAAAATCAGGTATACTTGGTCAATATATTGCACTCTTTTCAAGTGACAATCTCATTTTAATGAAAATAGAGGCAATAATTGAAAACAAAGTGTTGAGTCTCTCAAGTGAACTAATTTGGCAAACATTCATTGTATATCTACTAATGCACAGCATTGACATAGATGAGGAAGTAACAAAAATATGAAATAATTTTTTTTCTTGCATAATTTGTAGTCTACAGTGGATGGCAGACACATAGAAATGATTAAAAGACTGAATTCCAGGGAATGCTAAAATAGAATTTGAATCAAGAGTCATGGGAGAATGTGGGAGAAGGAGATGAATTCCAGCTGGAGAGATATAGGCACTTTATATGCTTCTTTGGGGGCATATTTGAACTAAATTTTTAAGCATGGGGTTTGGGAATCGCATGAGGAACTTGATCAGAGACCCAGCTGCTGAATAATGCATAATGCTTTTGGAAAATAGCAAGTAAATGTGGCAGTTGTAATGGCTATTATAGGCTGGGAATATCAAGTAAAAGCAGAAAATAACATAAAATTGGTTTAAAAACAGTTGAGAACTCTTTATGGCAGTTTCAGGCATCTGAACTTTTTAATTGTAGTAGAACTCCATGGCTGATCCTATAGCAGGAAAGGTCATGATTGTTGTCGTACAGCAGAGAAACCACACTGGTAGTGAATTTGTATTGCAAATAGAAGAGAAACTGGTAGTCAAGTGACCAGTAGAAATGCTCACTGTAATTTGGATCCACAGTAACAAGGCAATTACTGTCAGGGTAACGAGGTGGCAGAAGCAAGCAACAGATGGCAGGAAATTTTAGGAGGCAGAGACAGCAGGGATTGGCTTTCACCAAGTGCAGAAAATGCCACAAGAGGAAGAGTTGAAGATTAATCCAAGTTTTGTTTAGTTTTGTTTTCCTGGAAGACGAGGATGCCATCAGTGAAATGGGTAAATTATGAGTTTGGTTGAGGGTTCATAAAAAAAAAAAAAAACTAAATACTCTACAGGCAGAAAATTCCTGGTCATGGACCACTTTAAACTCTCTGGATCACAATTTCCTCATCTATAAAATAGGCACCATTCATGTTGTGATTATCTCACTGGGTTGCTGTGAAAACCGGGCAAAGTCATGCATGTGGTGTGGCGATATTTTCTCAATTGTCAAATCTATTCCCAAAGTGAGGAATCAATAGAACTATTCAAATTCCCCTATTTTTGCCATAGAGACAACTTTATGGCAATCAGCATGGAATTCCCTTCCCACAAAACAGCACCCTGACCTGTAGTAAGATTGTTTAGAAAAGAAGTCTCAAGAAAATATTTTCTAAATAACATATATTAAAATATGATTTAGCAAAATCTATTTTTTCACTTTCAAAGCCTTCAGGATTTAATCAGCTTCATTTAGAGGTTTAGCCAAACAGGTTTTCAAAATGGAAAAGGATAACAAAAGCTATTGTTATGGAAGCCCGAAAGGTTTCTAATTCTTGCAGAATAGAAGGGCTTAGTGTATGAAATGAGGCCACTAACTAGGCTGGGCCTAGAATGTGAATTAAATTTAGAAACACAAATTTTCTGAAACTATGCACTATCATTGTAGAGGGGTTTGATATGTGTACACAACTGTCGCCTCTATGTACATTCTTAAAGTTGCCATTAGTTTGCATTAGTTCTCAATTAGTTGATGGGAATCCTGAGACTAGTAAGAGGATCACCAAGATAACCTACTGAAATATCATAACAGCACCTGATTCTCTATTGGAAATATAAGCAGCTGAAGGAGGAAGAAGCATATGGTAACATGCTGCCTCACAGACATGGCGTTAGTACATGTACTTGTCCTAATTCCAATTACAATATTAAATAAATGACATATTCCTCACCCATTTATGTATGCATGTGTGTATTTAGCCCATTTACTTGTTTATGTCCAAGAGTTGTCTTACAAGGAATTAAAGTGGTTTTGCAGTTAGCAGTAAAGGACAAAGGACATAGATGAGGAAATGTGAACAAATGGAAAGTAAGAACAAATTACAAATATGGTGATAGTATCACAGAACTGGGGCCTTCTAGGAAACTGAGGCAGCCTGAAGGTCCCCACCTCCCCTCAAACCCTAATTCTTTTTATCAAGTTAGAATGATTTCAGATATGTCACTTAGAGTAACAGGCAATGAGTTTATTGAAAGGATAAGAAAAGGAAAAGGGAACTGTATGCACAAATAACTGAGATAGGAGTGGCCTCAAATGAATTAACAGCTGTCTTTACTAAGTGTCAGCAGAATGGCACATAGCACATTGTCAGGGGAGAACATGGCACAACTGGTTACAAGAGGGGTCTTAATGAGAGTTGATCCTAGCAGAATGTTTAGTGTGAATTAATCATAAGATGGAGGAGAAGTAGTCTTGGCCAACAGGAAACTAGTGGCGCAGGTTAAAAATCTAACTCAGTAAAACAGCTATAAAAGCTCAAAACTCATTCTAACCCAAGGAAATGGTTGTAAAAGCTCAAAACTCACTGTTACTGGGATAAACATTCAGAATGGAGAGCTCATTTGTTTGCCTTCCTCTCTAGGACTCAATGTTACTAGGAAAGGATAAAAGCACAGAAATTGATACTCATTGCTTATCTTCTTGCCCCTGGATCCACTGTTACCCAGAGATTCACTTTTTTTGCTTTTTTTTTTCCTTACAGAACTCACTGGAAATGGTAAAGGTTAAAAGTTCAGGGCCCAGTGCCTAGTACCCACCTCCTCCTTTCAGGATCCATTGCCACTGGGAAGGGATGAACCTGTGTCTTCTTCACCACCCGCCTCCTTCCTGGCCACTGTGTCCTCCTTTTTTCCTGGGGGCTGTCTTGGGGAATGTTATTTATTATATCCTTCAAGGACACTATATAGAGAGAGAATGTGTCCTCTGAGAGAGGAAAGGTACAACAAGCCTCTGGTGTACTCCACGTTTATTAGGGATCTCAGAGAAATTTTCAGAGAGTCCCCAGAGAGATCCATCTTTTGACTTTTGACTGACAGCAAGATGACATCAGACGTTCAAGTCCCCACTGCCATGACAACTCTAGGTCACTTTGACCTATGCTGAGCAGTTCTAATTGAATTCTTAACCACAAATTCTTACAAATTTTGTGGCTAAGAGGAATTATCCTTATCTCTCTTTTGAGTTTTGGGATCTAGTCTATGAAAAGGATCACAAAATTTCCTCCATCGGGGTAACTTGTGTTTCTCTTATCAACATTATTTAGGTAACAGGTATTTTACTGAGGAATGTGACTTATCCTGTCCACTTAAGGCAGGCAGGGCTGTAAGTAAATTACTTCTGAGAAAAGAAAATATGGGGGGGTCAACACAGTGGGCCCATTTTATAGAATTATTCCATTAACTTTGTGTTCCCACCACTTACATCTGTCTGTCCCCTATTGATAGCACAAAGCAAAACAAAGCACCATATATTCCTGCCAGATTTGTGAGCTAATACTGGCTTTAGATTTCTTGGTAGCCAAAATAAGCATCAAAACATGCTCTGTGTGCATAAATATTCAGAAAACACGCAGCTACTTCTGGTGGGAAGATTCAATCCAAGTTTTGCTATGGCCCTTTGCAAAGGCAACACCTTGGAATATCTGGAATATCTTGGATGACATCTTCCACATCTTCACTATGGTTATCACAGAAAGTTTCATATGATTGTTTTTATTTTAACATTCCTGAAGGACTAAAGACAGCATCCTAACACATAAATGAACAGTTCAGTATATATAAAGATGACTTTTAACACAAATGACAAAATTGAGATTCAGACTATAAAGTACTATGTGAAAGTGAAATTTCTCGAAGTTGATAGCTATTCTGTGAGTATGTGGAATATCTTTGTGAAATATACATTGTATGCTTAGAAGTAAAGGGACAGCATGTAGGTAACTTCTGCTAACATAGTTCAGAGGAGAAGAGAAAGAGACCAGAGAGCAAGTGATAAAGCAAATGTGGAAAATGTTAACAACAGGTGAATCTCATCAAAATCTATTTTGATGTTAAATATATGATACATATCTTACAATGTTTCTATAAGTTATTTCTGTAAGATTTTTTCAAAGTCATAATTTTCATTAGAATTGAAATGCAAAATTTATGTTTGAAAAAAACTACAAGCATTTTTGGAAGTTGCAAAAGTAAAAAAAAAATACCTTTTGATTCATATGTAAAAATTTTACTTTTCTGTCTTTAACCTGTTTTTGCAATTTTTTTCAAGACTATACTATCTAGTAGAAACATAAAGTAGCTGTAAAAATTCACAATTATTGTAATGAACTTAGTTGCTTTATAAATACTTTTTATAGATAACTAAAAGTGAATAGTTTAATTCATAAATGCATAAGTTTTAGAATTCAGAACCAAAAAATAATAACAAAACCACTCATGATGTTATCACTTACATGCTTTGTATAAATATCTATTTGCACAAAAATAGAATTATTGTATAATATGAATTTAAAAATCTGCTTTTTGTAATGTGAATTTGATATAAATAGTTTTCTATAAAATTTAACCCTTTAAACTACTGTATATGTTTCATAACTGTAATAATCTCTTGCTGTTTATTTTCTTCTGTGCAAATTATTAACTGAACTGTTATACATGGAGTTGGAAACTTAGAAAACAACATAACTATTTGGTAAACTTTAGAATTTTCACATAACGTCATTTAGAAAGAAAAATTCTTTCTGAATTACTTAAGTCAACCAGAAAGGAAACCAATAAGCTATAAGTGATCCAAATTGACTTCTATGCATCTGTTTAAACAGAAGAATTGATGGGTAATGGGATTTCACCTTACTATTTTTTTTTTCCAATACAAGTTAATAGCAGTGCTGGAGCAATTAAAGGCATTTACGTGTTTTATGGAAACTTTTCTAGTGAACAGAACTAGAGTTTTCAGTTGACTTTCTGGTTTGGTTTTTAGATGAATTTAAAATTGGAGTTATATAATAAACAGGAATTTGAAGCATAAAGGGAGAAACCTTAAAAGTTTAATGAGTTCTTTGATTCTTTTGTGCCCAGCTAAATCTTTTATGTGAGGATATTGGAGAAATAAAATTTTATAGCAAGTTATCATTTCTATTGGGGTCCTAGAGAATTTTATATAGAGAGAATTAGAAAAAGAAAACAATAAGACCCCTTTCAGCTGGGGAATATTTGCTAAATTTTCATAAACACCAGACTATTCTTCAAAGCCAATGAAGCATTTACTATTACAGTCATTTAAGGTGAAATGGGATGTTTGCTTTATCATGAAGCCAAGTTGGAAAAAAGCAAGTTGTGGTAATGTCTCTACAACACAATTTCATGCAATTGGGAAGAAAAATATATTTGGAAAAACTTTAGTCAGGGACAGAATAATGTGATTTTATGTTGGAGGTAATTTACCTAATTCAGTGTATCTTTCTGGCTTTGTAGGCCCTTGAAAGACTTTAATGTTTACAAAATTTCTAATTCACTTAATTTTTTTGCTCAGAGACTATCCCTCAAAACAATCAGACTTCTGTTTTTACTTTGCTTGAAGACTGGAAAAAGGTTAGTAAATGCAACATTTTGAAATATTTGTGTTGTCCTGTTTCATCCACTTCTTTCTAATCACATTTCTTATTAAATTCCATTTCCCCAAATACCACAGAACTATAATTTTTCTACTGATGGTCTATATTTATACTGGGGACCTCAGGGCCTTAAAATCCTGAAAGAAAAGATAAAAGAATAAATAACATAGTCAACAACCATATATCTAATACAATTTAGTTGATTTCTCTCAGAAAATAACATGCCACAATTCTGTGAAGTTCTAAAAGTATTTTAAAAATATAATTTTGGGTCCTTTATATGAACTAAGTATATAATCATCTGCTTCATCCATGGGAAGAACCAACACAAATAAAGTTTTTATTTTTTAAGTTCTCTTAGTGAATACTGGAAATCCAAATGTGTAAAAAGGAGATTGTATTCTGTTTGAATTCTTGGTCACAGAATACAAGTTGCAGAGAGATATGTGATGTGAGCCATGGGCAATGAGATAGTCTGTGCCAGACTGGGTTTAGAACCCAGGACTTTGCTTTCTCTCCAAGTAAATATTTTATGCCATTCCTGATTTTAAATTGGGAATTTCTAATAAAATATAAAATAACCACATACAATTAGAAGATTTTGATACACAGCGTGTTAACAGATGTTTGGAATTTGGCCTTCAAAATATTTTTTTCCAATAGTTCTTAGACTGAAAACATTTTGGTTGGCCTGGAAAATATGTATCAATCTTAAATATAATTATTCTGTAAACTCCTTTTTGTTAATTGGATTTATTGTATTATTCAATTTAATTTGATATTATGTACTCTTTGGAGCAGTGAATTTGGGAACAATTTGTCTCATTGATTGCTGCTCCATAGTGCGTGGAGAGTTTTTGGATGTCTTCCTTTTGTTAATCCAAAGATCCTAGAGATCCTGGTATGAAAACTGAAAACAATTAAGTGACTAATTAAAATAAAAATATTTGCATATTTATCTCAATATTTAGAATTTTGTTATGTTTGTTTCCTTTTCTTTTCTTCTTTCTTTTTTTTTTTTTTTTTTTTGTACTGGGATTAAACTCAGGGGCACTATACCATGAGAAACATCACCAACAGTTTATATTAAGACAGGTTTTGCTAAGTTGCCAAGCCTGGCCTTGAACTTGTTTTCCTTCTGTCTTAGCTTGCAGAGTCACAGGGATTATAGGCATGTGCCACCAAATCTTTCTAATAGTATTTCATGTGAAAGGTTTTTTAAGGTATGGTATTATTCGGCTAATCAATCTTCCATTTTACATATAAACATAATAGAAACTTCTTGATAAAGACATTTCAAAGAGGAAAAATATCATAGATTCATTTATCCTAATTTTTATTAAATATGATTTATTCTACAAATAGTATTTAATAATACCAGAGGGAGTAACAAAGAAGAGAAGGAAGGAAGGAAGGAAGGAAGGAAGGAAGGAAGGAAGGAAGGAGGGAAGGAAGGAAGGAAGGAAGGAAGGAAGGAAGGAAGGAAAAAGTTACCTGTAACTCTTACCTTAAATCAAGTAACTATCTTCAGTTTTCACCTTATCCTCTCTATATAAATAGTATCATAACTGTGAATATGGGTAAGTGCCAGTTTGATTCTGGAAAGACACATCATCATAGATACCGGCATAGTTTTGAGTATTATAATAATTTGTATGGCTATCATTTTAAATGTCTTTTTATTGTTGACCAAACTGAAGAAAACTGCATCACATAAAATGTTCTATCTGCTGGGCTGGTGACACATGCCTGTAATCTCAGCAGCTGGGAATGCTGAGGCAGGAGAGGCAGAGGCAGAAGGATCATGAATTCAAAGCCAGCCTCAGCAACAGTGGGGAGCTAAGAAACTCAGTGAGACCCTGTCTCTAAATAAAATACAAAATAGGGCTGGGGATATGGCTCAGTGGTCAAGTGCCCCTGAGTTTAATCTCTGGTACCCCAAGAAAAACAAAAAACAACAAGCAAAAATACACTCTATCCTTGGGAATTCCATTGTTTTCCAAGTTTTCATAATGTAACTAGTACTATAATAAATATATTTAAGTAGTTATCCTTTGCTCTTATGTAGGGCATAAATTTTCAGGATATGCACATACACAACACAGAAACATGGTTCACAAAAAACCAAAGTTTTTTGGCTCCTAATTACACAGATCAAATTGCTTTTGAAAAATGTTATACAAACTGATGACAAGATAGACTATCCTTAAAATCCTTAAAATGTGAAACAGATTATAATTTAAGGCAAGTTTTATTATAGGGATAATGTTATATTTATGACTACATGACTGCAGTGATTATATTTTACTTTCCACAAACACATAGAATTAGAAAAAAAGTAGGTCACATCTTTCACATTTTATTCCCCAATTCTCTTAATAGTGAATATTGATATGATGAAGAAAGTCATACAAAAATGGAAGAAACCTTTACTGTATATTTAGGTTGGAGATTATAATTTTCATAAAATATAGAATGAGCCATAGAGTCTATGGGCCTCACATGGCTCAGGAAGTTGGTCTGATATGCTGACAAAGCATTTTTGGTCTGATGGGTGGCTGACAAAAGCATTTTTGGCAAAATTTAATATTTAGCTGTTGTTCTATATAAATTCACCATAATTTATGTGAAACTATTTGGGGAGTCTTGTACATCTGCTTCTGAATGTTTTCTATCAAGTTGCCAAAGAATAGTTTAGAAACCAGAATAGTTTTTATGCAGACATTGATAAATGTACAAGCATTATAGTTCTTTCCTGACAATTCTTAGCTATTCTTTTTTATGTTTTATGAAAAGGCATTGTTTTCATGATCATCACAGGAAATCCTTCAGCAGAAATCACTCATTAAACTAGTTCTATAAATCCTCTATTATTTTCTTCCAGTTCACATACAAGGTCAAGCAATTATATACAAATTTAACTTTTCAAAATTACTTTAACATTCATCTTTCTACCTCCACTACCTCCTCTCCTCTGCAGTACTCAGAGTATAGTGAAACTTGGTCTTACTTCCTCTATTTAAAATTTGAAGAAACAGAGGCAGAGAAGATTTAAGCAACATAGTTAATGCCCCATAGATGTTTGGTGGCAGAAAAATGATAAATGCACTGGTGTTTTTGATTCCCAGCCCTTACATCATTTCCCAAAATGAGTTTTCTGGAATACTAGAGTTCTGATAAATGAAAACAGGCATTCTAGTAAAATAAGTGTTTCCTGGTCACTGTATAATATAATTTCACCATTGCCAGTGGATTTTTATAGAAGTCACAAGATATTAAATGTCATTGAGGTCCTATAATTCAAAAAGAATGGTTAACCTGGCATTCCTCAACTTTTTTGTTCAAGAATATCTTGCAAAACCCACCACTATTTCACAGTACACACTTTGGAAAATGCTGATTTACAGCATATGTGAAAGCTTTACTTCCTCTCAGGACTGAGATTATTTACACATCTTGAATATACCCTTTATATATTTTGTTCCTCAGAAATCTAGAAAATTATAGACCTCAAAGTAGAAGCTAAATATACTTTTGTTGATTGAGTGATAAAATCTAAAATATGGGCATTTATAAGTAGAGGCCTAAACATTATTTGGATGTATTTGTTGAAATAATGAACCAGTTTATTGAAACCAAAAGAGAAAGCAGGATCTATTGAAAAGTTTCTACCAGCTGGAACATTTAATGCACGTAGGGATAAACATTAGGAAAGAAGGCAATGACATGAATAAATCAAATAAATTTATAAGTATGTTCTGAATGTGTATTCAGTACCTATTATCTTATAGTTACTACAAATGCTTTCTCAATCTTCCCCCAAATTGAAAAATAGGTAATGCTGCCATTGAATAATAAAGTCACTTAACAAATAAAGACATGCATACCCTTTTTGATTTCCAATGGAATTAATGAAGATGCCACTAGCCAGGAGGATATGAATAACAATGAGTTGAACTCTAGCCTTGGAAGCCCAGCCATGCAGTTTAAAAGCAAACCACACATCCCTAGTGTCCCTTTCCTCCACAAATTACTCCTCCATGCAATCCAACTCATCTGGAGAAGGTAGTAGCACTTGGCAAGTTAGCAAAGTTAACATGGACTCATTTATTTCAGCCTTTACATTAAACATCAGTGTCAAGCTAAATATCATAGTAGCTTCCTTGGACTCAAAACAAAGTGAAGACTTTGGCCTTGAGATTTAAAAAAGAAAATAAAAAAAAAACAATCCCCCAAATTCAATAACTTTTTGAGATGCCAGAGTCATCTTGTTTCAGTTATTCCAATTGATAAATATAACTTGAGGTTCTAGGACAAAAGAATCAAAAATAGTCATTGCTATCCCCAAAATATCTTTCCATACTCACAGGTGTCCTATGTTGGTTAAAGCCCTTTAAACTAAATGAAAGCCCAATGGACCCATTGGTCATTCATCACTGAGAATTTGTAGAGGTGTCCCATGCATATTTCACAGCTATTGTGAAGTACTGCTTGATTTCTGCCAAGATCCCAGGAGGTCTGAATTACTGTTAGTCGTGATTCCCCAAGAACTGGTAGAACTCCTTCTTGTACAACCAAGCTAATATATCTTAATAACAGCTTTTCTGCCAGGGAAAGTCCAGGTAAACCTTGATATCAAAACATCCCTTATACTTTGATTTGTTATCAACTGAATCAGAGTCTTCTATGGCTTTACTCTATCATTTTTTTATAATTTCCCACTTCAGGAGAAATGGTCATTGTCCTTTAAACTTAACCACACAACAATCTATTGCTATTACTTTTATGAACCTATCTGGAAAGATTTGTAATATGAACCAGGACAGCCTGTTTCATTTAAGAAAAGGGAACCAAATTTCCAAATTTGTATCAAAATATTTGCTAGGGCAAAGCCTTTCTTGTATCTTATGCTGTCTGGTTCCACAAGTGGTAACAGTAAATAATTTCCTCCCTTTTATTATTATAGGAGGTTGAATTTGGCACTTTGCCACTGAGCTACAAACCACATCCCCATTTTTAATTCTTTTTTAAAAATTTTGTGACAGAGTCTTGCTAAGTTTTTGACGCTGGCCTCGAACTTATGATTATCCTGTCTCAACCTCTCCAGTGGCTGAAATTACAGGTGTGTGCCACTACACTGCTTCAATTTCCCTTTTCATGTTATGTGTTTGTTTTAATTGCTTTTCTATATGCTGCTTCATTATGCTGCTATCAATTTGAGTGACCTCCTTAATGACATCTTCCCTAGTTTCCTATTGGCCCTTTTTAGCAATCAAGTGTTTTAAGACAAACCTACACAATGACACTCTGTGTTAGTTTACTTGCTTAATGTTTTTTTTTTTTTCATCTTCTTTCTTTCATTCCAAGTATAGAAAGGCATTTAGTGAATGAGCTCTGGATTCAGGATTTTAGCAATCAAATCATAACTACTAGACCTGCCAAAAATTCTATGACCTTGGACAACTTTCCAAACTTTTCTGTGCTCAAATGCCTCATCCATATACCAATGACCATAATAATAGAATATTTTGAATACCATTCTATTCATATAATAGAATTTCCCATGCAATTGTGTAATAAAGATTAAATACGATAATTAACACCCTTTGTGTAGTGCCTGAGATTGCAGATGTTCATGTAGAGTTATTGGTATCAATTCTGGCTTCTAGAAATTAAGACCCATATTTTATGCATCATCCATCAAGTTCAAGTTCTAGGAAGTGACAGAGATGAAATTCTGCCTTAAGTAAAGGTCCAAGCTATAAAGTGGATATAGAATATGTTCAAAGAACAATAAAAAATCACTAAAAAATGTTATATTGAAGTTTCACACTGTACCTAATAAATGTGTTATCACCAGGCAGAAAATGAGTGAAAGAGCTACAGTAAGAATGGGAAGAGACTGCAGCATTAAGACACAGGTCCTTTAAATGTGAAGAGACTGCAGCATTAAGTTTTAAAACTATCTTACTAGCAAATATTTTGACCTAAGTTAGAAACAGAAGTAGGCCCAAATAAGCTATTGAAGTTTCCCTTTTCTTAAGTGAAATAGGCTATCCTGCTTCATGTTACAAATTTTTCCAGATAGGTTCATAAGAGTAATAGCAATAAATTATTGTGTGGTTAAGTTTAAAGGACAATAACCATTGTCCTTTAAATGGAAAGAGACTGCAGCATTACATTTTAAAACTATCTTACTATTTCAGCTTTTGATATAGACACCCTGAAGCTTATCATCACAGATTCTCAGCCATTCCATCTCAGATTCTTCCTTCCATGTGAATGCCTCAGTTCCTACAACAAACATTTTATTTCTGTGTCTCTTTCTGAATCCACTTTTCATTCCAATCTACCCTGCTTCCTCACCTGAAACTTCTCAGATGACTCTTCCTTTTATCCTAGGGGTTTTCTCCTTAAAGTCTGGCAAGTGGACCCGCAGCAACAGGAGAGTTTTGTTTTGTTTTTTGTAGTTATACATGACAGTAGAGTATAACTGGACTTATTTATACAAACATCTTATTCTAATTAGGATCTAAGCTTTGTGTTGTACACCATGTAAAAATTCACTGTGGTATATTCTGATATGTATATAGAAAATTATGTCAGAATCATTCTGCTGTCTTTCTATTCCTTTCCCCCTCTGTTCCTTTAATTTCCCTTTGTCAAATCTACTGAAATTGTATTCATCCCCTCCCCTGCTTATTGTGTGTTAGCATCTACATATCAGAGAGAATATTAGACCATTGGTTTTGAGGGATTTACTTATTTTGCTTAGAATAATAGTCTCCAGATCCATCCATTTTTTTCTGGCAAATATCATAAACATACATTGAAGAAAAGAGAGAGCCTCTTTAACAAATGATGCTGGGAAAATTGGAAATCCATATGTAACAGAATGAAATTTAACCCCAATCTTTACCCTGCAAAAAACTCAACTCAAAGTGCATCAAAGACCTATAAATTAGACCAGAAACCATACATCTACTAGAAGAAAAGATAGGTCTAACTCTCCATTATGTTGTTTTTAGGAACTGACTCCCTCAATGAGCCTCCTAAATGAGTGCAAGAAGTAAAATCAAGAGTCTATGTAAACTGGATGGTATCAAACTAAAATGCTGTTTCAAAGAAAAGGAAACAATCAAGAATGTTAAGACATCTACAGAATTTGCAAAAATCTTTACCTCATCCACCTCAAATAGAGCATTAATCCAGGGTATTAAAAAATCAGAAACCTTAACACCAAATAACCCAATCAATAAATGTGCGAAAAATCTAAATGAGCATTTCACAGAAGAAAAAATACAAATGGTCAAAAAATATATGAAAAATTGTTCAACATCTCTAATAATGAGAGAAATGCAAATTAAAACTATGCTGAGACTCCCTGTCATGCCAGTCAGAATGGCAGCGATCAAGAATACAAATAATAACAAATGTTAGCAAGGATATGTGGGAAAAGGTACACTGAAAAATTGCTAGTGGGACTGCAAACTGGAGTGGCCACTATGGAAAGCAATATGGGAGATTCCTCAGAAAACTTGGAATGGAATTACCATTTGACCGAGCTCTCTCTCTCTCCTTGGTATATACCCAAAGGACTCTCAATGAGAGTCTTAGCCTGCACCACAGCTAATTTTTTTAAGTTGGGATTTTTTTAGCAGGATCTCCAGGATCTTCAAGAACATTTGGGTTAGAGAAGCAGAGGAAGCATGTCTTAGGAAAACTCTTACCCCTTTTACTCTAAATAAAATCTTTGCCCCTCTGTGATGCAATAACCAAACAGACCCAGTTGTTTTTTTTTTTTTTAGCTCATGAAAACATGCAAATGACTATCCTCCTCTTGGCCATGTAGCCTCTTCATAAGTTGTAAGAAGGAAAAGACTCACCTTCTTTCCAAGTTGTGTCTTTTTTTCCATACATAACATTAGATATCAGAGACCAAACAGGCGATTTGGTTCAGTCTTAGAAGATGGCCATTATTACCAATTGCTTCTGCAGATGAGTTTGAACATTTCAGGGTCAACATTGGAAATCACATTTCATCTCACTATCATCTCCATATTGATGATCTTCAAAATGACTGACCTCACGTTCACTCTACATCAGCCATGTTAGTATTATTTATCACTTCCAGTTCATATTTTTTCTCCCCAATTAAATCTATATATTTTTAAGTCAGAGACATGCTGGTAATGCTGCAGGGTTTCAAAGAACCCCCCACAGTACTTGATGAACTATAGCTCTCAATTCAGGCCTCTGGTTTGATCAGGTAATGATGAAATATTTCTTTGTTGAACTCAGAAACTTTCAAAAACTTGGCATTAGCACTTGGAATTGTAGCTTTTACTGAATATGATGGAGAACCAAATGTTTTATTGTCATTATCATCAAGTGTGCATTTCTCATGTGATCATGTGGCTTATATATTTTTATTGGAAAGAAGGGATCTTTCTGTCACAGTAACAAACACCTTGTATTGCATTTTAATACCCAAAATTTAGTGTAATGAAAATGGTGTGGAATCAGAAGTGCTTTTTTCAAGTCCCTGAGCAGTCATTAGCCATGTGATTGAATTCAGCTACCAACTATTTTTAATCCAGCTACCAACTATTATTCATCCTGTTTCCTTGTGTGAAAGAGAATGATGATAATGTCAATCTCATAGTATAAAGAGATAATGGGTAAAAATAAACCACTTTGAAACTACAAAAAACTTTGTTTTTCTCAATCCATTACTCTAAATTATGATCTTCAATATTGAAATTTTTATCAGTTGTCTTTTAAGTGTAGTAGTATTTAATACTAATTCAGCACTGCTTTTTTTAAAAAAAAGTTTGGAATTAGGATATTTCTATATAACTACTTGTTCTTTCCATCCTCCAAATGAAACATGGAAATTTCAAAATTAACAAGGGTGTTGGGCAATAATTCAGATGACTGCAAAAGATTAAAATTATTTGAAAAAAAAATGAACTTGGTGTTTAAGCCTTTAACAGTTTGGTCTTTGAAGAAAGAAATGTGTTGCTTGATGCTGGGAATGATGATAAGGCAATGCTTATTTTCAATTATCTCCATGCTTCTGGACTTTTCTAAGAATGTTTATCAAAAATATGTAATAGATTTAGATTTGGATAGTGGAAATAAAGAAGGGGAAGAAAGAAGGAGGAAAAGAGGGTGAGAAGGAAGAAAGGACCAAAGAAGTCCAGGTATGAGTTTTGGCATTGATTTATGCTGCTGTCAAGTGTTACAAATATATAGTCAATTTGCTGAATTAGTCAATGTTTTAAAATCTCTATTTTAAACATTCTGTCCTTCCTTGAAAGTATTTCTATTTTCTAAAGGAAGCTGAGGCAGGAGAATTACAAGTTTGAGGCCAGCCTGGGCAATTTACAAGACCCTAAGCAATTTAGCTACACCCTATCTCAAAATTAAATGAAAAAAAGTGAAAAGGGCTAGGGGTGTAATACAGTGGTAAATCACACCCTAGGTTCAATTCCTGATAATAATAATAATAAAAATTAGTTAAAAACACATTATAGTATGTTAATAAGTATATTTATGTCTATGGTCTATCACAATGAAAACAATCCAGTATGATTTGACTGCTGGATAACATGGAATGTATAATTCATAAAAGTAAACTTTTCACCAAATCCTACATATCATTTGCACAATTAATAACAATATTCACATAACACATTAGGCTTTTATAATATTTTGTCTTAAATACAGATTCAAACTCTTCAAATATAAAAAAGAAAATCAAGTATACTAAATCATTTTTAAAAATTCAATATTTTTATTACACATAAATCTTTACAACTTGCACTGATCATAAAAACAATCAACACAATTATGTTGAAAAGTGCTAAATACCATAAATTTCTATTTATTCCTCTTACTTTTTTTCTTATTCTGATTTCTTATTCTTCCCAGGGCTATAATTTTTTTTTTGTTCTTCCGCTAAAGGAGGGTTTGATTTTACACAGAGGATGGGTGAAGATTTTGAACTGAGACCATCTAAAGTGTTTATTCCAAGAAGCATCCACCTGAGCTTATTACCCAATTAAGCTGGTTACATTTTTAGACTTTGTCCATTGTACCTAAACACTGTTAAAAGTACTAATCTGAGAAGTCTTATAGCCTTTGATTTTTGTGTGTTGTTTGTGTGGGGTAAGGTAAAAATCTTATCATCATTATCAATCTGATTGTTGTTGAATGCCTCACTTGATAAAAGGACCTAAAAGCTTATTTTCAAATGTCTGTTCTGAATGTTTTAATGCTAATATACATCATATATAAGCCTTGTTTTCATTTCTTTATTCTGTATGAATCTTTCTTATTTGAGTTAAACCCATATTTCAGTCAATATTTATACTGAAATTATAATTTTTCTATCAAGCACTAAGCTCTGCAATATTATGTCATAAGCATCGTTTCCCTGGCTATGAACTCTTATAAAAGATAATAAGAGTTATCTTATAAAAGATAAATTTGATGACTGCATTAAATTCTGTTAAGAATGTACTTAGAACAAAAACAAAGAATGCACTCAGTTTATACAAATTTTGTGTGTATTCCAAAGTAGATGATGGTCATCTATTGTGCTTTTTGCTGACAAATTTAGCACACCTTTTCACATAAATAAACATCAACTAAAAATAGCTTAATAGTACCAACTCAAGTCACAGAGATATCTTTAATGTGTAGGAGTAGGTACATATTTATTTTTTGATTTTTAATTAAATTAGCAGTTTGAAGTGGGTTATATTATCAGTGATTCTGAATTCATGTTTGACATTGGTAATAGTCATGAATGCCAATTGTCTCAAGGTTACCACTAAGATGAAAACTTTTAAAAAGAAGAAAGTCCACATTTGAACAATTAGAAAGTTTTGCACATAACTGCAAACTAGTTTCACAGTGTAGAATAAATGTCATTTCCTCTATAAAGCTATACAATTTACAAAGTCAACAGAAATATTTGGAATTTGGCAAAATAATTCTGACATCTACCTAGAAGAGAATGCGAAATAGGTCGCAGATTTTTAAGTTGAAAATAGCAATATTAGTCTACGCCAGAGAGGGGTCGAGGCGCGAGTCAGAGCCAGACCCGCGTCGGAGTCGGAGTGGGTTCGGATTGCCAGCATCGCGAGGGCGCTGCAGCGGACGCCGAGGGAGCATGCAGCACGGGTAATAGTCCCTGCGGGGCTTGGACCCGGCCCCGCCTGCCCGATGGGACGAGCGTCCCCGCGATGCACCAGCGCCCCGCCCTGCGCCCCCAGCCCAGCGCACTCGTTCAGGCCGTGGCCCTCGCCTCTGCCTGAGCCCCGCGCTCCCGCGCCATGGAACCCGGAGGTGGCGGCAGGGAGATCATGGGCAGTTTCGAGTTCTCCCGCAAGGACCTGATAGGCCACCGCGCCTTCATGGTGGTCTTCAAGCACAACCTGGAGGTCGCAGTCAAGTGTATTAACAAGAAGAATCTGGCCAAGTCCCAGACACTGCTGGGGAAGGAAGTAAAAATACTCACGGAACTGAAGCATGAGGACATTGTGGCCTTGTATAACTTCAGGAGATGGCCAATCACGCTACCTGTTCATGCAGTACTGTAATGGTGAGGACCTGGCTGACTACCTGCACACCATAGGGATCCTGAGCGAAGACACCATCAGGCTCTTCCTGCAGCAGATTGCAGGTGCCATGTGGCTGCTGCACAGCAAGGGCATCATCCACCTTAACCTCAAGCCCCAGAACATCCTGCTGTCCAACCCTGGGGGGCGCCATGAGAATCCCAATCACATCCGCGTCAAGATCGCTGACTTTGGGTTCACCGGGTACCTCCAGAGCAACATGATGGCAGCCACACTCTGGGGCTCTCCCATGTACACGGCCCCTGAAATCATCATGTCCCAGCACTACGATGGGAAGGCAGACCTGTGGAGCAGCGGCACCATCGTGTACCAGTGCCTGACTGGCAAGGCCCCATTCCAGGCCAGCAGCCCTCAGGATCTGCGCCTGTTCTAGGGAGAAGAAGAACACTCTTGTGCCCGTCATCCCCCAGGAGACGTTGGCACCTCTGAAGCAACTGCTCCTGGCTGTGCTGCAGAGCAACCACAAAGACCGCATGGACTTCGAGGAATTTTTTCGTCACCCTTTCTTGGAGGCCAATGCCTCCATTAAGTCCCCGCCGGTGCCTGTGCCCTCTTACCCAAGCTCAGGGTCTGGAAGCAGCTCCAGGAGTAGCTCCACTTCTCATCTTGTCTCCCGCCGTCCCTAGGGAAGATGCCCCACATGCAGAAGACGCTCACCTCCCCAGCGGACATGGCCGGCCTCCTGCAAGGCTCCTGGGACTCTGCTGGCAGCAGCAAGGACTCTTGTGACACAGACAACTTCGTCATGGTCCCAGCCCAGTTTCCAGTGGACCCAGTGGCTGAGGTGGCCTGTGTTAAGCCCCCACCGTATAGTCTGCTGTGTAGCGGGAGTTCCCTGGTGGCCTCTGCCGGCCTGGAGAGCCACAGCCGGACCCCATCTCCCTCTCCCTCTCCCACCTGCAGCAGCTCCCCCAGCCCCTCTGGCCTGGCTGGCCCATTCTCTAGCAGTTGGTGTGGAGCCTCATTGCCCATCCTGGTCCCCACCCAGGTGCACAACTACCAGCGCATTGAGCAGAATCTGCACTCTCCAACTCTACCCCAGACGCCCTGGTCTTCTGCCATCCGCAGGTTGGGCAGCACCAGCCCCCTGGGTTTTGCTGGAGCTAGCCCATCTCCTCCATCCCACCCTGAGGGAGCTGTCCTGGCCAGGAAGCTGTCCCTGGGTGGAGGCTGGCCCTACATGCCATCTCCTCAAGTTGGAGCCATTCCTGAGAGGCAGGGCTGGAGCAGGACACCCTCCCCACAGGGAGCCTAGATGCGGGCTGGAAGGTCCCTGCATCCAGGCTCCTCCGTGCCGGAACACTCCCCTTGGGCCCCAGGTCTTGGCTGCGGTCTGCACAGCGCTGCCCCCAACCTGTCCGACTTGCACGTTGTTCGGCCCAAGCTCCCCAAGCCCCCTACGGACCTCCTGGGAACATCTTTAAGCCCACAATAAGCCAGCCCTCCCCAGCCAGTTCCTTTGCCACAGCCCTGCCAGTCCCTGCGTGGCTCACCCCAGCTGCCTGACTTCATGCAGCACAACTCCCTGCCTCCCATCCTGGGCTCTCCCATCAAGGCCATGCCCTCCTAAGACTACCCTAAGGCCCCCAGCTCCCAGAAACCTGCTGGCTCTCCTGGCCCCGCAGGATGTGGTGATGACCACACACACACACACACACACACACACACACACACACACACACACATGGAATCGAACCCTGTCTGATCTCTCAGAGGTGGGGCCCTTTCCAGGGCTGCAGCTGGGCTCTGGCCTGTGGCCTGCTGAGGACAACAGGGGCCCCTTTGGCCAGTCCTTCAGCACCAGCCGCCTCACCGACCTGCTGCTCAAGGCTGCCTTTGGGACCCAGGCCTCTGACTCTGTCAGCACAGAGAGCCTACAGGAGAAGCCCATGGATATTGCACCCTCTGCTGGCTTCAGAGGGAACCTGCACCCAGGAGCCTGGGGTGGGGGAGCCAGCAGCCCTTCCCCAGTAGTCTTCACTGTGGACTCTCCCCTGAGTGGGACCACACCGCCCCAGGGACCCCACACAAGGATGATCTCAGTGAGCTCTGCTGGCTCCTCTACCCGTCACCTGCTGCCCAGGGCCTTCATGAGCCTGTCCCTGAGCTCCCTGCCCCAGGCCATTGCTGCAGCTTTGCTGATCCCCTCTCTGTCAACCTGGATGGGGCTGTGACCTTTGAGGCCCCTGATCTCACAGAGGAGATGCTCATGGAGCAGGAGCACACAGAGATCCTGCACAGCCTGTGCTTCACACTTGCCTTCCTCCAGCTTGTCCTGGAGATCACTGCCCTCAAGGGCAGTGCCAGTTAGGGGGCGGGGCCCTGAGTGCCAGCTTCAGGAGAGCATGGTGGCTGACCAGATCAGCCTGCTGAGCCGCAAGTGGGGCTTCACAGAGCAGCTGGTGCTGTACTTGAAACTGGCTGAGCTCCTGTCCTCGGGCCTGCAGACCGCCATTGACCAGATCCCGGCCAGCAAACTCTGCCTCTCTTCTACTGTGAAGCAGGTGGTCTGCAGGCTCAACAAGCTGTACAAGGCCAGCGTGGTGGTGGTGTCCTGTCAGGGCCTGAGCCTGCGGCTGCAGTGCTTCTTCCTGGACAAGCAGCGGCTGCTGGATGGCATCCATGGTGTCACCGCTGAGAGGCTCATCCTCAGTCACGCTGTGCAGATGTTGCAGTTGGCTGGTCTGGATGAGATGTTCCAGCACCAGGAGGGCTATGTACCTCGCTACCACAAGGCGTTGCTGCTGCTGGAGGGACTGCAGCGCATGCTCAGGGACCAGGCAGACATTGAGAGTGTAGCCAAGTGCAAGCTGGGCATTGAGAGAAGGCTCTCGGCCTTGTTAACTGGCATCTGGGTCTGACCCACTGCTTGGTGTGCTGTGCTAGAGGGGCTGGACCCTCTCTGCGAATCCTGCGGGGTGGGGTCCACGTACTGGCCAGACTGTCAGGACAGGCCTGCCAGCCATGGCTGATTGATGGTGCTGAGTCTGCGCCGCAGGCCCCTGGGAGGGCCATTAAGTGGAGCCATGTTGTTCAAGCCCCACCATGTGGTGTGTCTCCTGCTTCAGAGGCTGCTGGTCTTTGCCGGAGGTGGATTTCAGGGTGCCAGGGACAGCTCCCTCCCTCTGCAGGATTTCCAAACTGGTCCCCTGTGGCTGCCTCCCATGGCACGCACAGGCTCCCAGTGGTAGCAGGTGGTGTTTGTGGTACCTGCCACCCTCCAAAGCCTGGGGCAGCCATGAGGACACGCGGGGCCCTGAAACAGCATTGCTGTGTCCATGCCAAAGCAAGCTCTTCCTCAGGGCTCACTGCCAAGTCGCTTGCCCAGGAACAAGGATGCATCCTTGGTTCTCCGCCCTTCTCTATAGGAACTGTCCCTCTGAGACCACCCACCCAGCTCTTTGGCCACCTGTGCAGTTTATGCTGACTGCCTTGAGAGCTGCGTAGACAGTGCAGACTGCAAGAACCCTCTCCTGCTCTGTGGGGAGCATGTGGACGCGCGTGGACGCATGTGGACACCCCGGAGCTCTGGATACGCACATAGGTGTATACACACGAGGAGACCCGCCAGCCTGTGTGTGCAGGCCTCCCCAGCCCTTGGTGTGGTCCTGGGAGGAAGAGGAACCGCTGCACTGCAGGAGAGTCTGTCCGTGGGCTGAAAGGCTCTTAGGGACAGTGTGAAGCACCGAGTTTCCCAAAAGCAGAACAGATGTCCTCTTTCACACTTTACTCCTAAAATGTGTCTTATTTTTCTGCAGTTCTTTCTTTTTCATTGTTCAAAGGAGAGAATTTTAGGTGTTTGAGGAATTGCTCTGGAAGGTGGGTGGGCCTGAGCTTTGTTGTGGGTGCCACGTTGTGGGGGGCAGGAGGTGCCTGACAGGTGCCAGGGTATGGCACGGCCCTCTTGCCAGGTACACACTGCAATGTGGGTGTTTCTGGCTGCCTGCTCCCCACCGTCCTGCCCTGTGGCCACAGGATGGGCAGTGCCCAGCCTCCATCCCTACCTGAACATTGTTGGCAGGGGAGGGTGGACGTTTTGTGCAACAGGAAAAGTAACATATGCAGAACCTCCCCGGGTCTTCACAGCCGGTCTTGATGTCAAGGCTTCTTGCCTGGTGGCTTCTGGGCTGGGCTGAGCCCTGTCTCCAAGGGCCCAGGGTGGGGTGTCCTCAGGGTGCCCTGCCTGGGCCTCCCTAGTTTGCCCACCCTGGCTTGGCTCAGCTTTTCCAGCCTTACTTGAATGTATCCCTGAGCATTCACGGAGGCAGATGTAGGTCAGTGGTGCCCACGATATAGGTTCAGAGGTCATGTGCCACATGCACAGAAACATGTGGTTTTCCTTGCAATACTTGAAATTTCGCCACTTTGGACGTATGAGAAAACCCCCACCCCTGTCTCCCTCATTACCCCCGCTTCCATTCTGCATGTCCCCCGTGTTAGTATTTATTGCTTTATGCCGACCGGAACCCAGAGCTGCGGCAGACTGGTGCCACGCCCTGCCTGCTGGCCCCTCCTGGTGCCCACGGCTGTGGCTGTGTGTGCTGTGAGTGGATGCTGCCCTCCATGAGGTGGTGCTCAGGCCTGGGTCTTGTTAGGGTGAATGTGCGAGTCCTTCCCTTACCTGTGTTGTGTGCCTCGAGGGAAGTAAACTTTGGGATTACAAAAAAAAAAGCAATATTAAAACATGTTACTCTAAATACATTTTATAAATAAAACATATAAATATAAAACATTTACAAATAAAACATAATATGAACATGTTTTATAAATAAAACAGAATAGGATTGGTGATTAAAAAGAATAATAAGAATCACAAAGGCATGTGAAAGTTCTTTTATAAGGCAGGTTATTAAAAAAATGGAACAAATGTTTGATCTCCTGGGGACAAAAGAGTAACTTACATTTCTACTTCATGGCTTATTCCAAAATAAATTCCAGAGAAATTAAAATTCAATATAAATAAATGAAATGGCAAACCTAACATAATGTAATATTAAATATTTGTGTGATCTGTGGCAAGACAATACTTTTTAAGAGTTGCATATCTGATACCAAAGGCAGAAACCATAAAGGAGATTATTAATATGTTTAACATAAAAATGCATAAGATGCAAACATCTCTAAAACTAACATTTAAAAGTTAAAGGCATGATCTTTAAAGGTGTCCGAAGTCACCTTTGTGAGAGGGAGTGACTGAGAACCACACAGATTTTAACAGACCAAGGAGACATGAGGTTCAAGTGCCATGTGTTATCCTGAACTGGATTTGGTATTAAAACAAAAAAAGACATTTGTGGAAAATGAATAAAATCCAAGCACTGCTATTTATTTAATAGAATTCCAACAAATTTAATATTTTAGTTTTAATCATTGTTTTGTGGGTTATATAAGATGTTAACACAATGAGAAGCTGGATATAGAGTAGACAGGAGTTTTCTAGATTGTTTTTCCACCTTCTATAGATCCAAAGTAATCTTCAAATAAAACTGGATAAAAGAAAGTTAGATAACAAAGTGGAAAATTATTTTTAAATTATGACTCATGAAAGACCAATATCCTTAATTTTTGAAGATCTTCTTCAAGTCCATATAAAAATAATGCTCTTGAAGAAAGGATTTAGTGATACCAATAGAAATCATACACACACACAAAAAAAACATAAATGTATAAAAATATATTAAAATGTTCAGTCTTAATAAAAAATGCAAATTGCACAATGTAATGCTTTTTTCATCTACGAAGTTGGCAAATATTTCTTTAAAACATTTAGTATAGTCTTAGGATATAAGAAAGTGTAAACATAAAATCTAATCATCTCAATATTTTTAGTAATGTATCCAAGTTTCGATCATCTCAGTGATTTATCCTAAGGCTTTTAACTCTCAACAGACACAAAGCTTTAGCCACAATGGAGCAGCACCAACAATAATAACAAACATTGGAAACAGTTTCTAAATAGATTCTAACATTAGATAGATAAAATAAATTATAATTGTTTCATTAATGGAATAGTATGCAATCATTTTTAAATGGCATTACATGAATAGACCAGCACAGAGAGATTTTTAGGGCAGGGATTCTTCTCTACATGATACTGCAGTGGTGGTGTAGGTCATGCACATTTGTCCAGACCCAAAGCACATACCAGAGCAATAGAAAAAGCTAAGGTAAACCATGAACTTTGGGTGATCACTGTGTGTTAATATGGATTCAGTGATTATAACAGGTACACCATTCTAATGGGGCATGTTTCTAATCGAGGAATACAGAGGGAAGGTGTGCCATCTTTGTAATCTCTGCTCATTTTTTTCTGTGAATTCAAAACCGTTTCAAAAACTAAAATCTATTTTTTAAAAATATAATTACAAAGAAAAAATAGTGATAGGAAACACAATAATATTTTTGAAATGCACAAATTCTAACAGGAACCTTTTCCCTTGACTGTGTCATGCTTTTCTGTAAAAAGAAATAAGTTTTTAATTTTTGGTTTAAAAGGAATAGAATGTTGTGGCAAAGAGGACAGGAGGACACAGAAGTCAGAGGGCAAACCAAGTTGGAAAGTGGAAATAAAACAGAAAAATGTATTCCAGGTGAGTTAAGAAAAAGACAGAATGAAGGTAGAAAGTAATTGGTTAGAGATTCAGAACTGAGTCATAACTGGAGAGTATCCACCTGAGATCTGTTGGCTCCATAAGTGATGTATATGATGGGAAACTCAGCTGAAGGATGAATTATGCAGAGAAGAAAGTAAAGGGAACTTCAGTTCCAATTGTAGATTTCCCTAAGTTCTCTTCATTCAGCTGCCTGCAAATATTTCAGAATGTGAGGTCGACATTAAAGTATTACTAGTATACCCATTTTACAGACTTTTAACAAAATTCATGCAATGTCATTTATGAAGTGCTTAGCATAAAGTGCCCAAAAATGATGAATATATTTTTTAATTATCACCTTATCATTGTTAGGATGATTATTATCAAATTGAGGCTCAAAGAAGTTAACTGACTTGGGCAAGGGCACCCAACTAGAAAAGAATCTCTGCTCAGACTTGCATTCTAATCTATATAAGTCTGAGAGCCTTTTCTCTCTTACCTGTTTTGAAAATTGGATGGGTGTAGTATACCAGCATCGGGATGTAAAAAAATGAAGTATTGCAACTATACCCAGCATGAGAATGTAAAATTGCTATTCCAATGCATTTTTGTATCAATTCCATAGATGTTTAATTCTGAGCATGAAGACTCAAGGAAAGGGTGACTAATAGAAGTGTCTTCCATTGAGTAATCATAGGTTTTAGTATTTTTTTAATTTAAAATGCTGTTAGCTTGTAATATCACTAATCTGCCCAAGAAGATATATCCCACACTTATCATTTGTTCACTCAACTAATAAATGTTTCGCATCAGCATACACCATGGTCTAGACTCTCACATTACCAAGATAAATTAGACTCATGATCCCTCCCATTACATCAATTAACCAACTAATATTCACGTTTTTCTTCTTGTCCCTCTTTCCTATGTCTACTTGCTTAGTCAAGCAATTATTCATTACCTGTGTGTTTAGGATTATCACAATACTCTTACATTATTTATAGTTAAGTTTTATTCCTGAATTTGATAATATAGACATATTTTAATTATTTTTAAATGATGGAGGCATTCTCTTGACCATGATATACTATTTCCCCAATAATTTCTCTTTCTCCAAAACATATACACCAGTAGAGCTGGTTTCTTTTCCACACTGCCCCACACTACACCATCCAAAACCAGCATTTATGTTCTATCTCTATCTGCCTCCTCAAACTCTTCATTTTTTCCTTCCTTTAGTACTTTTGGTTTAGTGATATTTTAGGGTTCTCCTGCACTCTGTCCTTCCTAGTTTAATAATACTTATTTTGTGTTTAAATCCCACATCCTAGTCATACTCTGATTGCCCACTTGTATTTTGATTATATTGAAAAATTTATCACTCTTGTTTGCTTTCCAATTCTTATTCCACTATTTGAACTTTCATTTCTGATTTGTTTGCTTTTAATTTTTTTAAAATTTGTTTTAATTAGCTATGCATGACAGTATAATGCACTTTTTTGTTTGTTTAGAATATACTTTGCTATATCATGTATAATGGAGTAAAATTTCTCATTGTCCTGGTTGTATATGATGTAGAATCACACCAGTCATATAATTATATATGCACATAGGGTAATAATGAATGTTTCATTCTATGATCCTTCCTAACCTACCCTCTTTCACTCCCCTCTAACTAATCTAAAGCACCCCATTGTGATTTAGCAGCCACATAACTGAGAAAATATTGGGCTTTTGGTTTGGGGGGATTAGCTTATTTCACTTAGCATGATAATCTCCAGCTCCATCATTTAACAGCAAATGTCATAATATTATACTTCTTAAAGGCTGAGTCACATTTCATATATATATATATATATATATATATATATATATATATATATATGGAAGATGTTCTATTAATTACAATAAGTTTGTATGTATTTCTCTTTTGCACCTATCTAAAATTTCATTGGTATGATTCTACCTTTAGGATACATTATTTTTTAAGGGCTAGAGTTCCTATATACACATTCCCTCAGATGGGGCAAATACATGGTACCTATTGTTTGATATCTTGAAAATTAGGCATAGCTTTGTCTCATCCAGAGAAGTTAATGTCATGCTTGGGTTGATGTCCTTTTTGCTAATGATTTTCTACCAATTTTTAGCTTCCTGTGTTTTAAATGAGAATCAGATATTGATGTGAATTTTATTCTTTGTAGGTAATTTTCTTGTCTTGAAATTTCTAAATTATACTTTTAATTCTTGCAATTGTGAAATTTTATTAGAATATGTTTGGATGTTTTTTCTCTTTTGTGACTATCTAAAATTCCATTGTACCTTTCCACTTTTATAATAAATTAATAACTTATTTGGTGGTTTTGGGGGCAACTCTTCTCTTTTCTCCTTTGGAAATCTCATTATTTTAACATACTGGCTATCCTGGATCTACTCTCAAATACTCATATCCATAATAGCTTTCACTTTGTGGTACTTTGTTTTAAGATATTTATTCCAGGTTTCAGCTTAGATTGTTGTTACATCCTTCATCTTTTATTTGCCTACATACTTAGTTCCCTTGATGTGTTTATAAATATATTTTTATTCAATCCATTACTGTTGATTTTTTTTACATGTTTTAAAAGTAGTTAATGCTCTCCTTTAGCAGTACCACTCCTCTGAAAAGAATTTGCCCTGCCTCCTATTTGTTCTTTCTCAATTTGCTTAGAATTTAGAATTTTTTGCCTAATCAATGAATTTCAGGCCTAGTGTTCTTATGTGAACAGCAGTCTAATTATCAAGAAGCCCTGAAATACATACATATATATATTCCAGGGCCTTTTTATCTGAAGAAACCCTGTGTGCTTTACAATCTGCTGAGCTGGAGCTTGCAAAGCTTGGCCCCCTTCTAACTTAGGGAACAGAGGAAACTCAAATCACTTGCTCTACTTTGACACACATTTTCCTACTCAAAACGTGGTCCTTGGACCAGCAGCAGTGAATTGAAAAGGAAACATTTTAGACCATGAGTGAGTGCCCAGGATGCTCAATTTGCCTGATCACCTGTCTCTCCAATCAGATGGGATTACATTCGTGGTTTGAGCATTGATTGTGCCTCAGAACATCAACATGTTCTTGGAACACTGTATTATTTATGTTTGATCCCAATCTGCCTAAAAGGATGATTAGTAAAATAGCATATGACAAGTGCATACACTCCAGGAGCCCCAAGAACATAGAATTGTCATATTCCACAGATAATTTGAGATTCAGAATTTGTAGTAACATGTTCCAAGTTCTGTAGAATCCTTAAATTTATGAGCTGTGACATATTTTTTGGAATGAAGAGATTCCTCAGAAGTGAACTTGCACAGTTTTGTCATTATTCATGAATATATTTCAACTCAAGATCTCAACTCACATTTCATCAATGATTGCCTCTAAACATCAGAGTGCAATTTTAAGCTTCAAAGGGTCTAATAAAATTGTCATTGAGCTGAGAAGTGTATCAATGAATGCTTAAAATTCTGAAATCAATGCCAATAAAAAAATACATTCACAAAGTCCCTCTGCCTCAAATGTTATAATCAGGCATCAAAACTCTCCAATTTTCTGCTTCTCCCAATGTAAAAGTAAACTTGGATTCATTTTGATATGTTAAAGTTAAATAATCTAGTACCTGTCATCCAATGAGAAACATAATGACAAAAACTATTTAAATACGTCTATATATAAGTAATATATTTGTAACATGATGTCAGGTTAGTTGGAATTTGTCTGGAGCTTTTTGTAATATTCATGGACAATCTTGATATGTCACAAGATGACAAGAGCCCACAGCAATTGGGTAAGAGTCAGACTGGACCTAACTGGAGAGAGTTTGGGGTTTTCTTCTTTTTTTTCTTCTCCCTTGACAATGCCACAGTTATTATTTGTTGTGAGATTTGGATTACTGGGGTGATTGGACAGTAAGCTATTTTACAAATTGGTTATAAATATTAACTAAGTAAAACATAATCCTAAAATATATACTTTACACTAAATTCACTATATTTTCTTGCCATCTCCCACAAAGCTGTTGTGTAAAAATATCCTAAGATTTCTCCAATCACTCTGGTTCATGTTCTCTTTAATATCATGGGATTAGAAAATGTACTATTGCAGATCCTATACAGTAAAAACATACTTCTGGTGTGTGTGTGTGTGTGTGTGTGTGTGTGTGTGTGTGTTTTGCTGGGGGTGGAGTCCAGGACCTAACATAAGCTAGGCAAACACTCTACCAATGAGCTATACCTCTAGTTTAGCACCACTAAATTTATCATAGACTCACTATTAAACAATAGAGCAAGTATTACCAGCAGTCTATGCTCTTAAAATCAAGCACACCACATAACCCTCATTACATTTCCAATAGCTCACCACATTTTGGTCCCTGTTTCCCTAATTATATTCTATTAATCTGGTACAGACATCATAGCTTCCATACCTAGGAAATGAAGAAAGTAGGAAGTACCACAGTGAATATCACCTTTATGTACATACACAAGACACATATGAAAAAAAAAATTATATGTAAATAACAGAAAAAAATCAGGGAAGGGAATAGGAGAAGGGAACAGAAAGGGAGGGAAACAGAAAGTACTAGAGACTGAATTAGAGGGAATTATATTCGATGCTTTTATAATTATGTCAAAATGAATCCTACTGTTATGTATAACTAAAAAGAACCATAATAAAGATTTATAAAAATAAATGTAGGGGATGTGGCTCAAGTGGTAGCATGCTCACCTGGCATGTGTGGGGGCCACTGGGTTCGATCCTCAGCAACGAATAAAATGAAAATAAAATAAAGATGTTGTGTCCACTGAAAACTAAAACATAAATATTAAAAATAAATTCTCTCTTAAGAAAAATAGAAATAAATAAATAAATGTAGGAAGGCTACAGTTTGGTGATGCACCCTTCTCCATATTTTGAATCTTGACAGGTCCTATTGCTTATCTGTATGGAAATAGCTGCTACCAGCAAAACTCACTTTGTGCTTACATCACCCACCTCTTTCTTCCATTCCCTTGGCATCTGGACTTCCCTATTCCTTCTTTTTCACTATATAGTCCCTATATTGCATTTTTTTCAATGTGGGACTTCTACTGATATCATCTAATGATGGAGATGGGAAGAGCTATAGAATTTCTCTGAGAACAGATTTCTCTTTTTACCCAAAAGGAATTATTAGTTCAGAGAAGTCATTAAACTCTATTGACACAACCATACTTTGGTCATAAAAGCACTGCATTCTGGTTCTTCTAACTTTAAATCAGTTTTCTTTCAACTTCCTCCATCCATTGTTGCATAGGCAAAACAAACAAAATGTCATGTCATCTATTATAAAAATATATTCTTAATTATGATGTCATACTCTTTTAAATTGAGATTTGAGTATCTTAATCCCTCCATCTCCCACAAGACTAGTACAGGATTCATTAAGATTGAGAAGACACCTCTCTGATACCTATTATTTACAAATATTTAGAAATATTTGTCCTAGAAGGAAAATATCACATTTGATTAAGGATGTTGTCTATTTAGTGACTAGAGCTCAACAAACATATTTGGTGGCAAAATCAAGTCATAAGCATGCAGTTAACTTCCTGAAAAAAAAGACAACTTGAAAAATGGAAATTTTCTCTTAGGACCCAGTTTGTCTTAATGGAAAATACATTATCTCACAAGTAGGAGCTTGTTTCATGCTTTCTGCTAAAAAGGGAGCCAATGTTGGAATGAAGGCCTAAAGATTGAAAAAAAAATGAGTGGGACAGTTCTTTGGCAAGGCTGCCTGAGGGATTTGGTTTCTTGACAGTGAAAATATCCTCAACTATATAAATTATTCAGGTTGGGACAGCCTGAGTCTTAGGCTTCCTTGATGAAGTCATATGGGAAACAACATCTAGAATCAGAAATCAAGATTTTGCTTTTACAACTCACTGTTTGAAAAACTGCTAAGAGGGATACCTTCAGTGGACTCTAATGTATCATTTTTGTAACATCTGTCAAATGTATGTCAGCAGTCATACCAAGCAGAAATTTTGACCTGTTGGAAAAGATCAATTGTTCTAAATGGCACCACCATTTTGAAAAGTACTACTTCTTGATTGTTTGGAAAGCATAGACTCTTAAAATAGTGCTTAAAATAGAAGAAGAGATTTGTAAGACAATAAGCTCACCTCTGCTATGCCTGAGCTCTATGGTCATAAGCCTTCCCATTGCCCCTCAGGAAAATGGAGCCTCTCTTTAGAGGTTTCTGGTATCCATTAGAAGCATTATGATATGCAATAAACAAAACTATGGGCTAACATCTGCTTAAAGTGACTATTATAGTTAAGAAAAGCAGTGAATATTTTGGATGGAAAAAAATTCTGAAGAGAATTTAAGGTCTGCAATAACAGATCCAAAATATATTCAGTGTAGGAAGAATCAATGCAAAGGCTTGCATTTTTGTTCTAAAAGTCAAAGGCCCAAACACAGCCTGAAAAAGGCTTGCTTCAACAAAAGCACTTCTTGATTTTTCAGTTTACTACAAGAGCATCAAATGCAATTCCCCATCTAAACCTCAGAATACAGAAAACAATTTCCATGACACTGAAATGGCATACATGTGGTACCACTCCAGATGCATAGGAAAAATGTAAATTCACTGTATAAAGTGAATGCATTTGGACATTTGTACTTGATTCTTTCCTGGAATTCCAAATGAGAAAGATTGCTAAACTCTGTTGTAGACTAAACTTTGCCCCTACTTCCTCCCTCATTGGCACAATTGAGTTCAGTGACCTAACAAGTTGCTGGGATTTAATACATTCTGATTTAAATTCAGGCCTTTAACTAGAAGATGAATCATGACTCTTCACTGTTTCTTCACTGCGTCAAACGAACAAAGGGGTACAGATTTTCAGGAAATAAAATAATGTGTTTAATTCACAAACTAGGAGATACTTCCTGAAGTCAGCACTTTGTAATTGAGTCTTAACTATATGATATTATTTTTATTCAGATGAGAA
Organism: Urocitellus parryii; assembly: GCF_045843805.1. Lineage (NCBI taxonomy): Eukaryota > Metazoa > Chordata > Mammalia > Rodentia > Sciuridae > Urocitellus > Urocitellus parryii. The sequence continues at coordinate 113,848 of NW_027552297.1, forward strand.
AGGGCAGGACTGGTAAAAATAATTGAGATGCATCCACACCTCTATTATACTGAAATCAAAGGCTTATCAAGGAAGATCAGTTGTGATCTTTTGGCAAAGGAGCTAAACAAATCTGAAACATTTGGGAGGCAAAAAAGACATCATTAGAAATGAGCATTGGAAATGAAAATGTCCAAAATATTGTTGCACTGGGTCAATATACAAGAACACAACACATCCACTATTAGGTATAATTAAAATGCACCAATAAAAATATATAAATGTTTTAAAAACCTCCATCATAAACAAAATCAAAAGCTAGAAAAAATAAAGAGCGTTGGGATAAAATCTCCAAAATTTCTATATCTAATAGATTAAATGACAATGACTTAAGCATCTATGATATCATTCAGATCACAAAATCTGTCACACACCTGTAACATCCTTGTCAGGATTATGGCAAGCAAAAGTGGATCTGCTTATGTCCTATCTAAGGGAATTAATATACATGGGAAAGCAACAAAGTCGTCTGTCTGGGAGCAATATCTGCAGTCAGATAGTCTTGAGTTCACATCCCTACTTACTGCTCACTGCTTGTGTAAACTGCTAATTGTGCTCTCTGCCTCAGTTTCTGTTTTAGCTAAATGGGTTTTAAAATACCTGAATTAAAGTTATTTTTAACTTTTAAATTATATAATGTGTGTGTCTGTGTGTGAAGCCCAATATATTGCAACTTCTCTTAAACTTTGACACTCTGGTTCCTGGATCTGTATAGTGTGTCTCTTTGTAGCACAACCTGATATAATGATGTGAAATTTAAGAAGTGTTAGCAACACCATCAGCTGTTCCAGAATTCTACGAGGCCAGCAGCTTTTTTTTTTTTTAGATGATAATACAGTGGATTCCATGGTCATAGACCAATAGTAATATCTTTATTTTTGTTAAGTGTGGTCTGATTCAATTTTAGGCATGATGTATTGACACTTTATTAGTGATACTTGTTTAGCATTTATTGTCTGTAAAAGCAAAATTTAAAAAAAAATGTTTGTTTTTTTTCTGGTTAAAATTATTTCTGGGTTAAAAGACGTCAACTTGTTAATTTATTATGAGAAAAAAATGAAAAGAACAATGCTGTAACAAGAACCTAGAGCTAGATCTCTCCTCCTAACTGGCTAGATATTTGGAAGAAGCATTTGATAGATAAAATACGGTGGCTGGAAACCATCAGTCCTCATTCATCCTGTGCAGTATCAGAGGCTGAATTAAAAACAACTAGCCAAGTCCAGTTGTCAACTTGGTTGTCTTGTACAATGACCATGATGTATGTGCTTTGGTATGTGATAGCATGAAATTCCATGATATTTACACTGCATTGTCTCTCTCAGAGATCCATCTTTATTACTGCTCCCCCCAAATTTTATAGTCTTCAAAAGTTCCTTCTAAGTCCTTGACCAAGTCTTGGTTTCTTCCTATTATTTTATGTACCTTCTCATGTACCTTCTTACCTGAGGTAACTTCTTTTTCCACGTGAAATTAAGGATGAAGTGTGCTGCCAAGTATTCTGGTCATTAGAAAGAGTTTTTTTTTTTGTCATTTTTTTTTTTTTATTTTTCAAGGGTAATCCTGAAAGATACTGTACAATGGTGTTATTTCATTTTACTTTACTTCTAAATGAAGATAACTCATATTTATTTCTAGTAATATTTTGATAGAGGTTGGCCAATTTCCTCTTCTATCTGATTCGCAAAAGGGACCTTTTCCCAAAGAAGGAAATGAATAGGTGTTGTATCACACCTTTGCTCTAAAATTGATTGGGGTTTCTGAGAAAAAGCGTAACTTCAGTGATTATCTTCTTGGTTAGTTATTTGCTTAGTTATTGGTCACACTCTACAAGTGTGACCTCAGGTGAAATGCCAAGGAAGATAGAGAGTAAAATAAGTAGAAGTTATCAATTGATTATACTTTTGTAACTGAAGTAAAGTTTGTGAAGTATTATATGACTTGCATATCTCTCTGCCTTACATTTAAAATCAAAATATAAAACTCATCTTTATTTTTTAAGTACCACCGATAAGCTTCTAAAAATAAAATTTACATCTATTATTTTTCTAATCCTGTTCATGATTTCCCTATTTTCTTGATTATATGAAGTTCTTATAACTGATACTAACTTTATAATTTGTGTAATTTCCTGGTTTACAAACACTTATTGATTTTTGTCTCTTTTTAGTTATAATTGGCCTCCAGTGACTAAGGGAAGTCTGCTCCTTAGTCAGACTTCCGATCTGCTCCTCCCAGCCCTGCTTCAGCCTCTCAGCTTCCCAGACCCTCATGCAGTTGGTTGTAAATTCTTCCAGAAGCTGTTTTGCTGTCTACTTTTCAAGAATAAAAATAAATATCAAAAGTTAAAAAAAGATACTTTAGGGCTGGAGATATGGCTCAAGTAGTAGCGTGCTTGCCTAGCATGCATGAAGCTCTGGGTTCGATTCTCAGCACCATGTAAAAATAAAAAAAAAAATAAATAAAGATATTGTGTCCACCTAAAACTAAAAATGAATATTTTTTAAAAAGATACTTTAAAAAGCAAAATGTAGAGGGAGAAAGTAGCAACATTTTTTTTTTTTGGTAATTAATCTTTTTAAATTTTTTTTTAACATTTGTCTGTTTTCAATGTTTGGTCACCCACTAATACTTCATCAAAATAACAGTTTCTTTTATGAATTCAAGTTACCTAGGAATAGCCACACCCTTGGAACAAAACAAAACACACACACACACACACACAAAAAAAAAAAAAAAAAACAGAATTATCTTTAACCTAACTTTTTATATGATGTCTCATATCCCCTTAACTTTAGCTGCTTTTTTTCAGTTGAATTAAAACTGCTTTTTGTAGTTTGAAAGAGTGTGACTATTGAACTTGAAACCTTTTTATTCTGGGCATCCTGGTGGTTTCTGGTGAGGTTAAGTGGGTGAGAGGGTGAAGGGAAAGTGGGGGATTCTTTTCTATCATAACATGACGTTTTCCCCACAGTCTGCTCTCAGGTGCCAGACCTCAAGTAGTTTTTACAGTGGTATACTTTGATTATTTTTCCTTCCCCTTTACCCTTAGTTTTAACAGCATTTTATCAAACTGCACTTATTAAGAACCATTTTTAAAATAAAGTTATAGTTCACCTAACCAGTCTGTACTTATTGCTTATGGTTTCACTCATGTGCAATGCCTGTTTTTGGTATCTGAAAAACAGATATATTATTTTCCATATTTTATCAATTTTCCTACATGTATATAATGAAAAGAAAATTAGGTCTGGAAATATTCCATTTTGATTGAATGCTATAATCAAGAAAATAAAATTTAAATATGCTAAATATATCTCCAGATTTTCTCAAGTAGCTATGCTTAAAACAAAGAAAATATCCTAAAATGAAAAACCATGGTCAACTTCAAGAAAGCAAGAATAAAACCCAAGTATTTATCCTTAATGATGGATTATAGATGATAAATACAGCATAACCTCAAGATTTAAAGGTAAAATACTATTCAACCTGGTATTCTAAAATGAAGCAGATTGTCCATCAATGATAAATAAAAATAGATTTTCATAAATAATAAAAATTTAAACAGCAATTTTCCATGCCTCATTTCAAAGAGAGTTACTCAATATAGAAGAAAAATTTAACAAAAAAGGGAGCAGGGTTTGTGGACAAAAACAGTGTCTCTAACTGCAGTTATACTGATTCTGCAGTAGACCTTGAAAATAGTTTTATTATCATACCTCAGTCCTACCTTTAAAATGATGGTTTAATAGAAATATTAGCTATTGAGTAGTCAAGTGATTGAATGTAGCAAAAATTAGAAGATTCTAGTGATCTATTTTCTCACCACAAAAAAATTGAATATTAGAAAATACAGGAAAAACAAAGTGATGAAAAAGGAAAGTAAAAACGCAGTAAACACAAATAATGGAAAGCCAAGTTCTTTATATGAAATACAGTAAAATGTGCACTTTTTGTAAAATTTAATGGGATAGAAGAAAATAGTATTGATTGTTCTTGATGGTAAGAACATCCCCATGAGCAGACTTCATGTCCTGTTTTGGATGTCAGAAAGGCTAATAAATTAGAGAAAGAAATCATTCTTACTTCTGGTGTGTGTTTTGTGATTAAAAGTTTCTTAAAGTTAAATTTGTGAAAATGCTTATGGGTTTTTAACCTTCATAAATTTTCTGTAGACAAATAATGCAAAACATAATTATTTTTAAAAGAGAATAACTAACTGAGGAAGCATGAACACAGCGACTTGTAACTATGAGAAACTAGAGTGGGGTATGATCGCCTGTATAGATGCTGATACTCAGAAATAATACAGTGTCCAATGTAGATTAAGCAAGAAATCACAGAACACATACCATAAATGATAATCAATTAAATGCTAAATCCTTTTAATATTTGACTGATTAGGCCTGAAGAAAAAGAAGTGGCCCCATAAGTTAATTTGGTTTTCCTCCCTCTCTTATTGCAATTAGAAAAAATAATGGGAACACCTAAAACATTGTGTAGGGTCTTTTATTTATTTATATTTAAAGATTATGATCAATATAATCAGACAACTAGTAGTAGGTATGGCTAAATTTAGTTACCTTTTAAAACTTTACATAGTGGCAGATAGAGTGTAGGCTGCTGATTTTGTTGTAAATTTTGGAAACTACTGTCTTATATGGCACTGGGGATTGAACTCAGGGTGCTTTATCACTCATATATATACAAAAATCTTTGATATTTTATTTTGAGACCTGGTCTCACTTAGTTACCAAGGCTGGCCTTGAAGTTGTGATCCTTCTGCCTCAGCCTCTATGATATTTGAGATTACAGGTATGTACCACCACATCGGGCCTGGACACTACTTTTGTTTTACATGCATCTAATAATCAAAATTATTTTAAATATTTTTGCCTTTGCTTTGATATAAAATATTCAATAATATCTTACCAAATTGGTTTTGACCCTAATATTCTTTTCTTGAAAAGGCCAATATTCATGTTAAGTAGGTATACTTTTTTTTTTCTTACCATAACAAGATTTACTCATTAGATTCTATCCTGAGATAGCAAGTCAATTTTATCCATGTTTTAGAAAAAACAAATTGCTATAAATTGTTCTGGTCATGGTTTTAATAGAAGTACCTTCCTCTTAGTCATAATAAAAAAAAGATAGGAGAAAATTTATTTAGTAAAGTCAAAAGCTAAGATCCAACAGTTGACCAGTTCTTCTTTAAACCAGATGTTTATGATTTGATTGTTTCTCTTTTAAATTTCTTCTTCTGATTACTCTGATGACATTTTCTATGATATTTAATAGTTAGCTTCATTTAAAAGCACTAGTTTATGTGAAAAGTGGATACTAAGGGAAATAAATATCTGGAATAAATTCATAGTACTCAATATGTTTCTCATGATTATATACAGTTTCCTCCCTCCATTCTGGGATTGCAATTTATAGAGCTTTAAATGACTTCCATTTCTCACTATATTTCACTATCAGCACATGCAGAAATAATTTCTCAACAAATTTATATTAAATAAGTAGCAATTTAGAGAAAATCAGATATAATTTACACCTGTGAAATTAAAACAATATATGTGGAAGTTTGCAAAAGAATACTTGGCATATTCAAAGAATAAAATGAAGAAATTTACCAGAATTGTTGCTTTCCTTTATGTGATAGGGCACAGTTTATTGACATGTTGTTTCAAAAAAGACATTTACATTTTCCTTATGAAAAAATAGTTATTATTCTTTAAAATAAATTTTACTTGATTTTTAAAATTTTTTACCCATTTATCTTGCACACTGAGAAGTTATTTCCTGGGGTAAAACACAGTGAGATACTGATCAATCAATTGTATTTTCAACTGGTGTTGTAAAATGCATCTCTGACACATTTGCTTGTTTTTATTTTATACAATAGCATCATGCACAATCAGCATGAGAAGTATTTGGTCATTAATTTTGGTATCAGGGCTGGGGATGTGGCTCAAGTGGTAGGGCGCTCGTCTGGCATGCATGCGGCCCGTTTTCGATCCTCAGCACCACATACAAACAAAGATGTTGTGTCCGCCGAAAACTGAAAAATAAATATTAAAAGTTAAAAAAATTAATTTTGGTATCAATAGTGGGTTAGGTAGATTGAAAAGATGTTGAGAAAATTACATCTATAATGGAGGAATCTCCCAATTCTTTGTTTTCATATTTCCTGTGGTGCTTCTGCTCTTAATATTAGTATGTTAACTTTGATTTGCATTTTCCATACAGTTTCTTAAAACATAAGACATGTATAATTGAGGAAATCATATACAGTAAGTTTTTTCATAAACTGATATAAGACTCAATGAAAGACTTCAGCATTATTAATGTACATTTTATCAAAATTCCATTATATCACAATGGGACATACAGTATTAAAATTTTATATAGCTAAAGGTTTTTTAACAATGAATGATAGGCACCCTAAACAAGTATGTAGTTCCAATTATTCATTTACTGAGCTTCATTCATTCATAATATAATCATTGTCAAAAACCACACATCAGAGTGTCTGTTTTGAAAAAAATTGTTTGGTGAATTACTAACAATGCAGCATGAAATTTTTATTTATTATTGGTTCATCATACCCACATCTTACTCACGTAGTAAGATTGTTGTTATATTCGATAAGTTGTAGCTAAAATCATGAAATACCACATACCACATTGTACAGATTGTATAAATGCTCTTATTATTTCTTCATCCTTTTCACAAATATTTATAAGCTACTTACTATATGCTAATTAGAAATAAGTTCATTATAATTATCTCAGATATTTTTTAAAAAACTGCAGGACCTCATTTGAAAAAAGCAATATAGATTTCAGAAGTAACGACGTTTTCTCTAGTGAATAACGTGTATAGAAATCTGCTAAGGACTTGGGGTATGCAAATATATTTGAGATGCATCAGAGAATACATATGAAAAAAATACTACTTATTATATTATTTAAATAAAGTGAAATATCATACCAAATGTTAAAAAAAATTAACTTCTGGGAAAAAAAAAAGCAAAAAGGTGCACTAGTATTTGAAATAAGGTAATAATAATTTTTACTATAATTAGTTGTTTCTGAGTCTCATTTCACTCTTCATTTTAATTATCTATCCATTGTGTTAAGAACCCCTATAGGTGTTAAACTATATAAGGTACATATATTGTGGTGTGAGGTGTTATTGGAAAATATTAGCATTCGGTGAATAATGCCATCAATTTTCTGTTTTGAAATATTAAAGAACCATTTCAGATTTATTTCAATGGATAGTTTTGTTTAAAGTAACAGTAGTTTTTCAATGTAGAAATTACTAAGAAAAAATTAGGTGTTCTCAAAAAGTCTGTAACAACCATATTTGATGAACTTTGTGTCATAATGTATAAGAAAAGTTGCTTCCCTACCCCAAAGCAGACATCATTGGAATAACCTTGTGTAGTATCAGCACATACAAGTTTAGATGAGGACTTTTGCTTCTTTTCTCCTTTTACTTCCCACCTACAACATGGCTTATTTTTATAAGCAAATTTCTATGCTTGTTCAACCTCTCACACATCTCAGAATTCACTAGGAGGGATCCCTGACAATCTAGAAACAAACATATCTGAGACAGTGTATAGATTAATATATGAAGAAGTTCAAGAAAATATTGATCTGGCCATGAGATGGTGTGGTAAATATACAGATAGCTAAAAATTGAAATTGAAAGAAATATAATACTCCCGAGAATTACTATGAATCATGTAGTCTTTGGAAGCAGATATTTTATGTAGGAAGCTCTTGAGACTGATGTCCACTGCATCTTTTATATGAATATTTGCTCTTGTTTTGAGGGCCACCAGATTTTAGGCAGTAAACTTTTGGCTTAATATAGCATAATCAGAAAGCCCAGCATTCTCTTTTTATACCTAGGCATTGTTTACTAAACATTCATTGATTTTTTGCACAGTTTTCCCTTATTTTAATATACTTAGTACATTAGTCTTGTCACATTCAAATTCATTAATTCTTCAAAAAGTAATTTAATTAAATATCCTATTGTCTTTAAAATATCAACCTAAATTAATTTCTATACTCTAAAGCATTTTATTGTAGAATCTAGAACTTTTATGACTACTAAGAAATGACATTCTATGTCTCATTTTTTCCATTGTCTCTCTCATATTACTTTCATTATGATTTGAGTATGTCCCCCAAATGCTCATGTGTTTGGAACTTAGTTTCAAAGGGAGAGAGTTGGGAAATAGTGGAATGTTTAAGAAATGAGATCTACTAAATTGTGGTTAGATCATTGGGAGAGATGTTCTTGGAGAGGGTTAATGTAATTTTCATAGGGCACAACATAGTTCTTATTAAAGCTGGTTGTTACAAAAGAGCAAGTCTTTTTTCTGAATTTCTCTGACTTCCTGTCTTATTATGTTCTCTCTACCTCTCAAATGAGCCCTCACCATAATGCCACCTCATGTGTAATGCAGGTGAAGGAACTGTCACAGGAGCTGAGAGGATTCTATCTAGTACAGTGCACTTAAATCTTCGGAACTATGTACTCACAAAATATTTTTATGTATTTATAAGTTGTAGATGGACACAATATCTTTATTTTATTTATTTATTCATTTTTATGTGGTGCTGATAATTGAACCCAGCTTCTTGCATGTGACAGGTGAGCACTCTACCACTGAGCCACAACCCCAGCCTCTCAGAAAATATTTTATGCATTTATATCTCTTTTTATACATTGGCCTGTTTCTGGTATTTTTCTATAACATTATAAATTAGACTAAAACAACCTCTGTGTCTTATTTCTAAAGAAGAGAGGTGAGACTTTGCAATGCATTATCAAAAAATTCTGTAAAAGCTTTAGAATAAGAACTGTTATGCATTCAGTTAGTGACCTTTAGTGAGTGATTAAACATCTTTGAGTCTAAGGCATCTTACTATGAGAGTAAATAGAACATCTAAGATTAAATTTTTAAAAGCTCTTGTATCGTTTAGATGGTAATGGCTTAGCATTTCTGATTCTTATTCGTTTTTATATTTCAAAGGAGATATCTTGTATTTCTTGTAATCCTCATGGTGCTTAGGTTAATGTATTGCCATTTACTTTGGGACTCAAATATGTGGAATTTATTTTGTTTAGTAAAGCAAAAGCAAGAGTGGTTCCTTAGAATATAGCAAAGCCTCTATGAGAATGTTTTTATTTTTAATGGGAAGAATTGTCTCATTGCTAATGATTATAGAGGGAATTTACATCTTGATGACACCCATTAATCAGAAATGGTCTGAATTGTCTACATCAAAACCATTAGAAAACCATGAATAAAGAGGCAGATTAAAAAAAATGGGTTTTTCTAGCACCATTTTGAGTCTTCTATTAGAGTAAAAATTATAGAATTTTTTTTACCAGTGAAAGGAGTCAAACACGTAGCTGAATTTTAAGCCTCCTGTACTCACACAAGTCACCATCAATCATAATACCATTGTAGGAAGAGAAATGTAGATCTTCACAGGCAGAAAAATCAAATACAAAAAGTGCAATTTGTCTTATGCAAAAAAAGACCTTATTATTTATGTCATACTTCTTTTAGCTCCCATGTTCCATATCTTTGAGCTCAAGATATTCAACCAGAAGAAAGTGGATTTGTTTTATGCTAGATGAGTTAAGAACTGATATAATTAGAATGTAAACATATTTTGATTTGGGGTTCAGATGTTTCAAGTATTATGGCTTTCCCAGGAAAGCAGTGCAGGAGATTTTGTCCTCCACTTCACCCAAATTGTATGGAAATATTGTTATTTGTTCAAATTAAAAGTGGAAGCCACAGGCAATCTGTAGCAGGTATTGAAATGTCATGATGAGACATCAAACTGCATTTGTTTTTCTCATGTTTTTGTATCATTGATTGCTGTGGAATTTGAATATTTGAAATATAAAAACTATATTTAAAAATAAACATTAATATTCTTTTTTATTTTAAGGTAATTTTAAGGCTCATAGCCTAAGGTCATAATACACAGTATAATTACCTCATATTTTTCTAATGTAATCACAAGACAAAGGAGTTGGGATATATTTTTCATGAAAAAAATTATTTCTACTAAGTAAAATTATGTTGTTCCATGTATCATACTTTTCTATGTAGTATATGTTTGGCCTTAAAATTAATAGAAGTGAATTCTTGATGGGACTGCCAAAAGGTTTATATTATCTTGTCCTGGTGAACATTGTGGCAGAATATATGGAGGATGAAACAGAATTTCTGGAATTGTGTGTTTTTTGGCTGCAAACTGTTGAAAGGTACATCATTGTTATTCATGAAAAAGAATGACTAAAAACAGCAATGTTCTTTAAGCATACATACATGAACAAATTCTTTGTTAAGCAAAAATGCCCTGTGTAGCCAGGGATGGCTGAAATACATTATACTTAGAGTCTAGTAATCTCAGTTACTTTTTTTTAAAACTCTAAATTGCAAATTTTTCTAGCTCAATAAATCTCTCTCTATTTCTTTTCTTGCTTTTAAAACCAGAGGAGCAATACTTGTCTTTTTTAACACTCTGGATTATTTCCCAATTTGACTGCAATAAAATATGCAGAAAACTTTTGGAAAATATTACAAAGCATATAAATGGAAGTGAATAATCTTTTCTTATTTTGTGACACTTTTTTCTTTCAAATGTGGTTGTAGCTCAAAGTGGGCAACTTATCTTTTGTCAATTACCTTTAACTGGTTATATGTCCATTTTTCCCCTAGTATTTGGAAACCACACTTCATCCACTACCTCTTACTTCAGTCTTTACAATTTTTTATTTCTATATTATTGTGCACACAAGAAAGATAAAGCTCTTCTCTCCTGTAAGAGCTACCTTTAAGTTTGTGAAAATTTAGTCTATTAAAATCACTAGGAAATGTTAAAATGTTAAAAAGTAAAAATTTTAACATTTATAAATCAAGATATGAAAATCTGGGGATTATTTTCCTATATCTATATCCTTCTTTTACGTCTTAATTTCACCATAAATACAAACAGAAAAAAAATAATGATCTGACTGATGCAAATATTATTTCACATTATGTTTGATTAAAATGTGTAAAAGTATTAATAAATGCTAGAATATTATTCACTCAACAGTATGTTTTACTGTTACATAGAACATTTAGTCAAGTGGAAAACTATGATGTCTGTCATTTAACAACAGGATGCAATACATGAGGGTTAACATATAAACAAATATTCAGTTATAAAGACATATTGCATACATAAGGTAAATATAGGGAAAAAATGCACTGTAAACCTGGCATGATGGTCCATGCTTGTAATCCAAGTAAATTGGGAAGCTGAGAAATTTCAGAAGCTTAAGTTCAGCCTCAGCTTCTTAGTGTGGTTTCAAGCAACTTAGCAAGACAGTCTCAAAATTTGAAAAAGTGGAGAGTGGGCTTAGGAATACCTAAACTTAAACTGAAATACAAAAAAAAAAAATAAAGTTTAAAATATTACACTTCATTGTTAAACATCAAGAATAGATTTCATATAATTATTTTCTCAGTATTCAAAATGAAAATAGTAATTTTTGATTTAGAAAAACAATGATATTCTTTGAAAGATGCAGTTTCTTCACTATGCATGTATGATATTTATGACAGATATTTCTACAAAATAACTTTATAATGCTTAATAAATTTAAGCAAAAGTTAAAGACAACTACTTGTTTTCTAAACTTAAATGAGTTCTGTATTTTACTGATCCTTACATACATCAAGGTGTAATATATAGATAATAATTTACTGTACTCTCTCATTTATTATAAATGCTTCATTGTTATATAAGGCATACATTTTGGACAAAATCTTTTCAATGTTCACTACTAGTATGGGTTTTCAGATGTTCAATGAATTTAAAATTTAAATACATTTTGGAAATATTATTTAACTTTTTAGAGTTTCTGGGCACAATGAATTCTCCAAAAATAAGCAGTGTTTAAGAAACATGTAGCAATTTTTTTTTCCATTTGTATTCTCTCTAACCAGTATGTATCCACAGGTGCTGAGTATTGGTGAATAAATTTTAGAGACATTGTCAATTTTCACATTTCAAAATTTTTTCTACACTATGGTTATTGTGGTTAGGATTAAATATTGTCCCTTTCTTAGAGTAATCGTACAATGGTCCCATTTGTAGAGCTTCTCTAGAGTGTGTTTTCTCTGATGTCTAGTAATATATGATACAATATAAAATGTTTCTACATTCTGTACATTTAGATGTCTTTTTTCCAGAATAAGTAGCCTAGTGGTGAAAAGAATTGATTTCTTATTAAAAGCTTTGCTGCATTATTGCAATTTGTAGGGGTTCTTTTCTGTATAAATTCAGTTGTTAATAAGGTTTAGTCTTTCTTTTTTTAATGTTTATTTTTTAGTTGTAGTTGGACACAATACTATTATTTCACTTATTTATTTTTATGTGGTGCTGAGAATCGAACCCAGAATTTCATACATGTGAGGATAGCACTCTACCACTGAACCACAACCCCTCAGCACCAAGGTTTAGTCTTTCTTTAAAAGTATTATCACTTTATTCACATTTCACATTCACCAGGATGTCTTGTGCTGTGGTGAGTAAAGTTTTATTTTTTATTAAAAGCTTTTCCACATTATTCGCATTTGTAGGGCTTTTCTCCAGTGTGTGTTCTGTTGTGGTGAATAAGGCCTCTTTTACTGCTAAAAGCTTTGCCACATTCCTTATATTTGTAATGCTTCTCTCCAGTGTAAATGCCTCTGTGGCAAATAAGGTGAAATATTTGAGTAAAAACTTTGTCACACACTTTGCTTTTGTGAGGCTTCTCTCCAATGTGAGTTCTGTTATGGCAAATAAGGTATTATTTTGACTGAAGGTGTTGCCACATTCTTTATATTTGTAAGGCTTCTCTCTAGTGTGAGTTCCTCTGTGGCAAATAAAGCGTGTTTTTTGAGTAAAAGCTTTACCACATTCTTTACATTTGTAGGGCTTCTCTCCAGTGAGTTCTTCTGTGGTGAATAAGGCTTGATTTTTCACCAAAAGCTTTGCCACATTCTGTACAATTGTAGGGCTTCTCTCCAGTGTGTGTTCTCCTGTGGCAAATAAGATGTGATTTTTGACCAAAAGCTTTGCCACATTCTGTACATGTGTAGGGCTTCTCTCCAGTGTGAGTTCTACTGTGGCAAATAAGGTATGATTTTCGACCAAAAGCTTTGCCACAATCTTTACATGTGTAGGGCTTCTCTCCAGTGTGAGTTCTGCTGTGGTAAATAAGGTATGATTTTTGACCAAAAGCTTTGCCACATGCTGTACATTTGTAGGACGTCTTTCCAGTGTGAGTTCTACTGTGGCAAATAAGATGTGATTTTTGACCAAAATCTTTGCCACATTCTTTACATTTGTAGGGCTTCTCTCCAGTGTGTGTTCTACTGTGGCAAATAAGGTATGATTTTCGACCAAAGGCTTTGCCACAAACTTTACATTTGTAGGGCTTCTCTCCAGTGTGAGTTCTGTTGTGGCGAATAAGGTCTGCTTTTTTACTAAAAGCTTTGGAACATTCTTTACATTTGTAGCGATTCTCTCCAGTGTGAGTTCTGCTGTGATAAATAAGGTCTCATTTTTGACCAAAAGCCTTGCCACAATCTTTACATTTGTAGGGCTTCTCTCCAGTGTGAGTTCTCCTGTGGTGATTAAGGCTTGATTTTTCACCAAAAGCTTTGCCACAATCTTTACATTTGTAGGACTTCTCTCCAGTGTGTGTTCTGCTGTGGCAAATAAGATATGATATGTGACCAAAAGCTTTGCCACAATCTTTACATGTGTAGGGCTTCTCTCCTGTGTGAGTTTTGCTGTGGCAAATAAGGTATGATTTTCGACCAAAGGCTTTGCCACATTCTGTTCATTTGTAGGGCTTCTCTCCAGTGTGTGTTCTGCTGTGGCAAATAAGATGTGATATGTGACCAAAAGCTTTGCCACATTCTTTACATTTGTAGGGCTTCTCTCTAGTGTGAGTTCTGCTGTGGCAAATAAGGTCTGATTTTCGACCAAAAGACTTGCCACAATCTTTGCATCTGTAGGGCTTCTCTCCAGTGTGTGTTCTCCTGTGGTGAATAAGGCTTGATTTTTCACCAAAAGCTTTGCCACAATCTTTACATGTGTAGGGCTTCTCTCCAGTGTGAGTTCTCCTGTGGCAAATAAGGTATGATTTTCAACCAAAAGCTTTGCCACAATCTTTACATTTTTAGGACTTCTCTCCAGTGTGTGTTCTGCTGTGGCGAATAAGATGTGATTTTTGACCAAAAGCTTTGCCACATTCTGTACATTTGTAGGGCTTCTCTCCAGTGTGAGTTCTCCTGTGGAGAATAAGGTCTGATTTTCGACCAAAGGTTTGCCACAATCTTTACATTTGTAGGGCTTCTCTCCAGTGTGAGTTCTCCTGTGGCAAATAAGGTATGATTTTCGACCAAAGGCTTTGCCACAATCTTTACATTTGTAGGGCTTCTCTCCAGTGTGAGTTCTCCTATGGCGAATAAGGACTGATTTTTGACCAAAAGCTTTGCCACATTCTTTACATTTGTAGGGCTTCTCTCCAGTGTGAGTTCTTCTGTGGTAAATAAGGTATGATTTTTCAGAAAAAGCTTTGCCACAATCTTTACATTTGTAGGGCTTCTCTCCAGTGTGAATTCTGCTGTGGCGAGTAAGGCTTGATTTTTCACCCAAAGCTTTGCCACATGCTGTACATTTGTAGGGCTTCTCTCCAGTGTGTGTTCTGCTGTGGCAAACAAGATGTGATTTGTGACCAAAAGCTTTGCCACATTCTGTACATTTGTAGGGCTTCTCTCCAGTATAATTTCTCTGGTGGTGAACAAGGACTGATTTTGTATATGATTTCTTGTGTTCACTCTCACTTGTAGTTTTACATATTTTCTTTTGTGGTAAACAGTTAAGATCACAACTTTTATATTTTGCAATTATCACTTCATGAAATCTATTTTTTAGGCCCTTTTCTGGTGAATATTCTTGGGTATGATTAAGAGTCATGACTGAAAAAAACAAAAATTAAAAAAAAAATACCTATTAGACTGGGATAAATATATTTTAAATACATAACATGAAATTAAGGTAAAATAAGTACATCAGGAGTGTAGCAGATTAGGAAATCCAAAGTCACCATAAATCCAAAAAAATATTAGTTCAATAAAAATGCACAGAAAAAATTAACTTGAGAATATTATCCAAATTTTTGTAGAGACCACAGTATCCAAGAAGAGAACATCATTAAGAAGAGTAACATAATTAAGTGTAGAAAAGTATCATTAATATCCTTTGTCCTTCATAAGATAGTAGTGTGTATTTAGGAAATATCTACCATCTACCTTCACTGTCAGTAGAAAAAGAGAAATGTAAAACATATACAAACATTTCTGGTTTTTTAAAAGAGTGTCCAAAATATGGGTTTTGTCTTCAATGACATAGATACATGAAAATATCTAGGAGATTTTGAATGATAATGCCATAAATATTCAACAAGGAAAAGAGGCAATGGACTCTTAAAAAGAAATATGAACAAAAAATTTACTAAGAAATATACACATATATATCTATAAAATTTTTAATAAAAACATTTTAAAAGACTATAAAAACCTTATATAGATTATGGCCATAATATTTGGATGAATTCAACACATGACAATCAAGTATAATAAGTTGATTTTTATATTATTACATTTGTGTGATATGAGAATTTCCTTTATTGACAAATACAACTTTGTTTATTTATAAATATATCATGGTACTTTATACTATATATACAAGGTAAAATGACTAAATAGAATGAATTAACAAAATTATTATTTCATATAATTTATCAATTTTTTTTTCTTACAAGGTATTGTATTCCTTCTACTAGTATTTATGAAGAACATAATACACTCACTATGTGGTAAAATAAAACTCTGACCCTATTATGCTAAATAAAATAAAAAAAAATATTTTATATATAAACCCTATAGTATCAACCCTACATAAAACACACTACCTGTTGAGCAAAATTTTGCTCACTAAATTTCTGACTTCCACATTTTGAATCAAAAGCTCCTACAACTTAATATCTGCCTGCCACCTTTCACTTAATTCAAAGTCCTGCATATATTTCTTATAACACTGTAAGAGACAAAATACTATATAACTAAATAATAATAGTATATAAGTACATATTTTTAAACATTTGACATTGATGGGCACACAAGTTGAGTCTCTAGCTTTAATACTGAGAAAAATATTGGCACTAAACACAAAAGCTGAGGTATCTCTTCAATTTTCTGATTTAATTGTTCATGGATACATATTTAGAACTGGCAATTCTGGATCTTTAGGTCATCCAACTTTTAATGTTTCATGTGTAATGCTTGAGATTACCCTAAAAATTCTATATCACAGACTGCAACACAAGTCTTTTTTAAATTGTTTGAGTCATGCTGTTTCTAAATTTTTGTGACTTCTCTCAAATATAACGTACTTTTGCATGGCCTCCTAATTAGCAAATATTACAAGGATGCAGCACTGTTCTTGCCTATTTCTTTTATTTAAATTTTTTTACACTTTTTTTCCCAAAAATGGACTATATAATCTACTGGTGGCTCCTTTATTGAACAAATAAAAAATAGTACAGCAAATATAAACAAAGAGAAGCATGGGCTAAATCCAAGTGACAAAAAAGAAAAATAAAACAAGAAGAATTTAACATTAGGATACTGACAGTTATGAATTACTCAAAGAACACTAAATAACTATTTAAAAAATGTTTAGAGAGTGAAATTGAAAAATATTAACATCAATGAGCACAATGTTTATGTGAACAATTCTTTAAGAAAAAATGAGAGGGGCATTTCTAGTGTGCAAATTTGAAATTGTACAAATATGGAAGAGGCTTATCAACCAGTACCAAGTTTAAGACAAGCAACTTGTAAAATACTGTAAAAATTAAAAATCTATAGGATATATAAAGGGAAGTGGGAAATATATATATATATATATATATATATATATATATATATATACACACACACACACACACACACACACACAGTGTGCTTTGTGTAGGGTTGATACTATAGGCAAAGACTCTCTCTCTCTCTTTCTCTCTCTCTCTCTCTTCATATATATATATATATATATATATATATATATATATATGTATATGAAGTGTGAAAAGAATCCAAGCATGCCACAATAAAAAAAGATACAGAAATTAAATCACTAATTAAAAGAAAAAAATTAAAAAAATGTAAAAAAAATTTAAAGTAGAAGTATAATGATTTATTCACTTCAAAATATTTATGATTACTAGTGCATTATTGCAAAACACAAAACAAAAGAAAAAAATTTACTAACAGAATTGAATCTAAAAAAAAAAAAAAATGTCAAGTCAGTTCCAGCACAGAGCATGGAAAGAAACCAAGCATGATCTGCTCCTAGAGGCCCTATTTGATTAAATATGGATAATGCTCCTGCCTTTACATTTCATCATTTTGCACAATTTTTAATCAATGAGATATAGTATTAAATCATGAAATTTCTCATAATTCTTTTGGACAAGCTTTTTTTGAGTGAGTAAACTGTATCCTAATACTTGCCTTTTAATACAGAAACATACAAAGATCTACCCTCTCTTATATCAGTATGCATTGAATATTGTTTTACTTACAGTTAAGGTGCTCAATATACAACATAAAGTTAATACCCAAAATTGATCATCTGCATTGAATAGACATTTTATTCTCAAACCGACATTACCAATAAAATTATGTAATATATGAGGTTCCACCTGACCAGCATGACAAGATCCTTTGCCTTTGATCATGTGGGGAAAAGCATAGACTGCTACACTTATGCCAACATGTCCTGTTTAGACTCTAGCTTCATGCTTGAAAAATAGCAGTTATAAATGTTCATCAGGGACTTCACATGCTGATTTCTAAGTTTCATTTAACCCTGGAAGATAAGAGTTCATCCAAACAAGAGAATAATTATTCTCCTCAAAAGAAGAGAAACAATAAAAGAGGACCCCAAGATACTTGAATTTTGGTTACTTGGGGAGATAAAAACCATTAACAGCCTCAGCTCAACAGGTGTTGGATAAAATGGGGTTAGAATGTAATCTAGATAACTATGTTACTGCTTTGATTGCTAAACTCACACAAAACTCCATAAATTCTTTGGTCTTAATAACCATTTTGCTCTGTTTTTGTACACCAGCTCTGGGAAATTCAGTACTGTCAGATCCTGGACTTCTAGAACCCATTACAATATCTTGACTCACTTGCATAAAATTGTGATATACCTGCAAAAATATCTCATGATATTCAGTGTTGTCTTAGCAGAATGTGTCCTTACCATCCATGTAGTATTTAATAGGTCACCATCCTGTGCAATTAATTCATAAAAGATCTATTCCTCTTGATAAAACCTCTGATCATTCAGTGAAACTTCTCTCTAAGGCAGAATTTAAGGCTTTGACATTCTCCTTGGTGGGTTTACCTGGACTAGCTCTACCAGCTTATAAAACTACTATGAAACTCACCTATGCTATCATAAATAGTGCGAATCATGCCTCCGTGGATGTAAATATGCTTAATGAAGAACAAAAACAACATTGTCAAGCTATACTTGACAATCATGCTGAAATTGATTGTCTGTTATTGTTACATCATAAAGTATATCAGAAGTTTAATACCATGTGTTTCTTCAATTTAAGTTATAATAGTAATTTTATTTCAAAAGACTTAAATTACCTCAAAGATATCATTAATAAAGTTCAACAAGATGATGGATTTTGGAATTGTTGGATTGGTTAACTTCATGTTTACTCAGTTTTATCTGGGTGAAAAATATTCATAGGTGGATGTTTACTGATGTTGGAACTTGCTCTTGTCTATGCCTGCCCTATTTTTTTGCCCCCACCAGCATTAAGGAGATAAGTAATATTATTTATTCAAAAGGCCTTAAAAAAAGAGGAGAGGTATTAGGTATTCTGGCCTTGCAATAGACAGGAAAGTTTGGGGGTGATTGTAACTGGCACCCTGAGTCCCACAATTGTAATGCCCAGCAGTTTCTCCCTGAAGCAATTAAGACAACAAGACAACTCTACAGGTGTACTATCTAGTTTATGTGGTAATTTCATTAGGGATAAGGGGCTCTATATTTGTATTAACTGTACCTAATCTTGGTTAGCTAGCACTTGGGGTTAAAGAAACACTGGGTTAGAATGTAGTCATGGTATCAGAAGCTATGTAATTTCAGGGTATTATATGTGCAGCTGTTAAGAGGGGTGGCCAGTTCTTTTTTTTTTTTCTTTTTTCCTTTTCACTGTGTGTGTGTCTCTCTCTTCTGTTTGCTTTTTAAAAGGTTTTCTCACAAGAAGATTTGAAACAGATCATGCTGGCCCTAACAACAAAAGGTAAATTTTGATGGTTAATCTGAATAAACTGGGCCATCTCTAAAGAAGAAAACAGAGAACAACACTAGATTTGAAAATGTGATAAATATAGGGCAGTATGTGTTAAATGATTGCAATCAAAATAAATAAACCTAAGCTTCTGAAAATTTTTTTCTGCTGGATAACTACTTTTTCAACTTTTTTCAGTTTGATTTTCTCCTTGACATTTGAATGACTCAACTGTGTCCCCTGCTATGTGTAGTCTACATTAGTTTACATCACTAAATTATACTAAGTACTACTTATCTAAAGTGAAGGATGTGTAACACACAAATAAAGAGTCAGGTTAAAGAAAAAAAAATATATATATATATATAATCTGTATATATATATATATATATATATATATATATATATATATATATACAGAGAGAGAGAGAAAGAGAGATATAGTAAAATATCTGTACTAAAAATACCCTTTTTCTTTGAAACACAAATCTGAAACTCATTTTTATAGAGAAGTTCCCAGAAGATAATCTGCAACATAAGTAAATTAAATAATAATTAGTAATTAATAATTTTAAAGGGAAATTAAACTTACCCAGGAAGGCAAAGTTTCTATAGTTCTCTAGCATCACATCTCTATATAAATTTTTCTGAGCAGGCTGAAGGCATTCCCACTCCTCTTCAGTAAAATCAATGGCTATATCCATAAATGTTAACATTTCCTAAAATAAGAATATGTAAATAAATAACACATTGAATACAGGAATATTTGCACAGTCTGTAATGTAATTACAGTTGAAATTAGAGTTAGTAGACTATCATGTAGTTAGTGTTTTGGAACACAATAATACTATTATCTACTTCTGCATAAAAAGTGAATTAAGTTCAAAAAGTATAAATACTCCACATTTATGAAACACAATATAAAACTCAGGCATTGGGGCTGGGGATGTGGCTCAAGCGGTAGCACGCTGGCCTGGCATGCGTGCGGCCCGGGTTCGATCCTCAGCACCACATGCCAACGAAGATGTTGTGTCCGCCGAGAACTAAAAAAAAATAAATAAATATTAAAAATTCTCTATCTCTCTCTCTCTCCTCTCTCACTCTCTCTTTAAAAAAAAACTCAGGCATTATCACAAAAAATATATATTTTGTAATTTTTTATATCTTGATCTAAATTATACATATTTTTCAGATGAGAAAATCATGGTAATTAAGAAAGGCAATCCTCAAATTTTAATTGTACAACCACTAATCAGAGATTTACTAATGTGTAGGATCTTATTTGTTATTTCTCTGATAGAGCTGGCTATTCAGAATGTGTAGTGAGATCTCTAGTAATTCTAATATCAATGGTATAAAAGAAATTTTGAAATGTAACAAGGTAGACAGACCACTTAATGAAAATATTTAGTAGTTTATTTAATTTCAAACATTTTATGGGTTTTAGGTATGTTATTAATATAAAAATAGAAACAACAATACTGTTTGAATTTTCCTTTTTATAATTTTAACATTTTTTAACATACAAAATTATATATATATACAAACTTTGACCGATGTTTATATTGCATGATATTTATAATAGAATATACTTATAGCTCTTGAAACAAATATAATTTTTTTTAAATTTTATTGGTTCTTTCTAGTTCTACCTGTCAGTAAAATAGATTTTTATGGTATTATGCAAGCATGAGATATATCTTATCCTAATAAAAATCCTGTTCTTGTTGGTGGCTACAATGGTAGAATTCACTTACAGATATATATCTTATATATTTCTATCCTTGTCTTATTTATTTATTTATTTTATTTATTTATTTATTTATTTATTTATTTATTTATTTATTTTTGGTTTACCATTGTACAATCTACTGATCTTCTTTTCTTACCCTTCCCCACTTTATGAGCTTTAGATTTCACATATCAGCAATAACTTTCAACTTTTGGTTTTAAAGAAATGGTTTGTTTTACTTAGCATAATATCTCCAGATTCATCGATTTCCTGGCAAATGTCATAAAGTCATTCTTCTTTATGGCCGATTCATAGTTTATTGTGTACATAAGCACAGTTTTTTTTTATCCTGTCGTCATTGAATGGACCCATTCATCATTGCATGGTTGGGTTTATAGCTTAGGTATTGTGAATTGTGCTGCTATAAACATTAATGTGGCTGTGTCAATGTAGTATGCTGATTTTATATCCTTTGGGCATATACAGTGCAGTCAAAAACTGCATAAAATTGTGGTTCCATTTCTTTAACAATATCCATACAGAGTATTGTTTTTCACTTAGCCTTCCATACAGCTGGAAAAATTGGAATTCATCTATACCTAAGGTGAAAATAAAACATACAAAAAAAGTAGTAAGCCATAAAATGACTAGAAATTATTATCAAATCATCCATCCGAATAAAAAAGTATAATTAAAAAACTAAAAGTAAAGAAATCTCAAGCAAAAGAGAAAAATTAGAAGCTATTAAAGATAAACATAACACAGAGTTACCAGTATCAATGTTGGTGCTTTTAAAAAGCAAATGAGCCCAGAATAGTGATGGACAAGTGTAGTTCCAGTGACTGAGGAGGATAACAAATAAGGATCATAAATTCTAAGACAATATTATATATAATATTGTCATATATATATATATATATATATATATATATATATATATTGTATTGAGCAACTTAGTGAGGAACTTAGCAACTCAGCAATACTCTGTCTCTAAATAAAATATATAAAAAAAAAAGACTGAGGATGTGGCTTTATTGTTAAGCACCCCTGGGTTCAATCTTCAGTACAAATTTTTTAAAAAGCAGATACAATTAAAAAACCACTAGCAAATTTGAAAATTCAATAAGTAAAAATTGTATCAATTATACAGTATATAATTGCAAATATAGGTACATATAATGATTTCTCACTTTATGAAAATACACTCTGGAAAATTTATCCTAAGAATCTTCTGCAATTTTCCAATTCTCTGAGTGCAATGACAGAATCTAGATGGTATAGACTAGTACATGGCTAAGATATTTGCTAGATCCATGGTTGTACATAAAGTCTACTGCTGACCAAAATACCATGATGCCACACGATTGATGTTATGAAGTAAAATCAATCAGAGTAAACCTCATAATAAAATAAATGGTGGAACTACAGAAAACACCAACAACAAAACCCTTAAAACATGCTAGGATATTGGGGAAAGAGTGTGATAATAAAATGCTATTTTATCCCTTCACTCATAAAACATAACAACATATTTTGACACATTAAATGCTGAATATAAGTTATTAATAAATAATACTGAAATATATAAGAAAGTACAAAGCTCAAAAGTTTACATACAAAAGATAGGGTTCATATGGTGGTGCACACGTGAAATATATACTATTCTCGAGTCTAAGACATGAAGTTCAAAATATAAGGCCAACTGAAGAAATTGATCAAACTCCATCTGAAAATTAAATTTAAAACACAGCTGAGAATATTCTCAGCATTAAGACACTTTGGTTGAATACCTAATATCAAAAAAGAAAAAAAAAGGTTTTTTTTTTTGTTTTCAAAATTATACAATATAATAGACTTAAACTTATGAATTACAAAATATCAATACAAAAAAATCTATTCATCAAATGATTACATTAAAAGCTGCAAAACTGACAAGGTAAAAATACCCTAATTTCCTCACATATAATCAAACACATATAAGAAGAAGAAACACAACAAAATGCAAAAGAAAAACAAAAAATTCTTGAAGAGTCACTTTAAAAAGGATTAATCTAAGTGTTCAATAATCATGAAAATTCAAAATCTTTAGAAATTAGGTAACATTAAATAAAATAACATCATATAGATGAATTAAATAGTATTGATGAATATGTGGGATAAATGCAATAAAATTTGAAATAAAAATTTAAGCTTTTATTATCCATTTGTAGAAACTGTTTTGTAATCATAGGTATATGATACACCCACACAGGAAACAGAGACTAAAATTACAGCAACTGTACATGAGAATACAGCCACATTCTTCCAGAGTTGAAACCAAGGGGTATGGCTAGAGAGGAAGAAATAATTATTAAATTTTGTAAAATGTAAATTCTGGGAGCTAGAATTTTTGTTGATATATTATATCCAGTTTGACAAATACTATAAAATATTATGTATGTTTTATTCTGATGTCACAAGAATGTTGCATTTCATATGCATGTATGTTTACAAAAGGAATATGAAGTATTTGAGAAAATAAAAATACAAAAAAGAACATAGAAAACTCAAATATTCAACATATTTACAAAGGATAAAACTATTATGAAAATGATCATTTTTCCCAAGGTACACTTTAATAATAACTGGTCATAATTTTACCATTCTTTACGTTTTGTTAAAGAAAGAATCAAAGCAAAAACTTCTAAAGTAAAACTTCTTTATATACATTCCTGGAAAGATGAATGTATATAAAATTAGACAAGTACTCTCTCATATATGAGAGCAAATGTACTAGTGATCATTACCTGACACTAATGCATGTTATAATATTACAACAGTGTAGTAATTTTAAGATAAAGAAATCACAAAACAGAAAACTACATAGGGCAGTTCATATGTATGCAAATATCTTTTTATTGTTAATTATTATAAGTATATAAATCAAAACATATCAATAAAATATTTAATGTGAATGAATGCTGCAATCCAACCTCAAGGTAGATGTTAGAAAATAAGGCAAAGATTACAAAAGTGACTTGTGTGCAGAATGTGTGTGACACTGGAATTATACACAAGCATCCACCAAAGAGCAGATATAAAGAGAGATAATTTTAAAAAATAAAATAAAAATAAATAAAAGCAGAATAAAAGCCTTCTTCCATTTATGTATACACCAAATAAATATATACTCCTGTTTTGAGTCCTTCTAAAACTGTAAAGGAATTAGAGACACACATTTGGAAAACTGAAATAAAAAATATTGACCAAGAGATTAGTAGTATGCACTGGAAGATTTTTCTGATTTGAGCAATATGCAAAATTACTGGAACAAAATGCCCAAATCCAGTGTTAATATAAAAAAAAAGGAAGATTGATTTGGGTTTGTAATATATTATTTAACTCTAAATTGCCTGTAGTTTAAATGTTAATTTATCTGTACACACAGAGGAAGGAATAAGGTATGCATGAGTATTTACTCCGGGGGGGGGGGGGAATAAGTGGTTTTCTATGGCCATGCAAGATCCATGGGGTTTACTCCATTAGACCAGAGTGGAAGAGGTGTTAAATCTTAAGGTAACCCCTTAATCCCTTAGAGGGATTTGCCAACATTCTCTAAAAATGCAAATAGCTGTTGCTGACAGTTCAAATTTTATCTAGACAATACCAAAAAATTAACAGGGAAATACAGACCACCACTGAAAGCCAAAGTGGCAGTTTAGCACTTGCTGAGTTTTCTAACCCAGTTCATTTTACTAATAACACCAGACTTAACCAATTCTTTCTGTAAGTAATCTGTCCTGATATTAACTTTTTCCATTAAATGGACTAAGAAAAACCTCAAAGCATTGAAAGCACTGGTAACTGTGCAGGTGCAAATCTCCCTAGATCAAAAAAGAGTGTTTTTACATTGGTGTGCAAACATTGTAATGGGCTAAACTCTCGAATATTAGTGAAGAAAGATGGTTAAAATCATAGATCCCTCTTTATTTCTGAAACAGGTGCACATCAATTTTTTTACCAGTGAGCATAAAGCACCCTGGAATCTAAAAAGCTTGCATCAGAATTTTAGTGCACCATCCAACTATAAGATCTTCTGCATTAGCACCGCTGTTAGAATGGCTACTCTCAAAAAGTGGAATAGTAAGTAGTACTCCAATTATATGAATATGGAAGAAAGAAACACTGTGATAGACTATAAAATTACTGAAGACATTTTAAAAAATGGAAGTTGAGAGTTTCTCTCAGTTATTTCTTTGAGAAACTAAGCTCTCTACATTTATGCTGCTCTTGAACAATAAAAGCCACAAGTACTGGTCTGGACTTATGAGAGGCATTAGATGTGCCAGCTGTGGAATCCTCATATTACATAGTTCTGAAATACAGTTCCAGGAAAATACCAGAGCATGTAATGAGAATGCTCTCATATACATTCCACAAAAGGAAATCTGAGCATCAAGACACTCTGAGAGGTTGTCTGCCTTTGGAGACACAAAGGAAGTATAGAAACACATGATTTTTACAAGATCAAGTGATTCTTCTTTACTTTTCAATCATGTAAAAATTCTCATAAACAACAACAAAAAAAATTTTGCTTTTGATTTTTTTCTATGGTAATGGGGATTTGAAACTGCAGCATGTTAATTCTGGGCTACATACCCAGCCGTGTTTTAAAATTTTGAGACAGGTTTTTCTAATTGTCTAATCAGTCTACCTAAGTTTCTGATGTTTACTTTGAAATTTCAATCTTACTGACTTAGCCACTTGAGTCTCTGGAATTAATATGCATATACCATTGCACTCAGAGAGAAAAAAAATGCTTTAAAGTCTCATACAGTTTTTGGTATAACAATTTAAAATACCATGCTCATTTGAAATATAATATGGGTAAAGTAACTAATAATAATGCAAAAATGTAACTGATAATACTGGGAAAGGGGGAAGTTGTCATTGAACAGGAAGCTAAAATTTTATATATAAATACAGCTCACAATACTGGGGCATAAATTTAAAAGGACACTCAGCAACTCTTTGAAGATAAAAAAATTAAAAAGTACCAGGTATGTAGCTAAGTGGTACAGTACCTCTGGCTCAATCCACAATACCACAATCTCCAAAACAAAGGAGAATAAATTTAGGAGGAAAGAAAAACTGAGATACCTATGGTGTATCTCACCCCACTCCTGGACAAAAAAAAAAATACATGGAGTTGTGATGAGATAATCTCCCCATTCCAGAGTCCACAACACAATCTGAGAAGATTCAGAAATATTGCCAAAAATGTTCTCACATAGAATTTAAAGTAAGGGCTGAAGATATTCTATAGGATACTATAGGACTTCCAGTGTCTACTGTTAATATATGGTCCAGTTGACTGGCCAGTGGAAATTCATGGCTGACCTTTCTCAGCAGAAGACACAGGACTGCAGAAACCAAAGATTACACCAGGGATTCTAGCCAACAATTGCCAGTTCTCACCATAGTCAGTTCAGCCAGTTTCAACCAGACTCACCATCCAGTCTCGGGATTTCATTGCACACTCATCATTTACTGTATTTTTAGGAACCACGTGTCCTCTCTATAAATCACAAATTGCCTATACAGGAGAAAAAAATCAGGTTCACTGAACATAAGTGAGGAAGCCTAGAAATGGATACCCAATCTGGCAGACTTTACACCAGATGGTCAAAACTTGCTTCTCTTTACTGATTATGTGTAGATTGGACAATGCTTATATAAGGGGTCCTGATTAGACACAACTTATTTCTTCATATGCTCAATATGAGCCCAGTGAGTTTTTTGAGAGTCAGGAGATAACCTCAAATCCAGAAATAACTGATGTCACAATTGTAGGGTCTTGCCTGTACATTCATTTATTTATTTATTTTTCATTTGAGGCTCTGGGAATTGAAATCCAGATCCTCAGGATGCAGCAAAATTAAGGCAAGGTATCCTTGGAGAAGTAAAATCCAGCCAACCCAGAAAAGCATTTGCATTTAAACTTGCATATGAGGCCATTTGAATTTGTAGATTGTATATGTAAATATATTATTTATTGATGAAAATAATACAGTGAAAATCTTGTAAAATTTCAGTTAACTTCTCTTGTATGGAAACAGATTGAACATTAAAATTATATGAGGTGGAAAGATAATTATTTTTTAGAATTCCTATAAAAATAGTAAAAAAAATTAATTTTATAGTATAACCCATAATTTCCACTATGTGAAAATTACCACTATGTATTTAAAATATTACTAATAAAGTATATGTATTTTTGGAACAGCACCCTCAAAACAATGTCAAGACTCCAGAAAATCTCAGTTCACCGAACCATATTTGAGAGTTATGCTTGTCCTGAGTTCAGGAAGATGGAGGACATGATCACTTCTTTTTATGCTACAGGTAAAAGATACATTTATTTTTTTAACAAATTTTTTTCTGAGATAAAAAAAAAAAAAAAACTAGAGATAAACTGCCCTGAGTGAGGAAACAGAGATTTAACCAGAAAGTGTATGGTGTGTGTGTGTGTGTGTGTGTGTGTGTGTGTATAATATATACATACATATATGTTTTTCCCCAGATCCAAAGATTTGAGTCTATTATTTAAATTGATTAATGGTATACTCATTATTTTATGACATGGCCTTAGACCCAATGGCTTGTCTATAACATTTTCTTTTTCTTCCTAGGATGAGAGCCCCTTAAGAAAGTGGGCTTGAAATGAAGATAAATTGTGTTGCTATCATGATCTCATACACCTGTAATCCTAGGTAGGGGATTTGAAATTTTGCTTCTTTAAGAATACTACTAAATCACAAGAAATAGAAACAAGAGTCACTAGATGGGATTAATTCAAACTGAAAAGATTCTTCTCAGCAAAATAAACAATCAGTGAGGCAAAAAGTGATACCAGAGAATAGAAGCAAATTTTTACCACGTGCACATCAAACAGAAACCTAATTTCCAGAATATATAAAGAACTTAAAAAACTTAATACCAAAAAAAAAAAAAACAAATTTCCCAATCATTAAATGAAATGGGCTAAGGAACTGAAGAGACACACTTCTTAGAAGATAAACAATCAATCAATCAATCAATAAAAAAGTTCAACATCTCTAGCAATTAAAGAATTGCAAATCAAAACTACTCCAAAATTTAATCTTACTCCAATCAGAATGGCATTTATTAAAAATACAATTACAAATATATGTTGGTGAGGATGTGAGGAAAAAGGCCCACCATTACACTATTGGTAGGACTATAAATTGGTGACACCACTCTGGAAAAGAATAAGGAGATCCCTTAGAAAACTTGGAAAGAAACCAAAATTTACCCACCTATCCCACTCCTCAGTTTAGAACAACAAGAGCTAAAAACAGCATAATACAGAGGCATATCCACATCAATGTTTATAGCAAAACAATTCACAAGAGGTGAATTATAGAACCAATCTATATGCTCTTCAATAGATGAATGGATAAAGAAAATATGGTCTATTTACACAGTGGAATATTACTGAACATTAAAAGAAAATAAAATTATGGAATTGGGAAGTAATGGATGGAGTTGGAGAATATCATGTTAAGGCAAGTAAGCCAATCTTCCTAAACCAAAGACCTAATATTTTCTCTGCTAAGTGGATGGTGATCCAAAACGAGGGAAATGGGAGGTAGCATGGAAGAAATGAAGAAACTCTGAATAAGACAAATGGGAGGGAGGTGATGGGAGATGGAATAGAGGTAGGTAAGATGGTGGAATGAGATGAAAATCTTCTTGTACACAAAGTAGAGTTACATGGGTTTTGTAACTATACTTTCTGTACAACAAGAGGAATAAAAATTTGTGTTCAATTTGTGTGCTATAAAGTGAAATGCATTCTGCTCTATTAGCAAGTTAGAGCAAATCAATAAATTAATTGATTTTTTAAAATTCAGGAAAGAGACTTGCCTTTCCCTAGATCTATATATAAACATATGCATATATATATATATATATATATATATATATATATATATTCTATATATAACATGCACATATTTAATGTATATAATTTATAAACTTTTTTTTCATATTTCTATTGATTTTTTTAAAGAAATGACAACAGAAGCATTACAATTCTTATTTCATGTATAAAACACAATTCTTTATATATCTGGTTGTATATAACGTATGGTGATACAAATTTGTGTCTTCATACATGTTCTTTTGATGATGGTCTCTATCACATTCCACAATTCGTGCTGATCCCCTGCCCCCTTTCTTTTCCTCCCATACCACTTCTTTATTGATAATCCATGTACTTCTCTCATGCTCCCCCTCTCTACCCTATTATGAGTCAGCCTCCTTATATTTGGCATTTTTTTTGGAATTGGCTAACATCACTTAGTATTATCTTCTCCAGTGCTATCCATTTACCTGCAAATGCCAGATTTGATTATATACCTAGAATACTCAAAAAGCTCCACCAGAAAATGTCTAGAACTAGTAAATAAATTTAGCAAAGTAGCAGGATATAAAATCAACACCCATAAATCAAAGGTATTTCTGTATATCAGTGAAAAATCTTCTGAGAAATAAATGAAGATAACTACCCCATTTACAATAACTTCAAAAAAATAAGATACTTGGGAAACAACTTAAAAAAAAAAAGGTGAAAGATCTTAAAAAGAAAAACTACATAACCCTAAACAAAAAAATCAAAAAAGACCTTAGAAGATGGAAAGATCTACCTTGATAATGAGTAGGCAAAATTAATACTATCAAAATGACAATACTACCAAAGCACTATACAGATTTACTGCAATTCTGATCAAAATCCTAGTGGCATTCCTCATAGAAACAGCAAAAGCAACCATGAAATTTATCCGGAAAATTAAGAGACCAAGAATAGCTAAAGTAATACTTAGCAGAAAGAGTGAAGCAGGTGGCATCACTATACCAGACCTTAAACCATACTAAAGAGCAATGATAACAAAAACAGCATTACATTTGCAAAAAAAAAAAAAAAAAACAGACTTCAGATGAATGGTAAAGAATAGAGGTCACAGGGACTAACCCACAAAATTATAATTATTATATATTATACAAAGGTGTCAAAACATGTACTGAAGAAAAGATAGCCTCTTCAACAAAACATTATCTCTCATCATGCACAAAATTCAACTCCAAGTGTATCAAGAACCTAAGAATTAAACCAGATACTCTGTGTCCAATGTAATATAATACAGGCTCTAATTTTCACCATGTGGAATTAGGCCCCAATTTCTTTAATAAGACACTGATAGCACAAGAATTAAAAGAAATAATAAATAAATGGGATAGAATCAAACTAAAAAGTTTATTCTCAGCAAAATAAACACTCTGTGAGGTAAAGACAGAGCCTATATTTTAGGAGGAATATTGTACCCCTCACATATCAGATAGATCACTAATCTCTAGGGTACATAAAGAACTCAAAAATCTAAGCAAATTATTATTATTATTATTATTATTATTATTATTATTATTATAACCCAATCAAGAAATGGGCCAATGATCTGATCAGAGAGTTCTTAGAAGAGAATATACAATCAATCACCATTTTTTTATATATCTGATTGGTTATGGTCCTCCCTTTTCAGGACCAAGAACAATTCTGGTTCATTTTCTAAGGAAGGAAAACACAAGCAAGAATTATTCTCAACTCTCCTTTATAAATTATCAAATACAATTATCTATGTCATTTTCTAAACATAGCTGGACATGGAAAATATAGGTTTGGAGCAGAGAACATTTTTATTAGAAACACAGTGTAAAAGAAAGAAAAAAATCATAATTATTTGTACCACATGTAACCACAAGAGAAACGGAACCTGGAATTCAGAAAAGAAAGATTAAAACTTTTATACATGGGAATGTGGATGACATGGATGCTTAAAGTGAAAAGGTTATTACAAGCTTTTGAAAGAAAATTTATGTGAGTGGCAGATAATGGTTAACCAAATAGAATCTGCACAGTGAATTCCAGCGGCTTTGTCAGCTGTGCACTACAGAACATACAGGTATTCATAGCCTCCATGAAGAGCATTATTCATCTGTGCCCTCTAAAATTATTCCCATAGTACAGATGAAAAAACATGGGTATCTGGATACTAAATGGCAATTCAGCAGCCCACAGAAAACTACCCAGAGACAGAACTTAAGAAATTTCTTCAAAGACCATCAATGTATTGTTAGCTCCTAACACAGGGATGTCAGTCTGGGGAAATATTATTTTCTCTTCATTTTGAAGAGAGTGCATTGAGAATACATTTCAGGGGCAACATAAATACTTTTTTTTTTCTTTCATGTTAAGAAACTCTCCTGAAATAGAGCTCACAACACAGATTTCTTAGAAGGGTAAATGCCTGGAGATTACAAAATTAAAAGAACACATCAGTGGCCCTGAGTGCCTCAGTAAGGAAATAAATCTAAAAAGACTTATTAGAAACTGAGAATCAAATCAAAAAAGTAACTATTTCTAAAAATAAATATGTTCAATAGTTGCTATCTCCACAACATGTCATTAAATAAACAACAAATTATGTATGAATATTTTTAGGATTGGCCAAATTTTATTCCATTTTATTTTATATTAAAACCAAAAATCCAGATAATAGAATTCATGATTCACTGCCAAAAATATTAAAGAAAAAATTTTTTGAGGAGTGGATGTTTAGTAAGTGTGTCATTTAACAATTTTATTACTATATGATTTTAAAGAAATTTATTCATTTTTCTGCAGCTGTAGTGTAGAGAAATGTCTTATTTATTTTTCCTGTAGTAATTAACAAATATAAGCCCTAGAATCCACCTTAAATAACCTACCCTTACAATCATACAAGAAAACTATAATAAATGAGGAGCAAAGAAAAAAGTCAATTTAAAAAAAAAATGACCTTTTACTTTTTTTTGAAATCAATCTCTAGCTGCATTTTTAATCCTTTTCACATCTTTTAAGCCAAAAATATATAAAAGACAGAAGTTTGAACTTCAAATTTATACATGAGATATGTTTATTAACTCTAAAAATTCAAAATCTTTAGAAATTTAAGAAATACAAAATAAAAAACCATCATGGGAAAAAATAAGTAATATTGATGAACATTTAAACAAATTAATAATCATTAACTCAAAAGGAGTTTATATTAGTATCTATTTGTGGAAACTATTTTGCTATTTAATATACATGATACTCCCCATCATAGAGACTTACTGAAATTAGAGCATATGTGATAATGATAACATGTAATTATGCAATGGTACTCATCAAACACTTGAAGCCCAAGGGCATGGCTCAATACAATATACGTCTTGGAAGAGATAAATAATAATCTTTAGGAAAAATGGTCACTGGGGCCAGTCACATTTCATAATATACCCAGTTTAAAAAAGAGCATAAAACATTATGTATAATTTTTACATAGGTGCCTTATGGAAGAGGTATTTCACATGTGTACATTTTTAGAAACAAAATATGTAGAACTTATGAGAAAATAAAAGTCACAAAAAGCACATTAAAGACTGAATTATACATCCCATGTAAATAATAAAACTCATCATTACAAAGGTGATAATTTTCCCCCAGATTAACCGACAATATATCTCACCAAAACTGCTATGTACAAATATGAATATATCACAGTGAAGTCTACTTTTATATGTATTCTATAAAGCAATAATTAAAAAAAAACTATAAATAAATATATGGTAGAAGAAAGTAGGAGAATAGGGAAAGGGGAACTACTGGATACTGAAGGGGAGCAAATTATATTTCATGTTTTATGGTTATGTCAAAATAAACCTGACTATTAAATACAACAATAATGCAATAATAAAAAAAATCATCAAGTTTTACTTTAAATGAAGTAAGAAACCAAAGCATAAATTTTTAAAATTCATCTACTACAAAGTTATATGTAACGTTAGCCAAAAACCTTTTCAATTATAAGAGCAAAAAAAGAACTTATCATGGCCTACTATTCATATATATTGTGAAAATATAATATTACAATAATAAAAAAATCACAATATAAATAAGATCCCCATATGAATACATTTGTATGTAAAAACAGTATGCTTTATTACAATAGCAAATTATAGGTAAATCAAACCACAACAAAAATAATCTCAGGAACTTATCTAGGGCCTTTCTCAAAATAAATTTAAACCTGTTAGGGCTGTTCACTGGTGAAAAGTCCTTCCTTCCCCAATGCTGAAGTATAACACCAGAGAAATGTGCCAAGGCAAGTTTAGAGTGGAAAGTAGAAGCTTTATTAAAGTCAGTAGAAAAGACTTCTCCCCAGAAGAAAAAGGAGACAAAAGAGGTAGAATCCATGAAAGGGATTTTTTTAAAACTAAGGTCTTTTTAGCTTTTTTATAACTAAGGTCTTCCTTCAGCTATCCTGCATTCCTGCCACATTGCTGTCCTTTGTTCTGTTATCTTGCAGTGTTGAAATGTAGGTGGGAACATCCAAAGTGGGGAGGACAGGTGGGCTGAAGGAGTAATGTGGGCAGGAAGGACTTTTAGATTAGCATCTCCATGTTTGCTGTGAGCTGCTTCATTAAAATATCCTTGGGATGGTCTCAGGGCCTTGGGGAAAGTTTGAATTCCCCTTATCCTGGACTCCATCCTCAATATGGTGTTCATTCTTGATTTTACTGGATATTAGACCAAATTTACCTAACTACACAAATTACATATCTGTAAATCTGGCTCCACTACCAAGGATATGGCTAAGAAGTACAGTATCCCTGAGTTCACCTAACTTTAACAAAATAATAATAATGAAGAAACTAAAAATAAAAGAATGTCAAAATGAAAATTAGCTACCTAAAAAGGAAATTAGGTACCCAAAAATGACAGGTCCTTTCCTGCAGGAAAATGGACCTTCAAGATTTGATTTTGATAATTATTCAACCTGTCAATCTCTAGCATCTGGTAAGGCACTGGGCTGCAGGAACACACCTGCCACTTAGTATTTTATGCAGATTCTGAGGATGCCCTTTGAGCATAAGGAAGGCAGAAAAGAGTCTCTGCCACTGACATATCCCCCACCTGGTTGGCCAGTAGGACTGAGGACATAGTGGCCCAGTGGAGGGGTTAAGCCTGCAGACTCCAGAGACTGCCCAGAGTCCAAAACTGCTAGCTCCTGTTTTCAATACAGCCAGTCTTGTGGTTCCAATAATCTTCCTCCCCCAGCCTCTCTTGCTAGGCCAATGCACACTCACCATTTCCTGCTTCTCTGTAGTAGGGCTACTTGGGATCCTCAGTTGCTGCATCACAGAACAACCTGTGATGCTGAGGTGTGAGACTACAGATTGCAAAAATGGAGGACTCAGGAGATAAGAAGTGAAAGCCCACCCTGATGACACACAATTGGATAGTTCCCACAAAATATTCTTGATTGGAAGGGGCTTCAGATCATGAACATTGAATCTGAGAGAAGTGAGCCCTTTTTTTGAGTGACAGGGAATATTATCCAATCCAGGCATGAATATGGGCTAGAATCTCAGGTCGTTGAGTGCTGTTTTCTTTTTTGTTTGTTTTTTTTTTTTGTTTTTTGTTTTTTGTTTTTTAATCTGAGACATGTCCCCCAGAGTCTCAGGCTGCTGTTATTTTAAGGCAAGGTTGATTTCCCATAAGTGGGAACTAACCCAACCAAAAGAACATTTTCATTTAAACTTACATATAAAGTCACTTCAGTTTATTGATTATTTATGCTTGTATATTATTCAGGAATTAATATAAAAAATGACAATAATTAACAAATTTTATTTATTTATTTATTTGATATCTGTTCTTTTTAGGTGACAAATTGAACTTTGAACTGGGAAGAAAACCTCTAAAGTAAAAATGCCCAATAAAAAACAACACAAAAGGGGCTGGGATTGTGGCTCAGCAGTAGAGTGCTCACCTCCCTTGTGCAAGATCCTGGGATCAATCCTCAGTACCACATAAAACTAAATAAGTGCAATAAAGGTATTGTGTCCAGCTACAGCTAAAAAAAAATACATTAAAAAACCATAAGGTATAGGTGAGAAACCAGCCTCTACCTCAGAACAAAGACTGTCCAATGAAGGGGGCATGACTCTTGTCCTTGAAAGACACACAGAGCCCTCATAGTAACATACCCATCCTGCAGATTTGTTTATCTACAAATAACAGGAGAGATCTGCTGTGCCTGGTTTCCCTGACTCAGTCATGCTATGTGGGGACCAAGAGCAACCCCCTAGCAGCCACAAATCTGCATGACACAGGAAAAATACCTGGGATGCCAGATGCCTCTCCCAGTAGTTTATGGTGGTTGATAACATTTTGAGAAACCATATAGTTCAGCATATACTCCCCTCATGGCCTAAGCCAATCTGTTCAAATGAATCTCCATCTTGTACTAACAAATCATGCTTACCCAACTTGTACCCACCAGTGAATGTGCTAATCATGTTTTAGAGTTGTGTATGATTTTCCAAAGGTATGTCATGATTTTCTAAGAGATGCTATGATGCATGTGTGGTTTCTGCTTTCCCCAAAGAGCTATAAAACTGCTGCAAACCCCGGGCTCAGCCACCAGTTTCTTTGTGTGTGGAGAACTGAGCTAGCTTGCAATAAACACCTCTTTGGTGCTTATATCTATATTGTCTGGTGGTCTTTTAGAGGTCCCGTATTGTATTTGAGCATAACAGTCTCTCCTGAAACCCATGGGAAAAGAATTCAGCAATCCAGTTCTCTAGGACTGTAGTTTTATAGCACAAAAAGTTACAAAAGAAGGGTGACTTGAGAAATTACACGAATAACAGGATTTTCACATGCATAATACAATGACACTTAGTAGGTTAATGGTGTAAATGGTTTAGCACTTAGGGAGTAACTTTAGATCACAACATCATAATTTATGATGCACCACTAAAGTTTCAGAGTGAGTTGTTATTTAGTCAGTAAAAGCCAGAATTTATGAGTCATCACTAATGTTTCAGGGAGGGTTGTTATCTCATCAGGGAAAACCAGACATGGGTGAGTTCAAGGCACCAGTAGGCATTTCAAGCATTTCAAACTTTACAGATCACAGTAATTTATAATGAAGCAGAAATTAACTTTTTATGCCTTTGGGATGAGATGGCTCCCAATCTTAAAGGAAAATTAGACTGGATTTTTTACTTGCTATAGCCATAGCATTTAAAGTATATGTTTCATACTTTAACAAGTATAAGAATTAAATTATTAATATTAATGACTACTAATTTTTAAAAGACTGAATAAAATAGGATATTAGATATTTCTTATTAAATGTATAAAAATTTTTATTAATATATTGATAATATAAACATGGAAAATTTTGACAATGATAAAAAGACATTTAGTATAAGGGATTCAATATTATAAATCCCTCATGTTCAGTGGGTCAGTCCTTCAATGATTTTTTTCCATTTTTTAGGACATTTTGAATTACACTTATGCAAATGTTTGTTAAGTATACAAATTTAAGATTTTGTATTTTGTAAAGTAGAAAAATGGCATATTTGAGCTCCTTTCAGGATTTTAAAACTTATAAGCCATGTGGGGCATCTTAGCACTTTTTTTTTCATATTTGCACACAGTCCAATTCTAGAGAAGAATGAGTTGGAGATGTAGTCTACTGTCCTGAGCAAAAGAGAAATTTCCTTAGGATATTTCTAAAGCTTTTAACTTTTCTAACTTTTCAGAATTTTTGGTGATTTGAAAAAAAATTATTTTAAGAAACAAATTGTTTGAAATTAATTATCTATCTTTACTGCATTATTTTTCACTTTCATTGATTTTTTTGAAGAACAGAATAGAATTCCAAAAGTGTTCCATGTAAATTTAAAGGTATGATTCTAATAATCAAGATAGAAAACAGAAGCAAAACATCATCTAATTTGGTGGTTCTGCCTCAAACTAAAGGGTTACTTATTTATTTTTGCTATTATTCACTAGGTTCCTGAGGTTGCAGAAATCACCAACCAACACAGAGAAAAGTCTTTTTAGTTTGTTTTTCACAACCAATTCAAGCTAAAATACACTAGTATCACTGTAGTTAAGACCAAAGGATGTTTCTGAATAATAAAAATATGTATACATAAATATATAAATAAATATAAAATAAAATACAATATTAGATTTTTTTTTCCTGGATAATCATTTTGTACATATTTCCATTTAGACAGAGTTCGGGGACCAAAGTGTCAGAAATAAGACATAAATCCTACATTACTACATAGAGTAATTAAGGCACATAATAATAGCTTGGTATAAAACTTGGCAGAGAGACATAAATAACTACAGAACATCATAGAGAATTATACGTAAGAGCTAAGTAGCAAATTCATGGTCTTTAAGTACATGAAGAGACAAGTTATCATACCAAATTTTATAACTCAGTTGCTGCTAATATACAGAGATAGAGATATTTATTAAGAGATGGTTTTATGCAGATTTTTGGTTTAAAAAGGGAAAGATCAAATAATGGAGGTGATTTAAACATGAGCAATAATATTTTTCTGCATTCAGTACTTTTTCCACAGATATATGAATTATAATTAATTCCAACCAGTAAAATGCAGAAATAGTGTAAAAATTATTCACTAGGAGTAAAACTACTTAAAAAGAGAACCACAACTTCCATTCCTGTCCAAATGTTTACTCCTGACAAAAAGACGGCTTCTTTTGAACCATTTCTGCAGATATGATTTTTCTGTAATAAATATTTTGGTGACTATTTTGCATATTACTTAATATATTTATGCTTCACATTTTCTCTTTTGCCCTATTTTACTACCTGTATACTGAAAGAAAAAAAATTCTAACTCCTAAACTCCCTTGGTATTTGAGATATCTTTTTTTTATTCTTTTTTTAATTATTAGTTGTTCAAAACATTACAAAGCTCTTGACATATTTCTTTTTATTATAAACATTTGGAATTTTATTAAAAAAAAAATCACAACCATGAACACTGTTACAGTTAGAGGCCCTCTTGATACTCCACATTGATACTGAGCATGCTCACAGGGGTTCCCATTGTTAAATCTTCAACAACTATTTTTAAAAGAAGGAAAAAAAACTCAGCACACTACCATTTAACTTGTTTTAATGTTTCTTCACAAGTGGTGATAAATACTAAAGTACAGACAAGAAAAAATCATAATGTTGTGGTCAACATTACAAATATGGAATTATAAATTTAAAACATTTTCTGGTTTAAAAAATAAATCTGGTAGTCAATGCAGCTCTGTGGGGTCTGTGTCTAGTAGGGCCGATCTCTGCGTTCCTGACTGTGCTCGTCTTTACCCATTTTTCCAGGTCCTCCACGTCCACCTCTTCTTCCTCCCATCTCCTCCATTAAAGGTCCAAGGGGCCCCCTGGACCACCTCGTCTTCCTCCACCAAAGCCACCTCGGTCCATGCCATGGACACCACGGAAGCCACCCCTGTCTCCACCACGGCCACCTCTGAACATTCCTCCAGGACCACCGTGGTCCATGAGGCCACCTCTTCCTCCCCGCGTGCCACCAGGGCCACCTTTTCCACGGTCACCACCTGGGGGTGGGAAGGGTGGTGGAAGAAAGCCCTTAGGCTTCGGGGCCTTACACAGGTTGCATTCTGTTCTCCAGGCAAAGTTCTGGTTTCCACAATCCAGATTGGTATATTGCCAGTCCCCAGCTCGGTGCTGGATGTTTCCTCCTCCAGAGGGATTCCCTCGGGAACCCCGTGGCCCTCTTGGGGGAAAAGCCTCCTCTGTCTCCTCCACGGCCTCCCATTCGACCCATGGGTCCCCCAGGACCACCTGGGTCGCCTGGACCTCCCTCTGCCCTCACGAGGTGGCCTGCCACCCCACATGCTGTTCATGGGAGGCTTCTTTAGAGCAAGAGTGAATTTTAGTTTGCTTCCTTGAAAATCTTTTCCATCAAACCACTCCACCGCAGCCTTTGCAGTTGGCGGGTCTTCATAGGACACTGTGGCATCACCTTTGGGCTTTCCTGTTTCCTTGTCCAGGTAGATGTGGATCATGGGTTGCCCAGTTCTCTTATTCATCTTAACAACCCCACACTGCTTAAAGAAATCTGCCAGATCATCAAGAGTCACATTGTCATTTAATCCTTGCACATAAACTGCATTGTTGTCAGAGTCTTCATCAGGATCTACTGGAGGGCCTAGATCAAGATCTGGTCCTTCAAACATGGGTGGTCCAGGCTTATTGAAGCCACTTCGCTCTCCAGCGCTGCCCATTTCCCGACCACCTCTGCTCATGCCTCCACAATCAAATCCCCCTCTTCCCCTGCCCCGGTTATCAGGGCCACTCATGCTCCGGTTCTCTCCTGGTCCAGAAAATCCTCCAGACTCCTGCCTATAAACACCCATGCTACTGGGGTGGTCCTGTCGGAATGAACTCTGCTACCCTTAGCTGATGCTCTGTTGGCTATATTGACTTGGTGCCTGGCTGTAGGATCCAGTCTGGGGGCGGGGGGTAACTAGTGGGAGGCTGCTGCCCATAGCTGCTTTGTTGACCATAGCTACTCTGCTGAACATAGCTGCTCGGTTGCCCATAGGTGTTCTGCTGAGAGTAACTGCTCTGAACATAAATAGTCCGCTGTGTAGAGGAATAGCTGGTAGGAGGAGAGGATGGAGGCGCGGTAACTGGCTGCATTGGGTAGCTCCCAGGAAACTGGGGATAACTGTAGTTACTCTGTCCGTATCCTAGACTAGGCTGGTTATAACCTCCTGTGCTAGACTGAGGTTGACTAGTCTCAGCGGGCTTGTTACCATCCTGCGGTCTTAAAGGTGCAGTGGCTGCTGGCTGTTGCCCATAGCCAGGGTAAGCAGGCTGAGTCCCATATGCAGACTGGGCTGCATAGGAGGCCTGGGTGGTGGTGACGGTAGTGGTGGTGGTGTCATAAGCACCAGTGCCGTACCCCTGGACAGGCTGGCTGTATGCCTGGGGGGCAGTTGGGGTAGTATAACCAGTGGGAGGCTTTCCATAAGAAGTTGCATATGCAGTCTGCCCATAGGTGGCACTGGTCTGAGCCTGGGTATAGCTGACATCAGTAGGCTGTCCATAAGTTCCATAGCTTTGTTGCCAATATGCCTGGGTGGTCTGTGCATATCCTTGAGTTGCCTAGGCACTGTAAGCACTGTAGCCCTGCTGGGCTGCAACTTGGCTGTAGGAACTGTAATCTGTGGACGCCATTTTCTCTCCTTCCCCCTCATTCTCTCAGACATATCATATTTCATACATTTGATTCAAGCAGATTATGAACTCCCATTTTTACCCAATATACATATTGCAGATTCACATCTGTTCCACATCCACATTTTTTACATACTACCATACTAGTGTCTATTGTATTCTGCTGCCCTGCCTATCCTCTACTATCCCCCTTACCTCCCCTCCCCTCTCCTCCCATCTTCTATCTCAACCCCATCTACTGTTATTCATTTCTCTCTATTATTTTTCCCCTTTCCCCTCACTTCCTCTTATATGTAATTTTGTATAACAATGAGGGTCTCCTTTACCATGCAATTTCCCTTCTTTCTCTCTTTCCCTCCCCCCTCTCGACTCTGTTTAATGGTGATCTTCTTCTCATGCTCTTCCTCCCTATTCTTTTCTTAGTTGCTCTCCTTATATCAAAGATGACATTTGGCATTTGTTTTTTTAGGTATTGGCTAGCTTCTCTGAGCATAACTTGCTCTAGTGCCATCCATTTCCCTGCAAATTCCATGATGTTGTCATTTTTTAGTGCTGTGTAATACTCCATTGTGTATAAATGCCACAATTTTATCCATTCATCTATTGAAGGGCATCTAGGTTGATTCCACAGTCTAGCTATTGTGAATTGTGCTGCTGTGAACATCCATGTAGCAGTATCCCTATAGTACGCTCTTTTAAGGTCTTCACAGAATAGTCCGAGAAGGGGGATAGCTGGGTCAAATGGTGGTTCCATTCCCAGCTTTCCCAGGAATCTCCATACTGCTTTCCAAATTGGCCGCACCAATTTGCAGTCCCACCAGCAATGTACAAGTGTACCCTTTTCCCCACATCCTCTATAGCACTTGTTGTTGTTTGACTTCATAATGGCTGCCAATCTTACTGGAGTGAGATGGTATCTTAGGGTGGTTTTGATTTGCATTTCTCTGACTGCTAGAGATGGTGAGCATTTTTTCATGTACTTGTTGATTGATTGTATGTCCTCCTCTGAGAAATGTCTGTTCAGGTCTTGGCCCATTTGTTGATTGGGTTATCTGTTATCTTATTTTTTAATTTTTTGAGTTCTTTGTATATTCTGGATATTAGGGCTCTATCTGAAGTTTGAGAAGTAAAAATTTGTT
The DNA here is from genome assembly GCF_045843805.1 of Urocitellus parryii. NCBI lineage: Eukaryota > Metazoa > Chordata > Mammalia > Rodentia > Sciuridae > Urocitellus > Urocitellus parryii. Next base: position 155,439 of record NW_027552297.1, read on the forward strand.
CCCATGATGTAGGCTCCCTATTTACCTCTTTTATTGTTTCTCTTGCTGAGAAAAAAAAACTTTTTAGTTTAAGTAAGTCCCATTTATTGGTTCTTATTATTAACTCTTGTGCTATGGGGGTCCTATTAAGGAATTTGGAGCCCGACCCCACAATATGTAGATCGAAGCCAACTTTTTCTTCTATCAGACGCAGAGTCTCTGATTTGATATTAAGCTCCTAGATCCATTTTGAGTTAACTTTTGTTCATGGAGAGAAAAAGGGATTCAGTTTCATTTTGTTGCATATGGATTTCCAGTTTTCCCAGCACCATTGGTTGAAGATGCTATCCTTCCTCCATTGCATGCTTTTAGCCCCTGTATCAAATATAATATAGTTGAAACTTTGTGGTTTAGTCCCTGTGTCCTCTAATCTGTACCATTGGTCCACCCACCTGTTTTGGTACCAGTACTATGCTGCTTTTGTTACTATTGCTCTGTAGTATGGTTTGAAATCTGGTACCGCTATACAGTCTGATTCACACTTCCTGCTTAGAGTTGCTTTTGCTATTCTGGGTATTTTATTTTTCCATATGAATTTCATGATTGCTTTATCTATTTATACAAGAAATGGCATTAGGATTTTGATTGGCATTGCAGTAAACCTATAGAGAACTTTGGGTAATATTGCCATTTTGATGATGTTAGTTCTGCCTATCCATGAACAGGGTATATATTTCCATCTTTTAAGATCTTCTATTTCTCTCATTAGGGTTCTGTAGATTTCATTGTATAAATCTTTCACCTCTTTTGTTTAGTTGATTCCCAAGTATTTTTTTTTTTTTGAGGATATTGTGAATGGGGTGTTTTTCCTCATTTCTGTTTGAATTCATTTATTAGTTCTAGTAGTTTTTTTGTAGAACATTTTGGGTCTTCTAGGTATAGAATCAAGTTGTCAGCAAATATTGATAATTTAAGTTCTTCTTTTCCTATTTTTATGACTTTACTTCCTTTTGTTTGTCTAATTGCTCTGGTCAGTGTTTCGAGAACTATATTGAATAGAAGTGGTGATAGAGGGCATCCCTGTCTTGTTCCAGATTTTAGAGGGAATGCCTTCAATTTTTCTCCATTCAGAATGATGCTAGCCTGAGGCCTTACCAATGTTGAGATAAGTTCCTTTTATCCCTAGGTTTTCTAATGTTTTGAACATAAAGGGATGCTGTACATTGTTGAATGCTTTTCCTGCATCTATCGAGATGATCATATGGTTCTTATCTTTAAGTCTATTGATGTGGTGAATCACATTGATTTCCATATATTGAACCATCCTTACATCCCAGGGATCAATCCTACTTGATCATGGTGCACAATTTTTTGTTCTGTGCCTTTGTATCTGATTCACCAGAATTTTGTTGAGGATTTTTGCATCTGGGTTCATTAGGGATATTGGTCTGTAGTTTTCTTTCTTTGAGGTGTCTTTGTCTGGTTTCGGAATCAGGGTAATGTTGCCCTCATAGAATGAATTTGGAAGAGCTCCCTCTTTTTCTGTTTCCTGAAATAACTTGAAAAGTATTGGTATTAGTTCTTCTTTAAAGGTTTTGTAAAATTCCGCTGTATACCCATCCGGTCCTGGGCTTTTCTTGGTTGGTAGTCTTTTGATGGCTTCTTCTATTTCATCCATTGATATTGGTCTGTTCAAATTGTGTGTATCCTCCTGACTCAGTCTGGGCAAATCATATGAATTAAGAAATTTATCAATGTCTTCAATATCTTCTATTTTATTGAAATATAGGTTTTCAAAATAATTTCTAATTGTCTTCTGTATTCCTGTAGCATCTGTTGTGATATTGCCTTTTTCATCCCGTATGTTAGTAATTTGAGTTCTCTCTCTTCTTCTCTTCGTTAGCATGGCTAAGGGTCTGTCAATCTTTTTTAGTTTTTCTAAGAACCAACTTTTAGTTTTGTTAATTTTTTCAATAGTTTCTTTTGTTTTAATTTCATTGATTTCCGCTCTGATTTTAATTATTTCTTGCCTTCTACTACATTTGCTATTGTATTGCTCTTCTTTTCTAGGGCTTTGAAATGAAGTGTGAGCTCATTTATTTGTTTGTTTTTCCTTCTTTTGAGGAATGACCTCCAAGTGATGAGGTCATTTCATTGTGTCCCATAGATTCTGATATGTTGTGTCTGTATTTTTCTTTATCTCCAAGATTTTTTTTTTTATTTTTTATGTCTTCTGTAACCCATTGATCATTCAGTAACATATTGTTCATGTTCCATGTGATGTAGGAGTTTTCCTTCCTTCTTTTATCATTGATTTCCAGTTTCATTCCATTATGATCAGATAAAATGCATTTTATTGTCTCCACCCCTTTATATTTACTGAGGGTTGCCCATATGGTCTATTTTTGACAAGGATTCATGTGCTGCTGAGAAAAAAAAGTATATCCACTTGATGATGGTTGATATATTCTATATATGTCAGTTAAGACTAGGTTATTGATTGTGGTACTGAGTTCTATAGTTTCTTTATTCAACTTTGGAGGATCTGTCCAATGGTGAGAGAGGTGTGTCGAAGTCACCCATAATTATTGTGTTGTGGTCTATTTGATTTTTGAACTAAAGGAGAATTTGTTTTATGAATGTCGCAGCACCATTATTTGGTGAATAAATATTGATAATTGATATGTCTTGTTGGTGAATGGTTTCTTTTAATAGTATATAATGTCCTTCCTTATCCCTTTTGATTAACTTAGTCTTGAAGTCGATTTTAATCGATATGAGGATGGCCACCCCTGCTTACTTATGAGGACCGTGTGTGTGGTATATTTTTCCCCAAACTTTCACCTTCAGCCTGTGTATGTCTTTTCCAATCAGATGTGTCTCCTGGAGGCAGCATATTGTTGGATTTGTTTTTTTAATCCATGTTACCAGCCTATGTTGCTTTATTGGAGAGTTTAAGCCATTAACGTTTAGAGTTACTATTGATATATTGTTTGTACTTCCAGCTATGTTTGATTATTTATTTTTTTAAATTTAGTTTGTTTCTCCATGATTAGCTTTCCCCCACACCCTGCCCTCTGTCTTTACTGAGTCACTTCCCACTGATGGTTTTGGTTATTGTTTCTCATTTCTTCCTCATGTAGTGTTTTGCTCAAGATGCTTTGCAATGCTGGTTTTCTGGCTGCAAATTCTTTTAACTTTTGTTTCTCATTAAAGATTTTTATTTCATAGTCATACCTGAAGCTTAATTTTGCTGGATACAAAATTCTTGGCTGGCATCCATTGTCTTTCAGTGTTTGAAATACGTTGTTCCAGGATCTTCTCGCGTTCTGCGTCTGTGATGAAAAATCCGTTGTTAACCTTATTGGTTTACCCCTGAATGTAATCTGCCTCCTTTCTCTTGTAGCTATTAATATTTTCTCTTTGTTCTGTATATTGAATATATTTATAACAATGTGTCTTGGCGTTGGTCTACTGTGATTTTGTATGCTCCGTGTCCTGTATGCATCTACAATTTGTACATCTGTTTAATTTTTTTATTTCTGGAAAGTTTTCTGTAATTATTTCATTCAGCAGATTGCTCATTCCCTTGGTTTGAACCTCTATACCTGGCTTCTACTTGCTCCAATCTGTTAGTGATACTCTCATTTGAGTTTTTAATTTGGTTTATAGTTTCCTTCATTTCTAGAATTATTGTTTGATTTTTTTATAATCTATCTCCTGATAAAGATGCTTATTTGCTTCTTTTATCTGTTTATGTAATTCATTTTCAATGTGTTTTTGCACTGTTTGAATTTGCTCTCTCATATCCTCTTTAAGATTCCATTCCATCTGTCTAAGGTATTCCTTAAAATCATTATTTGACCATTTTTCTGATGCCTCTAGGTCCTCCTGAATATTTAGGCTGTCCTGCATTGTTTGTACTTCTTTTCTTCCTTGCTTTTTCATTCTGCTCATGTTACTTCTTGTTCTATTTTACTGCTGAGTTTCTGTTTACTCCTATAAATTTATTTGATGCTGTTGCCGCTGGTTTCAATGAAGTTATGTCCTCCGCCATATTCTGGTGATGTCAGTTCCCTGCCATGGTGGTATCCCATGCAAATGGCAACACTTTGTTCCCTTTGCTGGGTGACCAATGCAATGGGTGGGTCCTGAATGGCTCTCCCAAGCCCTGTCTCAATCCTGTGGCCACTGCCTATGAAGGCTCAGTTGGTATTAACTTCCGCAGGTTCAGAAGGGCCAACCAGTTGTTTCAGCGGGATTTTTTAGTGCTGAGTCACAGCGGTTTTTCTGGGAGATGCAGGTGAACAGAAGCTTGAATTCAGCCTATCTGGGCTCGGTGTATGTTCTGAGAGTTCCAGACTGTTCGCCCCAGATTCACGTCAGCTCAGCATTGCCTAGTGATCCATTCCCTGGCTTTCAGGGTATTCAGCATTCTCCCTGAGGTTTGTTTTCAGATATTGCATAGCACAGACGCCTGGACTCCGGATCCAGGACAGAAGCCTAAGAGATTGATTGGTCAAGGCTTCAGGAACTGCCTCCAACCTGAGCCAAGTAGGCGCAGAATCCAAGTCTGAATTAAAATATCTTTTAATTTTTAAGCTTATATCATTTCTATAATGAATACTGTGCTTTTAGTAAATGACTATTTTTATGCACCTGGCTAATTTACAGATTTGTTGTGTTTTTTGGTTTTATTTACAGTGAAGTTAAAAAAAAGGTTACTTTTAAACCAAAACACAAAGAAAAGACCACCAATTCAAATTTAAATCAAATCAAATTAAGATTGTATTGTGTACACAAAAGCTGGCCTCAACTGTCTCTTACAAGATTCCATGCTAGAGATCATCCCCCTGATCTTCGAGGAAAAGTTTTTACAGCACAAAAAGTTACAAAGGAGGTGGGCATCTAAGGTACTTAAAACTAACAAGATTTTGACAATCATAATACATGGCTAATATTTCAAGGTAGAAAATAAATTCACCTCCAGATATTAGAATTTATGAGCTGCCACTGAGATTTAGAGAGAATTGTTATTTGGTCAGTGGGAGCGAGAATTTATGAGGCACCAGTAAAGTTTTAGGGAGGGTTTTATATGGTAAGGGATAGCCAGGCATAGGTGAATTCAAAACACAGGTAGAAATTGCAAGCAAGTTTAAAACATCAAAATATCGTCAGGCCAAAGAGAAATTTTAGTTTTCTTACACAAAACAGAAATAAACTTTTACCTCTAAAAGCTCTAAGAGAAGATTTTATTTTATTTTATTTTATTTTATTTTATTTTATTTTATTTTATTTTAATTTTTTGTATTTTCTCATATCTAATGGCTTCTGGCATTCCTTTGTTTGTGACCATAAATGCTTCTCTTCTGTGTTTATAGAGCTTCCAAAACAAAAAATATAGATAAGCCCTTCTCATAGGGAACATAACATAGCAAGTCTACCCTTTAACCCACAGGTCTGACAACCATATTGTAGGATATGAAAGACCCTCCAGTATGCTTGTTCTTCCAACCATTGTTTGCAAAGATTGACAAAAGTCAATTCATTGCACAGAATGAGTGAGGTGAGTCTCTGCTCTGCAGTCCAGAACAGGAGGTAAAAGAGCCCCCAAAGTGAGTTTAAGACAGGGCTTTACATGACATAGGTGACAAAATCCTAAAAACGAAAGAGAACACAAATTCAGAGAGAACCATACCCACATAATCTCATTTGACAGAATCAAATTTATAAGAGGAACAGAGGACAGAGGTGAATCTAAAGTGATTTAATAATATTTTCTTTTTCTAAATTGCTATTAATGTCTCCCACAATTATAGAGTTCTGGATATCCTCAGTTACTGCTTTATCATTACCTTCAACCTACAACGCATGAGGCACACTGAATTTACCCTCATACTCATGTACTTATCACTTATTTTTTTCTATAGAAATGCATATGTATATGAATATTTTTTTTCCACATTTCCAAGACTCTACCCTGAAAATTTCTGTGATATCACTTCCCTGAAATGCATTTTCATTATTTCATGTTAGTTCATCTAAGTTTTCCTTTTTATGTGTTGGAAAAGTTGAGACAACTGTAAGGCCCTTCTTATTTGATATTTATAAACTATAATTAAATATCAACCTCAGTACCTCCAAAGAACTTAAGTCTCATTCACCTTTCTCATTAATACTGCTTTATTTTTTAAGTAGGTAGCAGAAATTTTATTTTGAAGAGGAGTAAGTGATTTAAAGCCATTCAGTGTACTTTAGAGGATATCAAAAACCTATGGTTGTGGTTCTTAGACAACCTTACCACTGAAATATCTGGATTACACTCCAGGTTGGACACTGATACTATGCTTTCATGGGAAATGGTTTCTTGTTTGTGAATATCCTCTTTCCCTTTCCCCTATAGTCTTGGAAAATATGTGGATTGTGTGAAGTTTTAGAATGACTATTTTCAATACAGTTTGCATGGACCCAATTGACAATAGAAGACATCTATATACTGAAAAAAAAGACCCTTCACCAAGCCCTAAAAAAGTGATAAAATAAACTCTGGAAAAAATAACAGTCATCCATTAAATTATTTTTTTTTTAAATACTAAGAATAGGTTTAGTTTGTAATATATTACTGTACTAAGAAAAGTGATATAAATGCAATTTTAATTTTTAAAGTTGTTTCTGATTACTACAAAGAGAGTATAAAAAGCTGGGTACATGGGCTGGAGTTGTGTCTCAGTTGTAGACTACTTTGCTAGAATGTGCCAAGCACTAAGTTTGATTCTCAGCAATACATATATAGATTTTTTTGTTGTTTTATTTTTTAAATACATGACAGTGGAATGATACCAGAAAAAAAAACTAATTTTTGTGCACAGTCTTGGAAGTTTACTGATGGTTTGTGCAGAACACGAAGCATAATGCATTTAGAATAGGCTTTGGAAAAGGCATCCTGACTACCATATGGGTTCACTTTCATTCTTTCTGTGACCCATCTTTTTTCTTCAAATTCAATCAGGAATCACCACTGGAACAAAGGACTTTGTTGAAGGTGTTCCCACAAGTGGGCTTCAAGGACTTTTACATTTGAAATAAGCCTTAATGATGCTCATTAACATCTTTGAGTTAGCCACCAGGTGTGTTTGAGTGAGGCCCATTATCCTGATTACATGGTCATTATACTATCTATTCTACTTTATACTTATTTTCTGTGAACAGAGAACCCTAGTTTTGGATATGTGAACAGACAGCTAGAAAACTAGGAGTTTATTCTGAGACCTATGGAGAGCTAAACTGAAGTTCTGGATTTCAGATTTTTGTTTTTGATTTTTAGATACTGCTTCTGCTATATTTAAAAATCTCAGGACTCATGAAGAGAATAAGTTAAAAGCCAGCATCATCAAATTTGTGAGGCCCTAAGAAATTCAAAGGGACCCTGTCTCTAAATAAAAATATTAAAAAAGGGGTGGGAATGTGAATCAGTGGATTAACACCTCTGGGTTGAATTACTGGTATCAAAAAAAAGCAACACACAGAGCAAAAAAAAATAATAAACAACAAACAAACAAACAAACAAACAAACAAACCTTCTTGAGTAAGAAGCCCTAAAATTAACAGCCTCTCTCATGCATGAATAGTATAAATGGATTTGGAGTTCTCTCCTGATAATTATCTCAGTATTTACTATGCTGGACTCAGGGCACATGGAAGCCAACAAAGAGCTTTAGAAAGAAGCTGAATACAACATACAATTATGGAACAAAATGCCCAGGTTTTCAACTGCTGATATAAGCCTCAATAGACTAGTCAGAGGGAGGTGAAGGATAAACTACCACAGAGAGACCCTCTGGCCACAAGTTTCTGGAGAGGACCACGAGGAGTCCCTAGCCATAACTGCCAGTTTCCACCATTGCCACTCCTGTCAGCTTTAAGCCACCTTCCTACGCAGTCTCAATATAACAAGGCACTCTTACCATTTCCTGGCTCTCAGGGTTCTCAGCGTTCTCCATGTGGTTTGTTTTCAGATTCTGTATAGCACAGACACCTGGGCTCTGAACCCAGGACAGAAGTCTACAAGAAGATTGAAAAAATGGCGGGACAGAAAATTGTGAAAACCTCCCCCTCATCACTGGTTGCGTGAGGATTGGACAGTTTTCACCTAAGTGACTGATTGGTCAAGGCTTCAGGTACTGCCTCCAACCTGAGCCAAGTGGGACAGAATCAAAGTCTGAATGACAAACCACTCTATTGCCATTGTTATCCGACTACAGATCAGGGCTGAGAATATTGCTTAGTCAGTAGAATGCTTGTTTTGCTAATATAAAGCCATGGACTCAGTCCACCGCACTACACGCACACACTCCAACCACAAAAAAAAAAAAAAAAAAAAAAAAAGGTTAAGTAAAGGACTTTGGGGACCAGGATTATGGATCAGTTGTAGAGAACTTCCCTAGCATGCGTGAGGTACTGGGTTGAACACCCAGCACTGCATTAAAAAGCCACCCAAGAGGGGACGTGGCTCAAGTGGTAGCACAGTCGCCTGGTATGCAGGTGGCCCAGGATCAATCCTCAGCACCACATACAAATAAAGATGTTGTGACTGCCAAAAAACTAAAAATAAATACTTTTAAAAAGCCAACAAATAAACTACTAATAATACTGTGTCCATCTACAACAAAAAAATATTCAAGAAAATAAAAGACTGTGTATTGGACTTGTGCACCCTCACTACAGAACTCATAAACACTTTTTATAAATAATATATACATATATGTGTTCAGACAGTGTATAAAATTCTCCTGTGATGTCTTCTCAAGTAACTTATATTACAGGTATGCTTCACAACCCTGAAATACTCCCCACCTCACGTATTATTATTATTATTATTAGCCTGTTAATTTCATTAAATGCCTCTGTATGGGGTTATTTTAAGGAAAAGTTTTCTTCCAATAATAGGACCTAGCCCAGAGAGAAATGTATTGACACTTATAACTGTTTATAAGGTTAAAACAATTTGTGAATAAATATGTATGTATTTTTATGAAAATGATATCACAATCACTGTAATATATATATATATATATTTTTTTTTAATTTTTCTATTCTTTGCTCATAAAAAAAAAACAGTTTGAGCTTTAAACTCATTGGCAATGTCCTTATATCCCTTTCCCAAAAAAAGTGACTCACAAGTATAATTCAAATTATTGAGATTCATAAATTTTTGATCTTTTATTTTAACTAGTGAAGTCTAAAGATTTTCTATTTATTTTCACCTTTAAATGAAGCCCACTTTCATAGCTTTCTTTTTGTGTAACTGACCTTTAATATTCTGCAAATTTTACCCCCATTCTGACCACTTTGGACTATTGATGTTTTGATGGAGAGGATCTAAAGTGGTCATGCACAAGGTAGGAAATGGATATAGTAAGATATAAGACTGGTGATTGCTGAGTATGTAGATTTTGTTATACAAAATAAGTATTGGTGGATGATATGGGGTAGGGAGAAAAAGAGCAATGAAAAAAAAGAAGAAAAACTTGAACAGTAGAGGGTTCACATGCTACAAATCTACAATGATAGCGTGAATATAGAGGGTAGTGTTCTTGGAAGCAGCAATAAAATTTGAGGGAAAGAAAAAGGTAATTTTTTCTACAGTTCCAAAGTGAGAGAGCCAGGTGAATGGGTTCTGTGTTCAATTTTTTCCACCTAGGAGTGAAATTTATAGTTCAAAGTGTATGTCTCAGTAAGTAGTAAAACACTATTTCTATGTACCTTTACACTTTTTCGTGTCTACAAGCTGACTTTGACAATTCCAGTCACATTACATCTTTGCACGTGTTAGCTATTCATTAATTAATTCATTAATTACATTATTTTTTTGTTTTTTATTAATTCACTTTTTCTTTAGTTGTCATTGTTTTTACGTTACTGGTGATTAGATAATTGCATAAATATTCTGAATGTTGACTTTTGGTTAAATATTGTTTTATGTGTTTATTCCTACATTTACTTTTCAATGAAATGTTTTTCCTTTGTCAAGTCTGATTTATATTAGACCTCAATCTTCATTTATAAAGACTAGATAAAATCACATTATTCAAAATAACTCAAGATTTATCATCTTTGCAGAACCCTAATCACCCGCTAAAGTTGACCCAGTCTGGGTCAACTAAAAGCTGTGTCAAAAGTCCTCTTTTTTCTTATATACACTTTAATAAAGAATTCCTCTCTCACTTTTATATTTTGGAGAGTAGACTAACTTCCCAAGCAGTAGTCAATAACCTAGATGAGTTTTCCAACTATTTATTACTTTTAAATTATTTACATCCTTGACATTAAGAGTGTCACTGAATACATTTTTTTATTTTTTCAATCTCTCTCTCTCTCTCTCTCTCTCTCTCTCTCTCTCTCTCATATGACAAATTGAAATCAGATATGTTTTTTAGTAAGAAACACTTTCAGACTTTAATAAAATATTCTATAAAGTAAAAGGGTTTCACTGATTTTCTTAGAGCCTCACTAACTTATGGAGGCTGGATGACTTCAATCTAATGGTATAGATGTTTGCTATATATATTGCAATATATATATATATATATATATATATATATATATATATATATATATATATATATATATATATTCATTGTGTGAATATAAAGGGTAGTGTTCATTTGATTCTTTCTCTTGGGGACTGTGCCAGAGTTACCTTCTTCTTTCACTTCTACCTTATTTCTGCCTCCAAAGAAACTACTCTTTAACCTCATACTACCATTGATCCACCATTCAACTTTTTAAATCTGAACTCTTGAGCTGGTCATTCTTTCCCTCTATCCTTCACAGTACTTTTTTCTCTACCCGTACCTATTCCACCAATACTTTTTTCATGAATACTCACTACTACATACTCAGTATCCACCAATCTCACATCCTGACCCATCCCTGTTCTGCCTTTTCCATGGATCACTTTGAGATCCCCTCCACCCATATATCAATAGTCCAGAGTAAGGTCAGGTAAGGGTGTTATATATGCAGGTTTTAAATGTCAGTTACATAACAATAAGCCTATTAAAATTGGGATGTATTTTGTCTTAGGTTAAAAAAGAAAATCTGCAGACTGCACTGTTAAACTAAATTGTTTAAAATTCATTAATCTCAATAATTTGGAAAAAATCTATAAAAAGGAGAATAAATAAAAGAACATAATACATAAAAGTGACAAATTTGAAGACACAACAAGTGTACATATCAGTCAGTGTCATATATCAGAGCTTTCAAAAGACAAATTAATTTGAAATAAATGTAGTTAATGTGAGATGTAGTAATCATTTATTAATTATATATAATGGTAGTATACATGTATATGTACAAAATGCATCTCATATAATTATGAGTATACATTGCAAAAAATGAACTCTACAGTATTTTTTTTAAATTTTGCTGACAACACTATAAATACCTACACCTAGGTTTATGTATTACCAAATGTTCAGAATACATTTTGTACTTTATAAAGTTTACAACTGACCAACAGACCTTTTTTTTTTCTCAATTTTTAAAAGGAGTAGTACTTATTTTCAGTTAGAACATAATGCCATCATTTATCTTTAATTTTTAAATATTTTTAAAATTATATATGAGAACAGAATGCATTAAAATTCTTATTGCACATACAGAGCACAATTTTTCATTTCTCTGGTTTTATACAAATTATATTTACATAAATTCACTTCTTTATACATGTACTTTATATAATAATATATATCATATTCCACCATCATTTCTAACCCCATGATCCCTCCCCTCACCTCCCAACCACCAAAAGTTCATTTTGATACACACTGATTTATGATATGAAGTTATAGAAAAGACTATATACCTTATAATTATATGAACAGATAAAGTTTTGTAACTAATACATAGCATAATAATAATAAACTTGCCATTTAGACATTAATAAATTATACATCTAACACTACTGACATCTTTTCCAAAAAAACTGACATCTTTTACAAAAAAAGGCAGGGTTATTTGTGGGGGGAAATGGTATTCCATGCTTTCTTAATATCGAGAATAAATTATTTTCAAAAGTAATATATATTTCAATATAAAAATAAAATAGAACTAGGTTCCATGGCACACACCTCTAATCCCTTTGGATTGTGAGGGTAAGGCAAGATAATCCTGAGTTTAAAGCCAGCCTCAGAAACTTAGCAAGGTCCTAAGCAACTATGTGTGACCCATTCTTTGTGTTCCCCTGATTTAAATTTCCAATAAGAAACAACAACGACAAAAAGAATACAGAGTATTGATAAGGACACAAAACAAATTATGATGAACTAAAGATGGAGTAGAAATTGCTGTTATTTCATCATGAAAACTTTATATATATATGAAATACTCCTCACCAAGCTTAGATCTGTAGAAATTATAGTATGTGTGTACCATGACAGTGTACAAGTATGTGATAGCATAAGGCTAGAGCTATATTTGTCAATACAGTGGAAATCTGTGGCCTAAGAGGAAAGAGGAGGTGATTCAGAAACATAAAAATAATAAAGTTTGAGAAAAATTGGTTTTTGGAGCCCAGAAAGACTTTTGGTTTAAGTAAAGTACAAAATACCACATAAGTATTATCCTGAAGTTACATCTGTTAAATTCATCACATATATAATGGATTTCAAGGAAAATATGTGGAAGATATCACAAACTAAATAAAAATTTACAAAAGCACATAAAATAGCATGTGTGTAAATAAAACTAATCATTACAAATACAACTATTTTAACTCAATTTAATATATAATATTTTCCTATCAATATTTTAGCATGTTTTTCTTTAAATACAAGAGAGCTGGACCTGTTGGTGCACAATTGTAATCCCAGTACCTTGGGAGGCTGAGACAGGTGTATTGTGAGCACAAAGGCAGCATCAGCAAAAGTGAGGCCCTAAGCAAATCAGAGAGACACCGTCTCTAAATGTCATAAAAAATAGGTTTGGGGATGTGGCTCAATTCCCCTGAGTTTAATTCCAAGTACCAAATAAAAGAAAAGAAAAGAAGGGAACAAAAAATTATCTCAGAAATAAAATATATGTAAAATACCCCAAAACCTTTAATAAAAAAACCCAAATAATATAGTTATTGTTATGAGACACATTTAATGTATATTATGAAACTATATTGCAATAATACAGACCAATATATCATAATATGAATCAAATCTGAAACCATATGTAGATCAATTGTATTGTTAAGAGCAATAGAAAGGCATATGTAAAACCGACCATATGAAAAATAACATTAGACGTGAATGAATGAATCTATCCAACCTAAAGTTAGAATCGGGACATAGTGGCAAAGTTCACTGTTAGAGTGTGTGTGCAGAATGTGCAAGATAGTCAGTTCTAACCTTAGCAACACTGTAAAAAGCAAATATTAAGAGGGAATGATGTTGAAAATAAAGCAGAATATTAAATGAGACACTCTCTCTCCATCTATAGATACATTTAAAGAGAAAACTACTGTGAGTGTCTCTTTGGCAAAATCATGAATGAGTAGAGATATTTAGATACACTGGATATTAGTCTGGTTTTAAGAAATGTACCACATTTGGCACAAAATTCCCAATTACTATCATCACCTCTAGTGAACAGAAATGTGAGAGAGGGGCTGAGGATGTAGCCCAGTTTTTAGAGTGCTTGCCTTGTATGCACAACGCCCTGGGTTCAATCTCTAGCACCATAAAAAAACGAAATATGAAAGAAATGATACAAAAAATGGTGATATCTAGGAGCCATAAAATCCTTCACAAGTGTTTCATCAGCTGTGACCAAGACACAAAAATACCCAAATATCAAAGCTGTCAATTAATCTCAAAAAAAATCCGCCAGCATATATTCCCAATTGCTGCTGCTGACAGATGAAGTTCACTCTAGCTTGTATTATAGGTTAAATAGGGAGGAATCCAGTAAACTACTCTGAGCTTGAGGGAGATTTTAGCACTTTCTAAATCCTGCCCCAACCCTGATACACTAGTAACAAGGCCAGAACTACCAATTCCTCCTAGAAAAAGTTTTTGTTTTTTTTGTGGGTGTGTGTATGTATGTCTGTATTGAATGTTTCAAATTTAACACATTTTGTTTATGTTACTATGTCCCTCATACACTAGTAATAATGCCAGAACTTCCAATTGCTCCTAGAAGGTATTTGTGTGTGTGTGTGTGTGTGTGTGTGTGTGTGTGTGTGTGTGTTTGGATGTGTGTGTCGATGTGTGTACTGAATATCTCAACTTTAACATATTTTATTTACGTCACTATGTCCTGAAGTTCCAAACTCTAGAACCAAAAGGTGATTGAGCTCATGTAAATCTCTGTAGATTTCAAACAAATGAATTTACATTCTTTTCCCAGCACTTTTATGAACTAGGATACCAAACAGCAGTTCAGAAAGGAGGTTAAAACAATGATTCTTGTTTATTACAACAAATCTTTACAGAATAGTCTTACATTGGCTACTTCATATAAACTTTCCACAGGGATAAAATGCATCAGTCAAAGATATTTTCTGTAGCCTGGGCAGTGTTGTTGAAAAGGTTAATATAATAATCTGACAGAGCTAGGTATGTCGCAAATATGCTAGAGGCTGGAGAGGCAAGTCAGGAGGATTGTGGTTTGAAAGACAGCCTTAACCACATAGCAATGCTATAAGCAACTTATTGAAATATTAGTGATATATCACCTGTATAAAAAAAAAAAAAGGACTGGGGACATAACTCAGTGGTAAGCAACTAAACAAATATCTGAAAGATAGTAGAGTCTCCAGAGTATAGGTGTATATGTATAGATACAAATGTCGGTTACAATATAAAGTTAATAAAGATACTTTTGAAAAAAAATTCATAGTTCTTTTTTTTTAAAGAGAGAGAGAGAGAGAGAGAGAGAGAGAGAGAGAATTTTAATATTTATTATTCATTTTAGTTTTCAGCAGACACAACATCTTTATTTATACGTGGTGCTGAGGATAAAACTCTGTGCCACAGGCAGGCCAGGCAAGCATTCCCAGACCCTATCATGGTTCTTAAGAGCTCAAAATAAAAATGCCATAATCCACTGATAAAAATTTTTTGAAGCATGGTATTATTGTGAATGTCGGTACTCTCAGTGGCTTGGGAGGATGAAACAGAAGGAACTTAAATGCAAGACCAGCCTCAGAAACTTGGCAATGGCTTAAGTGACTCAGTGATATCCTGTCTTGTTAAAAAATAGGGATGTAACACAGTAGTAAAGTGCCTAAATAAATAAAAATAAATAGCAATTCTTGGTTTAAAAATGCCCTATAACCCAGTAATTATAATTCTGGATAAATATCTAATGAAATTGGAACACTTTTGTGGAAGAAATTCCTTCACTTCCATTTTAATTGTAGGTTTATTCACAATATCTACTAAAAGGAATCAAATGAAGTGCCTTTTAGATGCAAGGTATTGATGAAAAGGTTCCTTCCAGCTGCAGATCATCCATCTACTTGCCTTAAAGACTGCATACTTATAATTCAAACTGCTCCCTAAAAGGCAAGACTCAGATATGGATTTTTCTGAGTACTCCAAGAGATTTTGGTACCTCTGGACAAATTGTGTAAGACTTTTCTAAAACTAAGGAATAGGTAAATTTTGGAGTTTGGAATGTGGACAACCTACAGTAAATTCCTCAAGGGGGAATCTTAATTAAGACACTGTGATAAGGTGTCTGAGTCTGGGGAAGAAAAAGGAAGTAAAATCAGAGTTTTATATAAAAGTAGACTTTGTTTCACTGATTTCTAGGTTTGATTTAATCCAAACAGATATTCAAAAATGGTTAAAGTTACTAATTAAAATTTATGTAAAACAGGTATTTAAAAAGTACCAGGAAAGAGGTGAAGGTGTGGCTCAGTGGTATAGTGCTTGCCTAGCATAGATAAGCCCTAAGCTTAATTCTCAGCACCACATATAAATAAATAAAATATAAATAAATATTAAACTAAATACCAGGTAAGGGTTTAGGGTGGTTGCTCAGTAGTAGAGTGCTTGGCTAGTATGCATGAGACAGTCTGTTTGATACTGGACCAATAATAATAATAATAATAATAATAATAATAATAATAATAAAGATAAATATACTTTGTTCATCTACAACTAAGAAAAAATATTTTTAAAAAGTACAACAGTGCTATGGCCTGTAACTTTCTAATTATCTGTGTGCTAATTAAGCCCTTGCAATTGAACTTACTTGTTATTTAAATTAAAGTCCAGTTCCACTTTTATTTCCTGCCACACCAGGTCAAAGGAGTTTGCTTGAATATTTGGAATGCTTCTAAATGTAATTTTATTTTATTTTATTTTATTTTTAAATTTTAATATTTATTTATCGGCGGATACAACATCTTTGTTTGTATGTGGTGCTGAGGATCGAACCCCGGCTGCACGCGTGCCAGGCGAGCGTGCTACCGCTTGAGCCACATCCCCGGCCCCCTAAATGTAATTTTAATAAAGTTGTCTTACATATTTAAAAACTAAGTTGAAAGCAAACTTGGTAGCACAGGCCATAACCCCTGTGGCTAAGAAGAATTATACATGGGTATCATGAGTTCAAATCTACCCTCAGCAAAAGCAAGACACTAAGCAACTAAGTGAGACCCTCTCTATAAATAAATAAAAAAAGGACTGGGGATGTGTTACAGTGTCCCTGAGTTAAATACTTGGTACAAACAAAAAAAAAAAAAAGAAAAAAAATTCAATTGAGGACAAATACATTAAAGAAACAAACAACAACAAAAACAACAACAACCTAAATTTTGGAAAATTTACTATTGTGAGGATGGCCTTAGGCCTGGGCTAAAAAACTCCATTTTAAAAACTTCAGTTTGAAACATGCAGTCTCACCAGGCATGCTTACAGAAGCCCTGCAGTATTGCCCTGAGACATAAACAAATCACTTCACCTCACCTTGATAAACAGAGTGAGGCCTCTGGCAGGTTGTCCTCACCTAATAAGAGGGAAAGGTGAGAAGACCAAGGTGCAGACCACCAGACCAGATGTTTCTGGCCCTAGCGTAAATGATCCCAAGGAAAAATCTGGTGGTAACTAACAAGGATTTAAAAAAGGGTAAAAAAGCTGCAAAATTTAGTATAAATAGTACAGCAGATAAACAGATGTACAGTCAGCTCAATAAAAAATGCACTTGAGCTGGGGAGGCTGATGAGGACTTGGAATGACATCTCATCACTTATCATTTGTATTATCCTCACCACTCTTAAGCTCTAAAGCCACACCTTAGTGAGAGGGAGAAAGGTAAAAGATTATATGATGTTCTTCTCATGTGATGAAAACTTAATTTCAGTGGAGAGAAACCCAATGGGGAAAATATACCCAAGAGGCAAGATCTCCCATACACCCAAAATATATACTTTTATGAGTAAAAATTTTATCAAAATTACTTTAAAATTTCATTTAACTTTTGTGCTGTCTGGTCTTATGAGAAAGCAAATTTTATTTTAAACTTCTAAGCAATGTCCTAAGGCATTAATATTTACCCAGAGGGAAAAACAATATAATGCACTAGTATAATTTAAAAATTTCTAGTATTCATAGTAAAAATTAAGAAGGACAGCTTAAATCAATTTAATAACTTAAACCACTATATCCAAAACATTATTATTTTTTAAAATATAAATTGACAAATAAATAAATGTATTTTTCCAGCATGATCCTAAAATTCACTCTTGACCTCTCAGGGAAATCTATGTTCACCACAGCTATATTCCATGTTTGAGATCTATAAATACCCTGACCTCAGCAAGGTGAAAAAAAATGGACAACTCAGTTCTGTGTCATAGGTTATGGAATAAACATACCAAACAACATTCTCTCAGGGCCAAAGAACAGGAGAGACTCTGCAGTTTGAGAGAGCAGCCATTTACATCTCAGAAGTGTACAAAAGTGGACACTGTTTCTCACAGGATTCTGGGCACAGATCTATTTTCATTTTAGATATCATACTTTAACGAAAAGAGATTGGTATCACTGGAGAGAAGACTCTAGGTCATCAGATCATCAGTAACCCAGAAACTAGAGTCTAAACATTTTTTTAAAAAAATTATTTTGCATTTTTGTCTTTAGCCTAATGCAGGGTTTAGATTTCAATTTTCTTCTTTAGTATGGGGTACTCTGAGAATGTCATCAAACATTAAAGGCATAGAAGTCTACACATATTTTCATAGAATTCAATAAAACCTGTCAAGAGATTAATGTTTAAATTTGAATTAATAAAAATTTAACCAGTACCTATAAGGCACAATATGTTTTTCACATAACTTCTGTTCCACATGTGATTGAATCCTGGCATTCATCCTATTTAGTGAATTAGATATCTATCACTGATTTAGAAGAAACTATATAAAAATTATTGTCTCAAGTGTGGGCTTATCATCAATCAAGGCTGGGTTCATATGGGATCTTTTTCCTGCCTTAGGTGATAGTTGGTAAGGTTACTGAACTTCAAAGGGAGATATGGTTGCCGAAAAAGCACCCTTCTTCTCAGAATCAAATAAATTAAGGTGGGATCATTCTCATGGAGATGGCAGTGTTATGAAATGAAAAACAAAGTATCAAAATGTTTCCTGACTAATACACTTTCATAGTCACAGATTTACATAAGTTACACACCAAAAACAAGAGCTCAGATACAAAGTTAGGGAAATATACTCTGCACTTTGGCTACAAGAGGAGTAAAAACACATTGTCAACTTTATGTGTACAGAGAGTGCTAAAGAATTTATAATATGTTGATACTTGGTATCATTCGGCTTTTTGTAATGAATGAGGTTTACATAGTTGTTCAGTGTGAAAGAATATTTGAAAGGTCTCATGAATATTAAGCAACTTTAATGGAATTCAGGATCAATTCTATGTGACCCCAAAGCCACAACTCACATCCTCTAGACTACATGAATTACCAATCTTTCATTATTGTCTTAGAAGTTAGATAGTGGCACAAAAAAGCAGAATATTTTTTTTTTGTACCAAGGACTGGACTCAGAACACTTTATCACAAATCACATCTCTAGCCCATTTGTTTTTAAAGACAAGCCAAGTTCTCACTAAGATGCTTGAGGCCCCACTGAGTTGCTGAGTCTAGCCTGGAACTTAAAATCCTTCTTTCTCATCCTCTTGAGTCACTGAAATTACAGACATGCATTACAATATTGGCTCTTGTTTCCTGGTTTATGAACAGGCAAAATTGAAATGCTAAGCAGAGAAACAGCTGTTATAATAACCCCTTTGTTAATTCTGGCTTATTTCCTAAGGTTTAAATATTGAAACCAATATTTCAATGTATATTGAAGGTAACATCATCTATTATAGTCAACAGTCTGATTCTATCAAGACATTTTTTTACTGCCTAAACTTTTATTTAATTTGAAAAGGTTACTCAATATATTTGAACTTCTCGTTTTTCTACTGGCATTATTAGGATACTAGGTTCAAACCATACAGCCTATGGAAAATTAAGGTGTGGTTATAGCTAAAGAGAAGACTATATGATAAATAAAATTTTAAAATCACAAGGATGAGGTATTTTCTTTGTTGTTTTTGAAGTATCCTTGGTGAATAAGATAGAGTACACAGTCAAATCTTAAATCATACAAAGCAGGCTCTATCTCTAGTTAATAAAGAAAAATATCAAATACAAAAAGTTGTGTTGCAAAATCACATGGCACTTGGTTTGTTAGCAGCAGCACAGGAATGGATTTCTGCCATATTCAGTTGTATGTATATTCTATTTTTAAAATATTTTTTTAAAAGAGAGGGAGAGAGAGAGAGAATTTTAATATTTATTATTTATCGGCAGACACAACATCTTTGTTTGTATGTGGTGCTGAGAATCGAACCCGGGCCACACGCATGCCAGGCAAGCGCTCTACCGCTTGAGCCACATCCACAGCCCTGTATGTATATTCTGGATCAACAAAATAATACCAGTATTACTTCAAAACATATTACATCTTTAGTTTCAGCCACACAGCAGTTGATGAATAATAAGTTGAAAGAATGATGAGCTTGTCAGGATACCATCTGGAGATTGCTTTTAGTAATCCTAGGCAGGGGGATTGCGTTCTAGTCATATCACAATACAGTGTATTTTTTGTGGCCTGTGGATGCAGAGCTCTTACTTCCTTGCTAATAGATCACTGCAGAAGACTTCAGGTGTGTAGATTTTTTGATGATGAATCCTAAAAGTGTGGATCATTGGAAAGGCCAGACATGGCTATAGCTACTCTGTTGTTGATGCTTCCAACAGGTTGTTGTTATTACTATTATTATTACTATTATTATTTATTGAAGTAATAAATACCCTGATTTAGTGTATTAATTCGTTGTCATAAACATTTTCTTTTGAGCATATGTTTATTATGTAAAATATTGACCATTCACTTTTGTTTTCTGTCCTATATATAAAAATACCTATGGAATGATGCAGGAATCTAAGGGCTGAAGGCGCTGGACTGTCTGAGAGCTATTGTGCTTTTTTGTATAAGCATGACTACACTGCCAACTCTGCCTCACATCTCTCAATTGCTAGAGACCCAAATTTTACATCCTGGTTCTCAACATCCACACAGCAACTGGCAAAGTCTTTAGGATATTTGCAGGTGAGAGATATCTCAGTTCTGATAGATTAATAGAGGTTGTTAGGGGAGTGGTGGTACCTATGGACAATACTTGGTTGCCTCAGTCCTATTACAGTGGACTCTTATGAAGAGTTGTGATATAATGGGATTAATTCCTTGTAAGCAGAAATAAGGATTCTGACTGCACTGTGGGCAAACATGAACCCTGCAAGTTGAAGTGTCAATGAAGTGTTGAAGCCTAGGCCCCAGTCCCTGGCCAAAGAAAAAAGTGGCAGCAGTGGCATATATGATTTGGAGAAGTAGTCAAAGGAGTCATGTGCAACTGCTCTGGCCATGGGATGAATGGTTTCTATAGATCTGACAGCAAAAACTGATGCAAGTATATGAGAGACTACAAGAATAAGGAATTGCAAGATAATGAAGAGGTCTAGGAATCCAAAATACATCCAGTAGAGTAAGATCTCTGTATTTTGAAAATACCTATCAACATTCCCCATTGTGACGTTGAGTCTGTAGAGAAGAAGAAGGATAAAGGCCTTCAAGTCCAGTTATTGGATGATGCATAAAATGAAACATCAGTAGCCAATGGCTCCAGTGAACAACTGGCATTGCCAGCCCAGACATCCAAGTTTAACATATTTTACCTGTTAAGCAGAACTGATGGGCTTAAAGAAATAATTTACCCAGGTGTTAAGAGAGCAAAATTATTATTTTTTTGTCTGTAAGAATTAGAGATAAACAGCATTCTGTGTTGCACCCTAAAAATGGTGAGGTTAGCATTGCTCCTTACAGTAGAAGTTGTAAAATGCTCAATTCCATGAGGCATTTAAGGCGAAAAAAAGTTTAAAAAGACCAAGTGTGTTAGTACAGCTTATAGAGGGCTATGTTTTAACAAGTAGGCAAGGTCATAAACACTCAGATTCAATGTATATACTCAAGGTCAAAAACATTTGTTTGTGAACATGCTCTTATATCAGTCACATGATGTTGATGTGCCCTCTTTGTCTTACCTGCATAAACAAGTTTCTATATAATAACTCTGGGGGCTGAGAGATAGAAGCATGAGGCTGGTTATGGGCTATTGCTCCCTTCAGAAGTAGCAAGCCTCCCATCTCAAAAGTTCCTCACATCTGGTGAATAGGGAGCCTCCACCCTGGGAACAAATGTTTACCCCTCAAACATCAGACAAAGCTCTAATCTCTAGAGTATACAAAGAACCCATCAAGTTAAACAACAAAAAAGCAAATAAAGCAATCAACAAATGGGCCAAGGACTTGAACAGAAACTTCTCAGAAGATGATATACAATCAATCAACAAATACATTTAAAAAATGCTCACCATCTCTAGCAATCAGAGAAATGCAAATTAAAACTACTCGTTTTGAACAACCAACAATAAAAATTAAAAAAAAAAAACGAATTAAAAATATTCTAAGATACCATCTACTCCAATAAGAATGGCAGCCATTATGAAGTCGAACAATAATAACTGCTGGCAAGTATGGAGAGGGGGGAGGTGCACTCATACATTGTTGGTGGGACTGCAAATTGGTGCAGCCAATTTGGAAAGCAGTATGGAGATTCCTTGGAAGGCTGGAAATGGAACCACCATTTGACCCAGCTATTCCCCTTCTCAGACTATAAACAAAAGACCCAAAAAGAGCATACTATAGGGACACAGCCACATCAATGTTTATAACAGCACAACTCACAATAGCTAGAATGTGTAACCAACCTAGATGCCCTTCAATAGATGAATGGATTAAAAATGTGGCATTTATACACAATGGAATATTACTCAGCACTAAAAAATAAGATCATGGAATTTGCAGGCAAATGGATGGCATTAGAGCAGATTATGCTAAGGGAAATTAGCCAATCCTAAAAAATACAAATGCCAAATGTCTTCTCTGATATAAGGGGGTGACTCAAAATAGGATAGCGAGGAAGAGCATGAGAAGAAGACTACCACTAAATAGGGAAGAGAGGTGGGAGGGAAAAAGAAGGAGAAGGGGAGTTGCATGGAAGATGGAAAGAGGACCTCATTGTTGTACAGAATACATATATGATGTTGTAATGAGAAAAAATAAAGAGTGTTGTTGTGAGCCACAGTTTAATTGGAATGATGCCTGGCATTTTGCTAGAGGGAATGGTTGAAAGGTGACCCTGCTCTGGAATAGGGCAGCTCCAGGATCCAGGATAGGGCAGATCATGCAGCTTTGGGCACCCACTACTTGGAGTTCCCATTGAGTTCTCAGGGGCGTTCAGGGAGAATTGGCAAGGTGAGCCCAGTGGAAGGAGTGTGTTCCCGAGAAGTGTGTGTAGAGTGCCAGTGAGAGTTCTCGAATAAAGACTTGCTGTTTGAACCTACAAGGCTTTTGTGGTGGCTTGGTTATTTGTGCCCAGACAGACTGTGGCAGTGAGTCACATTAGATTGAATAAAGAGAGAGGATGGGAGAGGAGGGCAGGAGTAGGGCAGCAAAATATAATAGACAATATGATTGATGTATGTACATTCCATGTATGCATTACATGTCAAAATACATTCTGCTGTCATGTATGACTAAAAAAATTATAAAAGTAAAACATATGGTTAAAAAAAAAGTTTCTCACATCTTCTTTCAACTGCTTGAGCCCCAAACATTGCTTTTTTGATGAGCCCCTACACAGCAGCCACAGATGTGAAACTATTTTTAATTTGAGACTATCACAAATTCTCTGCTTTATGCAAAGAGTATTGTGTTGTTTTGTACACATGCTCCCAGATAATATTTATAGGGTGGATATATAGTGTATTGTTTATTTTAGGTTACATATATTGCCTTAATGTTGTCTGTCCCTCACTTTTTTATGTAGTGTTTTATGTTTCATATTCTCCGTTTATAAAACTTTTGTGATACAAATACAGGGGTTTTGTTGCAGTTTCCATGCCATGCTGCATTTTTATCATGACTGTAATGAAATATATCTGTTTGATATATTTGATATATTTGAAAATATTATTTTTTGATACTGAACAGCTGTATAAACCTCATCTATTACAAAAGGCAGAATTAGTGGCATAATATCAGTAGTCTTTTAGCCTTATCTGTGTACAGAAATTTGGTAATACGATTTTACTCCTACTCTAGCCAAATGCAGAATGTATTCTCAAAACTTTGGGTCAGGGCTCTTCTTATTTTTTATGGCTTATATAAATGTGTGGCTATGAAAGAGTACTTGTCAGGTACCTAGTCAGGAAAGAAATTTTAAAAATATTGCTTGTCCTTGATTTTTTCAATTCAGTTCTCTGCCATATCCCAAGTTTATTTTAAATCCTTGCTATAAGTTTCAGAATTTTTTTCTCAAACATATTATCCACATCTAATAAAAAGTTCACCAGATGTAAAATTTTTTTTATTCTTTTATTTTTAAGTTTAGAGGAATGAGTACTAACCCAGGATACTTCTCATAAACCCCTGTATCACCAGCTCTTTTTAATTGTATTTTATTTTATTTTTAGTTTTCATACAAAGTGTTGCTTAGTTGCTTAGAGACCTCTCATATTATTTAGGCTGAATTAGAAATTGTGATTCTAGTGATTAAGTCTCCAAAATTATTAAGATTGCTGACATGAGCCACCATATGTGTGTAACCCCCTTTTTTGAAAAAAAAGTCACTGCTTAACTTTTAAGATAATTTAAAAATAATGATGAATCATGGCTCCTAAAGGAGATAAGATTTGCCTTTGGGTCAGGCATATTTGATATTAATATGTACTTAAAAATTGTGGGCACACAAGAAATCATATTTGTAAGATCCTGTCTCAAAATGTAAAAAAAAAAAGAAAAAAATGAAGATATTGTTCAGGAATGATATTTCCTCAGTTTAACCACCAGTACTACACTCATATAAACACACACACACACAGAGTACTTGTGGGACTTTGAAAATATTTTTTGATACTGAACAGCTGTATAAACCTCATCTATTACAAAAGGCAGAATTAGTGCCATAATATCAGTAGTCCTTTAGCCTTATCTGTGTACAGAAATTTGGTAATGCGATTTTACTCCTACTCTAGCCAAATGCAGAATGTATTCTCAAAACTTTGGATCAGGAATTTTCTTATTTTTTATGGCTTATATAAATGTGTGGCTATGAAAGAGTACTTTTCAGGTACCTAGTCAGGAAATATTTTTTAATGATTTTCTTTTCCTTTTAGAATACTGACTCCTTGTGTAAGGGGGGGTCTGGCGGAACGTCGGAGGAAGAGACCACACACAAGAGACTTACTCCATGCAATTGGCAAAAGGGGATTTATTGGGGATCCATTCCAGCGCGCTGGGACTCTGTGCCCACTCAAGAAGGGAGCGCAGCTCAGAGCCCAGAGCAAAGGTCAAGCAGAGCTTAAGTACACTTTTTGGAGAGGGCGGTGGGCTTTGCATACATCAGAACAAATCATCATGAGGCGCGGGGAAATTGAACAACAACTCTGAGATGTGATTGGCACAATCATTGGCGGGAACCGGCTGGGCGGCGGTGATTGGTCATTCTTAAGCGGGTTACACATTCAAACTGATTGGTTCGGGCCCTGTGAGGAACTGCCCTAGGCTAAATGGCCAGTAGGGCGTTGTTTTAACTATCTCAGGAATCTGGGTGTAACAGAGGAACTTAATACCTAATCTTTTACATTCAAGCTTTCCAGCTTAGAAACTTTACCCTTTCACTTGATGACAACAAGTCCATCTTAATTTATTTGATTCTGAGATATCATGTGAAGAAGATTCACAGTAATCAGGTCCAGAACCAAGGCAGGTTTTTCCTGGCATGGAGTGGATGACCAGTTGAGGAGAGGGTCATGGAAAGAAGTTGAGGCTCTCACTGTCCAGATGAGGTTATATAGTTTGAGAGTGACGAGGATCTCATCAGGAGAATGATGATAAGTAATGAAATGTCAGTCCAGTTCCTCACCAGGCTTTCCAGCCTGAGTGCATCCTTGTTACAGTTGGATGAATCCTTGTTCATTAGCTCTATTTTTACACTAAATTTTGGGGCTTTATGAGCCCCCTTGCAATCCTTATCAGCTACCACCAGATTTCTCCAGGACATCATTTACTCTGGGATCAGAAACATCTGGTCTGATGGTCTCCACCCTTATTTTCTTACTTTATCTTCTTATCAGGAGAGGACAGCCTGCCAGAGTCTTCACTCTGTTTATCAGAGTAAGGGGAAGTCATTGTCTGAGGTCATACTTGAGGGTTTCAAACTGGAGTTTTTAAAATGGAGTTGCTTAGGCTCAGGCCTAAGGCCATTCTCACCATTCACCCACTTGATTCACATTGTACATCCTGGGGAAGGGGTGCCTAAGTTTGGCACTGTGAATCATCCATTCAATTGGCCAAAGTCCAGACTTCACATATGTCCAAAAGTCACTTCCCATTATGTTTTTTTGCATTGTTCCATAACCACCAATATTGACCATAGTTGAATTACATTATAAGGGTCTGGCAGAGCATCGGAGAAAGAGACCACACAAGAGACTGGCTCCATGCAATTGGCAAAAGGGGAATTATTGGGGATCCATTCCAGCACGCTGGGGCTCCGTGCTCACTCAAGAAGGGAGAGCAGCCCAGAGCCCAGAGCAGAGGTCAAGCAGAGCTTAAGTACACTTTTTGGAGAGGGTGGTGGGCTTTGCATACATCAGAACAAATCATCATGAAGAGCGGGAAAATTGAACAACAACTCTGAGATGTGATTAGCACATTCATTGGCAGGACCAGGTCTGGCGGGGGTGATTGGTCACTCCTAAGCGGGGTACACATTCAAACTGATTGGTTCGGGCCCTGTGACAAACTGCACAGGGCCCTAGGCTAAATGTCCAGTAGGGCGTTGTCTTAACTATCTCAGGAATTTCAGGTTCTGGGTGTAACAGAGGAACTTAATAATACCTAATCTTTTACATTTTAATTCAAGCTTTCCAGCTTAGAAACTTTACCCTTTCAACATCTGGTTAAAACCAAAGTGTATGCAAGGTACCCAGGGATTGAAATGCTAATATAATCAAAAACAAGTGGTATGATAGGGTTGAGACATTTATAAATTTGTCTTGCATGTAAGTCCCAATTAACTGATTCTGTTAAATTGTCCCAGTTGATTCTTATAGTCACTGTAAGGCTCTCAAACTCTCTGAGATACATTGAATCCAAATATTGACTAAAATACAAGAATGAGGGTGGTTCCTGTAATTATATATACATAGGCATTGCAATTCCAACTTCCATCATTCTGTGTTCATTAAAAGCGGGACTCTGTCTTCAAATCACCTCCTGGGAATGATGTGGGCAGAAAAACAAAAGATGGAGTTCTCACTGTTCCATTATACGTTCAGGATTTAGATCTCCAACGGCTATTTTTGCTTAAATAATAATGTGACTTTCCAGTGTTTTGTACCCTGTGAATGACTCTTACAGGCTTTCAGAAACTGTGAGAACATGGGTCTGTTTTCCAGTCCAGCCACATACACACCCCACAGCCTTGGCTAATTGTTCCAGCAAACCCCCTGCTCATTCCACATCTGCTAAGTGGGACTTATGCAGTTCTGGATCCTATGGAGGTATTGGGGATCAAAGAACAGGCTGTGGGGATGAGTGGGAGACTCCACATAACTGGAAGCCTTGTAAAACCAAGGTATGCCTGGGAGCAATTTGGGCCTAAAAGACATTAGTTTGCAATGCCTGGCCCGATTGGCTTTTGGAGAAATTTAGCAGGAAACCTACTCTGCATTTAACATGCTTGTTTTGGTGCCAAAACTCATAGAGAGACAAAGGGGCAAGAAAAATGATAAGGCCCTGGTACACACCCAGATCACATGTGATTAGCAAGGTTAAATTCTTTATGCTGATTCCTTATTAAAAAATGGGAAGAATAGGACCCACCTCATGTAATTTTCAGGAAGACTGAGAGATACAGGTGATCAAAGCATCGAGCCTCATGTCTGGCACATATCTCTCAGGAAGACAGAGAGATATGTGTGGGCAAAGTATCGAGCCCCATGTCTGCCATACAGTAAGCTCTGTAAATTTTATCTGTGTTTTAGAAGACAATTTAAAATGTTTCTTCCTCCATAGACAGTAACATCCTGATAGCTTCTCTTTCTGCTTTTAGAAGAGTGGACTCACCCTGACCATCCCTAATCCAGCTATAACAGGAGCCATGGAGGTTCCTGAATAATAGTGACTGCAAGATGAACCTGGGAAAGGAAGACAAGGACAGGAGGCCATGGCTAGGAGGCTCAGGATAGACAGTATTTTAATCACCCTGAGGGCAGGCATGTAAGAGAGATCACAGTGATGGAGTGCAGGCTCAGGCAAGGCCAGAAGGACCAGGACCAAGAACACAGGAATTGTTGTTATATATCCACTGCCCACTCTGCTCGGTGCTTTACCCTGGGCCAAGGAGGGCAGCATGACCAAGTCATTGCAGTCTTTTCCACTGAGTGAGCACTGTAAGGGTCACTGCCTTTGACTAACACTTGGCACCACCCATGTGCTCTCTCTAGAGTAGATATGTTCCAGAAGGGAAGACCATGGTTTTTCCAGTAGAGGGAGATAAAAAAGAGAAAGAGAGGGAATGGAGTGAGAAGTCTCAAGATGGAAAGACCAAATTCCGTATTCAGAAAAAAAATCTGGCCTCTGACCTAAACACACAGGATAGAATGAAGCAATATGTAATCACAAGACACATTTGAGTGAGGAAATTAGGCAAATAAGAAAAAAATCACCTGACTTTGCTCCCAGAGCCTCCTCCCACCTCCCACCCCCTCTTTTATTCAGCAAGACAATAAGGTGACATGAAAAGGTTCCCAGAGGCAGGGCACCTGTCAAGGCAAATGTGGAGATGAGGGGAGTGCAGATTCCGAAATTCAAACAGCCTCTTAGTGCCCACCCACCTTATTTTTTGCATTTCTCATTGGCTGGGAAATGGAAGGGAGAGTTGCTGTGGTCCTAACAGGCAATCCTGTCTGCTCTTGGCCCTGCAGCTGGCATGCTGGGAGGGGGACACCCCCTGTGCTGGGGGTGATGTTCATTCGAGGGCACAGTCAGGCTGGAGTCAGGTTTTTGAACCCCAGGACTAGGACACATAATGGGGGAGGGGGTGTCTCCAGCTGGGATGTCTGGGGACTTAGCTTCCCACAGTCTGTCATGTGGCAGGGCGGCAGGCCACCTGAGCAGGACAATGTGAATGGCCCCTCAAGGAGAAGCCCCCATCTAAAGTCCTCAAAGGACCCTGTCCTAGTCCCTGAAGAGTTAATAGTCCCAGTGCCAGGATCAAATAGTGAATGGCAGAGTGAAGACAAGTCACCCATCAGGCTGCCCGGGACCCCATGTATGAGTGACCTCAAAAGTATGTTCCTTCCCCTTCCTGTGCCTCAGTTGCCTCACGTTCCAAATAGGAAACTGTGCTCATGGCATTCCCACAGGACCATGAGGTCATCAATGTACAGCAGTTAGCCGAGTCCCTGGAACACAGTGAGGCTTGGTAAACGTCAGTGATCTGCTCCATTCCCTAAATGCACAGATGAGGCCCAAAGAGGACTGGTGGAGCTCCCCAAGTCACACAGATTAAAAACAGAAACAGGACTTGACTGGAGCTACAGGCTGTCCAGCAGAGACTTATGGGAAGGATGGGTGGAGGCCAGGACCTGGCCCTTCCCCCCTCCCCTCTAGGAATGGTGCTTGGCAAAAAGGTAGGAGGAACCTCTGAAGCCACTGTTCCCTGGGCCTGGGGGGAACTGGAGCTGGGTCTTGGCAGGGCCTCCCCAGGACCTGGGCAGGGGCAGCTGTCCAGAACTGTCTGTCCGTGGAGGGGGCAGGGAGGCTGCTACTAGGAGCATGCAGTGTGCCAGTTCCTGGGACAAGGCTGGCTCAGCCTGCTGGCTCCATCCAGAGCCCACCCCAAGGGATGCTGGGGGAGGCAGCCAGGATCAGAGCCACCAGTTGTGCTCTCCCCTCCCCCAGTAACAGGGGACTAAAGTGGGTCAAGGAGTGAAAGGGTAAAGTTTCTAAACTGGAAAGCTTGAATGTAAAAGATTAGGTATTATTAAGTTCCTCTGTTACACCCAGATTCCTGAGATAGTTAAAACAACGCCCTACTGGCCATTTAGCCTAGGGCCCTGTGCAGTTCCTCACAGGGCCCGAACCAATCAGTTTGAATGTGTAACCCGCTTACGAATGACCAATCACCGCCGCCCGGCCGGTTCCCGCCAATGAATGTGCCAATCACATCTCAGAGTTGTTGTTCAATTTCCCCTGCTTGACCTTTGCTCGGGGCTCTGAGCTGCGTTCCCTTCTTGAGTGGGCACAGAGTCCCAGCGCGCTGGAATGGATCCCCAATAAATCCCCTTTTGCCAATTGCATGGAGTAAGTCTCTTGTGTGTGGTCTCTCCCTCCGATGTTCCGCCGGACCCCCCCCCCTTACAGGAGGAAGGAGGGGGCCCAGGAGGGCTGGAGGAGGGGCCCAAGGGGCTCAACAAGGCACCCAGGGGGAGGGGACCAGGAGAGGATGCCTGGAAAGGCAAACCCATGCGTGAGGTGGGCCTGGGGGGCGGGGAGAGCTGCAAGGTGCTGTGCCTTTGGAGGTCCT
Source organism: Urocitellus parryii (assembly GCF_045843805.1). Classification (NCBI taxonomy): domain Eukaryota; kingdom Metazoa; phylum Chordata; class Mammalia; order Rodentia; family Sciuridae; genus Urocitellus; species Urocitellus parryii. Next base: position 185,698 of record NW_027552297.1, read on the forward strand.
CAAAACCACCTCAGAATTAAGTCCAGAGAGGCCTTGGTCCTGGCTCCTGCCCCAGAAGGCCAGTGCTTGCCTCTCCTCATCCTCAACCCTTCAGCCTCTTCCGGAGCCCACAGGCATGACTGGCCCCAGCCCTGGGGTCTCTGAGGATCATCTCAGACTGTGGCTCTCTGGCTCAGACCTGGAGGGGAACCCAGCTGGGACCCCGGTGCCCAGCCAGAAGGTGGGTGTAGAGAAATGTAGGGAGACGAGGTCCAGCCAAACCCAGGCTCAGTGGGACAACAGCCATGCCAAGCGAAGTCAGGTCCTTTCACCAGGGAAAAAGGTGAGAGTAGGCTCTTGTCCCCCACAGAGGAACCCCTGGGGAGCCTGGGTGCAAAATGAAAGGGAGGCAGACAGGAAATGCCAAAGAGGGCTGCTCCCCAGCTGGCAGGGAAGCCAGGCCCCAGAACCCCAGAGGAAGGGAATGGGGATCACAGTTTGATCCAGGGAGACATGGGCTGGTGGTCATCCTCCACCCCTGGCTGTCCCTGACCCAGTCATCGGCCTGTCTCCCAGCTTCCAGCTCCCCCACCCAGCATGGCACCCCAAAAAAGAAACAACACCCAGGCAACTCGATATCGTCCAGAAACCTCCAGGATCTCTGGGTTCCAGGAAGCCAGCAAAGGAGCGGGAGGAGGGCAGAGAATGCAGAGGGTTGATTCAGTGGCCGATTAGCTAGACTTCAGGAGGGAGAAGGGCTGGAGCTCAGAGCCCCTCAGCCAGCACCAGTGCCCCACAAAGGGCAGCCTGAGAAAGTAGGCTCAGGAGGGGGCACACACCCACCCCTTCTGCAGAGATAGTCATAGCGAAAATGATGCAGACTTACAGGCCAGGCCCAGGGCCAGAGGGCAGTTGGGTGGAGGCAGAAAGAGGTCCAGAGGGCAGGGACCTGATTTGAGTCCCTCAGCAAGGCCACACACTCCCAACAAGTATATCCCAGTTTCCATGTTGAGCCAGTGGAGCTCCTGAGGCCTAGGGGATGGGATAGGAAGAGACAGAATAAAAGAGAGGACTCTCCACCCCAAGTCCCTAAAAGAGGTGAGCACCTCCCACATGGCAAGACAGAGTTGCTGGCCCAGCTGGGCCCAGCGATGGACACTGCTATGTTGTAGTCGCCAAGAAACCAAGAAGCAGGTAAAGCCCAGCCCACTACCCACTCAAATGTTCCAGGACCTGGCCTCGTCCTCCCACCCCTGACCAGTCAAAACTGCTTCTCCCCCACTTGAATCGCAGCAGCTTGCAAGGCCCAGAGTAGGGAGTAGGGTGGGGCTGGCTAAAGCTGGGTCCTCAGAGGGAACACAGTGTGTTAGGGTCTGAAAACAAGTCAGGATGGCACCTGGAATTTTGCCATAGGGAGTGGTTTATGAAGTAACACCACCGAGCCATTAAGTGTGGAGATTCCTTATTGGTTGACTGCTGTGTCTAGTTTATGTTAATTAGATAAGCTGTGTGGAATGTATATATACCCCTCCTGTCCTACAATAAATGGCTCCCACTCCTGCTGTATCAATGTACACAAATTGCTCGTCACCTCCCCAGTTATTTTGCTGCAGCCGGGCTGCGGCAACATTATCTCCAGCCTCAGAGTTCATAACTGTTTGTCCATGTTTCCCCGAGACAAGCTCCTGGGGGAGGAGGACCACGATATCAATGGTTCACCAGGTATGTAGAAGCTGTCCTGGGAGTGACTCAGGCAGGCATGCTGGGTGGCATCAGGCCACCTATATGACCTTGGATCCCTATAAGCTGCCTCAACTGCAGACAGGTGAGTATAATTGTACCAATTTCACAGAGCTGTTGATAGGGCCCATGAGAAATGGCTCACCAAGCACTCAACATGCAGCTGGCCCAGAGAGCAGCTTAGTAAGCACTAGATAAATATTCTGTCCCCTTCATCTCAAGTCCAAGTGGAAAAACAAACTCAGTCCTAGGAATCCACAGCCCTCTCCATTTCCCTAGAAGAGCCTGAGCAATGGGTATTTGGAGCCAGAAAGGAAATTCAGAATATAGCCCGTTTGGAGACCCAATTTAAGTGGACTTGGGAATACAATGGCCCATGGGGGTAGCTGTTTTCCTACTGACCTAGCTAGATCCTGGTTGGAAGGGGGTAGCTAAGTCTAGAAGAGGCTCAGGGACTCAGTTGGTAGTAAAGGGGCACCCACCAGCATCTCCTTTCCACCTCCAACACTAACATCGGGGTGAGGGGGAGACAGGCCTTGGTAAACTCCTCTCCATGGGACCTGGAGACCCAGGAAACAAACATCCCAACTGACAGATGGTCATAAGCTCTGCTGCAGGTGCAGCAGGACAAGGCTGCTGGCCTCTGTGGCCCTCCTTTCCTCATTAGACAAACAAGAAAGGATCCTACAACCTATACCCTGGTACTTGGAGGTACCAATGAGAACCTCTGGGGACCTTGAGGGTCAAAGCTCAAGGTCAAGGTGGCCTGCCCTGAGGACTCTTCAGACAGTCCCTATGTGCATGCACCAAGGGCCACCCCACAATGCCACCCATGCCAGGCAGTCTCTACCACTGTCCTGCCATAGCTTTTCTTCACCTGGGCCTCAATCTTCTCGGGAGAGTCAGTCAGCACTCGTCCCAGCCCTCTCAGACATACGTGCCCAAGATTTCATCGTTTCAGGTCCTTACAGGCAGGGGCAACAGCCTCCTCTTCTCCTTCCTCCTTTGCAACTCAGGGGAAGGCACTCAGAGCCAGAGGAGACTACACACCTTCCTCAGCAGCCACCTCTCTTCATCCTGCACCAATGTCCTCTGCAATGTCCTCCCTGAGGACCCTAAGTCAGAGAAGCAGAGCAGTCTCTCAGCAAGAAATTGCCTCTTGGTGGAATTGTTTACTCTTTACTGGGGTCTCACTGCCACATACCCCACTCCACCGACTGTCTGTTCCCCCAAGGTAGAGAGATTCCACAACAGCAAAAGGCCTGGCCCGGACTCAGAATATCTCTCAGAGGATACTCTGAGGAAGAAGCCTGTGCATGAATTTGAAATGGCAAAGCCAGAATGATGACTACCATCTGCGTGCTAACCTATCTTTAATTTCTTGGACATGTGCAAATGCTCTCAGAACGGCCCCCCATGCCCAGATGCCCAGCCCATCCATGCACGCGTGGACACCCTACAGGGATGACACAGTTCTGGAGTCAGAGAATGGATTCTATCTGGTCCTAGCTGTCCTAGCTGTGCCTCAGTTTGCTCATCTCTAAAATGGAGATAATCATGGCCTATTCATAGATACTGTGAAGCACATGTTAACAAATGAATGAAGTGAGTGCGCAGAACAATCCCTAGGACCTGGAAAGTGCATTAATTTTTATTGCCATACATTTGGATGGTCCAGGCTGCAGTCAGAATGGCACCTGCCTCCTTTAACCCCACCTCAAATCTGAGGGCCAATCAGTGCTCAGGGACCCCAGGGCTCCCCCAAGGCGAACATCTGGCCAGCGGGGGGGGGGGGGGGGGGGTCAGCCCACCAATGGCTGGTGCCCAGCTGAGGGTGAGACTCTGCAATGGCCGACGCCCCCAGCGTGGGGCCTGGGACTCCACAGTCCTGGGGGGTGCCAGACTGCGAGGAGCAGGCAGCCATCTGCACTGAACAAGCCAGCCCCACCCGGGGCAGCGCGAATGCGAAGGGCAGCCTGCGCCTTCCCAGGCAGACCCCTGCCACGGCTGCTTTGTGCCCAAATCTGGCCTTGAGTTATTGCGCCTCAGCCTTGGAGCCCTCCTGCGCAGGGGGGGACAGGACGGGTGGTGGCCCAATGTGTTCCCAGGACGGAGGCCTCAAAGAGGTCCCAGGCCGCCCCCGTGAGCCGGCTGGGCACACAAGAGCCCAGGAGGGGCCACGTTCCCAAGGGCTGGCCAGGCTCAGCTGGGTGGAGGGGCGGGAATAGCCCCCAGGCCCCAGGCCCCCTCCCCTGCCTTACCCGCCCTAGTCCCATTGCCACCACCACCCCCCACTCCCCTTGTGATTCCTACCCAGCTGCCTACCCCACCCTACCCCAACCCTGCCCCTCTCCGACCCTTGCCTCTTCCCCTCCCATGCAGCTTCTCCATTCCCTCCTCCCACCCCACCCCATTTGAATGAATGCATATAAAGTAAATTCACGCATGTGCATTCTCTCTGGGTACAAACCTATAAACCTAGGATTTCCAAACTTTGGGCTCCAGGGAGCCATCCTCAGACTTCCCTGGGAGGGAGGAAAATAAACTAAGACTCAGCAGTAAAACAGCAAGGGTGTGCAGGAGCAGAGTTGGAATCCCAGACCCATCTGCTCATAATTCCCCCACACTCCAGAAGCTTAGGGGTCTCCAGGCTGTCTCCAAAGTGAGTCCTAGCCTGGGTCAGTGGCTGCAGCAAGCTCCCCCAGCAATCTTGCCCCTCCCCTAGTCACAGTTCTGCCACAAGGTCACTGTATAACCTTGGACACCTGACTTGCATCTCTCTGGGCAAGTCTGACCATCCATCAATATGAGAAGAATGCTCAGCTGAGAATTCTAGAAGATCCATTGTTGCTAATGAAAAAGAAAGCCTGAGGCACCCACCTAAGCATCAATTAGTGCCAATATTAAATGAGACCCTGCCTATAAAGAACACAGGCTGGCACCTGTACCCAAGGGTGCTTTTCTGATTTTAGCTGCTCTTGTGTGTCTGATTTCACCCTTCAGGGTCCAAATAAAATGCCATTCCCTATGCTTTGCCTGATTTCCCCTATCAAAAAGAATCTCTCCCAACTCCCCCCACCCCAGCTCTAAGCCTGGGCCTCAATGCTGGACTGCCCTGTCTGGTCTAGGGATTGAGGCCTCATACCCTTCCAGTCTATGGGCTCCCTGAACACATGGCTTTCTCTTGGTTCTCAGGCATCTTCCTGGGAGTCCAGGCTAAGCTCAGCTGGTAAGATGCTCCGGATTTAGATGGAAGAATGGATGTATGGAAGGGAGGTGGGGGAAGGTCACAGCAGGACAGGAAATGACAATGCTGCACAAAATAATTCATGCCCAAGTAATGAAAGGGCAAATCTCTAATACAGGGCAATCAGGGGAGGAAAAAGTTTCCCAGCACTTTCGAGGAGGCAGAGGAAGAGGAGACTGCACGCTGAAGCAAAGCCCAGTCCTACAGGCCCAACATGGGGCTTCAAGGATGCCACAAATCAAGGCAGCCAGGTGGCCATCCTGTAACAGCTGCTCCTCCCTTCTCCCCATCACAGAAAAACCAAGTGCGGGAGCCACTCGAGATCTGGCCTATGGGCATCTCACATAGGCTATTAGGGGAGCTCACACCCAGCCAGGCTTAGTCTCCAGAAGAGTGGCACCCCCCCAAAGAGAGGACAAATGTTCTAATCCTGGGAATGGTCACCAGATCACTAGAAAGTTCCTGTCCTTGTCCCTTGCACCCCAGTCCCACTGGCCCTGATGGCACTAGACTCCTGCTCTCTCTTAGTGGCAGGCAGTCCTGATTCACCTCTCACTCTGGAATAAGAAAATGAGCCATGAGCTTTTGAGACCCCACATCATCTTCTGAGCCAGTTTTTTTTCACATCTGCCCAGGAAGACTGAAGTTTGAATTGATGGCCTTCCCCCAACCATCACTACTTGGAAGTGGTATCAGCTGCAATGTTGGGTATTTAAATACTACTTAAAAATGGTTTAGATGTAAATTTTATATTATGCGTATTTTACCCCCATTTTTAAAAAAGGAGAGACACAGAGTTCTGAGCCCCTGCTCATGTCAGCCACGTGAGCAGCGGTCTCTTGGATTCAGGCCCAGAAATGGGTGACTTTATGGAGCTTCACATGCAACAGTGAAAGGATATGAAAGTTGGGGACCCACTCATATGTAGGAAGCCACGCTCACCCTTACAGGGCTCCCCTTACCTATCCCAGCACAATGCTTTGAATTATCTCAGCAAATATATCTCCAGCAATTGAACATCCTCAACAATGAACTCTCCAAGTTTCAGAGATCAAACAAAAAGATTATTATTGGTGCAGTCTCCCTCCCAAACAAACACCCAAGGAGCATAAGGAGTGCCACCCAGGCCCCCTTCCCTTAGCTCCCAATCTCTGGCCTTAGGTGACATAGGGCGAGCAACCCCCATTATGGAGGAGAGGGAAATTGCTGTTAGATTAGTGAGCACATCCACAGAGCCCCATTTTATATCCCAATTCAGAAGATGACGTGAACATTTGCTTTCACTTCAAGACATTAATTTTCAATTATTAGAGAAAAACAAAATTAATCCTGACAAATTATTGGCAAACACAGTCTCTTGTCTGGTGGTTCATAATAATAACTTCGAGGGCCCACAATTAGTGTCCTCGGACAGAGTTTCCTGATGGAGCCCATCATCTGCCATCTGTGGTGGTGGCGGGCAGCGCCAACGTATCTGCTACACCCTGTTCTGTGGGGTTAGAGAAATGGTTCTGCGAGCCCCTGCTCCAGGTGACCACCTCTTCTGTAACCAGGTTAGGAAAGTCAGGACTTTCAGATTTTCTGGAGAAGAAAAGGATGGTGAAGATGGCAGGTGAATAAAAACACCCTGTGGAATAATTTTCAGCTTTAGATATTTTGAGGCTTTTTTCCATTTAGTAGCAAGATTTCACTCAGGGATGTAAATCCTTCTCAAGCCCAAGTGTGCCCAAAAATACAGATTAGAATCCCCACAGAACAACACCTTATAACCCAAATTATCATCTGAAGTGGGAGAATGGACTGCATTCCTCTCCTATGAGACCTCTTCCACCCATGACAAAAGGCCATCCAGGATCCTAAATCCCAAACTCAAAGGCTCTAGCTGAATTCTATATCTGCTATAATAATAATAATAATAATAATAATAATAATAATAATAATAATAAAAAACTGTTTGCCAGGGTCCCATCTACCAGGGAACCTGGTTCAGCTCGAATTGCAGGCTCTAGGAAGTGAGAGGAGGAAAAGAATTTAAAAAGCAAGCTCTGAATTTAGCAACCTTAGTGACCTCCAATCCAGAGAACAACCCCCTTGATAAGAGATTATCAACAATATAATCTTGTTGGATGGGTTTTTTATGTATCTTGGCTGCTGTAGTCACTATATAAATAAAAAGCCACTGAGATGTGAATGAGCAGAAGAATTCAGAGATAATGATGTAGTGGTCTCTGAATTTGGATGGTCACAATTGAAACCAGAGTGTTTGCCTTGCTCACATGTACAGACTATGGGGGGGGGCATGGGAGGGTGCGGTTTACACATGGAAGTGGAGGTAACCAGGGAGGGAGGCAGGTTCAAAAGGAAAAGGAGAAAACAAAGCAACAATAACAATACGAAATTATATATTTAAGAAGACAATGAAAGACACTGCTACATCCAAAGTCAACTGGGTAACTGAGCTCCAATTAAGTAATTGACTTTGCAAGTAGAACAACAGCAACATAACAAAGAAAATGTCAGTGTTTTCACAGAACTAATCTATAATGCTGGGAAGCCCTCCCACTGTCAGGCAGGGCTGACAATACAATAGCTTTCAAAGGGTTATTACCATCATTCTTTTATTCCTGACACCAATCAAGACAAAGAGAACCCTTTTAACAAGACATTAAAAATCAAACCTTTGTACAAGAAGATAGGTAAAACAGCACTCTCCTTAAAGACAGCCATGTGGACCAATCAGATAATTGGTGATACTTGAAAGCAGTAAAGTATTTTTATTTACTGAGTGTACAACCCCAGTCGCTGGATGCCACCCTATCCTGGCAGGTACATTATGAATCAAAAGTTTCCATCTTTATCTCCCCCACTCACTTCACCCTGCCTGGTACCCACAGCAGGCTAAGGGAACTGACAACAAGTGCTGAAAACTTCAAGTGGGATATACAACCAATCCAGCCTTCACTAGTCCATTTTGAGTTCAAAACTACTCTGATTACAGACTAATATATCTACACACAAAATGCCCTTGGAAGCCAACAGGAATTTGCAGAAATTGACAAATTGGCCCAACCACACCGATTGAGGTTACCTATTATAACCAGGCACTAAGAGTTTCCAGGGTATTCTTCTGTTTTAATTACCCTAGACACTCACTAAGATAGGAAGAAACCCTGATATCTATACAAATATGTTCAAGAAATAAAGATAATACTCTTTGCAAATATCAGTGTAGCATGCATAGACAAGTCTGGACTTTACTTCAGCCAGGGTTCAGGAAAAGCAAGCACCTAAAGCCACCCACCCACCTTGCATAATGGATGGGGCCATCAGGAAATCTAGCCATCCACCACTAGATTACCTCGAAACAGTTAAGATGCCTGCATGCCAAAAGTTAGTGACACTTAAGGAAAACTGCAGGTCCCATAGCAGGAAGTAAGGGGGAAATAATATTCAAGAGAGTTTATAATCTACACACTTTCTGAACCATTGATGTATCCAGCCATCAGCCTTCCAAAAGGTCCAAGATGATGGCCTTAACCCCCAACCAGGTCACCCCCACTCAGGGCTTGACAGAGCTCCTGGTACAGGTAGCTCGAAATCCTAGAATGTTGTGAAGGAGGAGAGGAAGAGAGAAAGACACTCTGCTGAAGAGCCCAGACAAAGTCTTTTCTCCCTCTGATATCCAACACACCATATGCCAAAAGTATGCAACCAAGTTGAGCCACCTTGAGACAAAGATGTTATTCTTGAAGCACCAGAGGCAGCAATGGTTGCTTTTAATTTTTCAGACAGAAGTAGACACTGTTGTGTTTTAAAACAGTGTTTGAACAGACTCCCTTCATTTCATTGCTAAAATGGGGAAAGATGTTAAAAGAAGAGGGAGCTGGTCCTAAGGCTGCCTTGAAAACACCACTGCCACCCAAATGAGTCTTTTCCAGAGCCAGGCAGCAAGTCTGCACGCTGGCCTCAGTAGTGAGTTCCTTTCGTTTACACATCCAAATGAACAGTTAAGAGAAATCAATGCATCTAATTGCCAGACTATTAAATCCTACATCAGGGGAAGAATTCCACAGCCACCAGCTTAGCTACAATTATAGAAATTATTGCAATTTTGTATTAGATTGAACCAGATCTCTAGCCTTCTGACTCAAGCCAGGAGAGCTGTACTTCAAGATGCCTAGCTCCGGTTTCCTCCTTAAATGGTTCCCCCCTCCTCCTCCTCTGTGAACGTGCTATAGCAGGCCACAACATTTGCCAGGGCTGGCGGTTCTGTGGAATTACTTTATGACTGTCAAGTCACCAGCATTTTGCACTTTTCAGTATTAATGCATACTTGGCAACTTATGGTTAAACGTTTAGCAGGATTCTCCTGCCAGAGGAACACAGTTATCTTATTTTATTGCTTATTAAGTTTTTGCAAGGAAACAGATATAAGAATCTAAACAGCAATTACTAGACATAAAGAATGTTTTCTAGAATGAAAAAGGCCCTTCCAAAGCTAAGAATGGTTAACTTAATTGGGGAATTAAATATTAGGATTAAATATCAGTTACCCAAATCCACATAGAAAGCTATGGAATGTACAAAGGAATTGTTTTGCCCTTCCTGCAAGATCATGGACATTTAGCCAAACAAATGTCGACAATTTACACTTGTATGTGGTCTCAGATGAATCAAGAAACCTGTAACCTCAGAATGCCTCTATTTATTACATCTCAATTATTTCCATGGAAACTCTAGCAATGGTGAGCTACACTTTTCCCAGGTCCCTAGACTACCAAATTTATAAAATGGACTTTGGAGGAGCTTGGGCCTGGCAGAAGAAGACAAAGAAGGGGAGGGGAGGAGAGAAAAGTCACTGGGGGTAGTTTTGGATGTTGGGGTGGGGGTATGTGGACACAGCCTGAGTGATAATTAATATTAAGATCTGTAATTAACAGGCAGTTGCTAGATGGATAAAAACTGACAGCAGTACAAATTATTCAAAAGTTTAAAACTGAGGCTGGGAAAATAGACGTATTCCTTTTTCTTAGAAATGAGAGAAGCAGTTGCGTGGATCTGAGGAAGCCAGAAGCAGCCAGCCATAGGGTAAAGGGAGACAGGGCTCCTTAATGTCGAGTGACAGAGGAAACTGCTAGGTAATCGTTACCAGACCATCTGATATCATCAGCCGAAATAACATCAGTGAGCAAGATGGGAACAGCCTGGAGAATGAGGCCAAAATTATCAAAGGGAACAAATCCTTGCAACTACCACACCGCACCACCAGGACTCAAAAAAGGGGAAAGGGGTGTAGGAAAATCAGTCAGAAAATGCGACTTTTGTAACATTCATGGATTTTTTTTCTATTTTCTTTCTTTTTATTGTTTTTAACAAAATCACAAGGCTTTGGAAAACCAATGTGGCTGCTCACTCCCTGCCCTACCACCCCAGCCCCCTTCTCTATTTGTTGGGTATCCTCCCTCCAGTAAATCTGGGTTTTCCAATGAAGGAAAAACATCGTGGGACACTCCAGAGGGAGGCTGTGTCCCCGAGGTGGGAAGTGAGCCATCCCTGAGGCCTTTTGATTTTCAAAGCAGCAATGCATATGCTTTCAAATCACATTCTCTGAGCATCCATTCAAAATTGTTACATTTCTGTCTATCCTTCCTGCTCTGGGCTTTCATATTTCCAATATCAATTATGAATTATGATCAACCGACTTCTACTGCAGAATGCACGGAGCTGGGGAAGTCCACAATGCCTCCACATTAGCCCTGACACACAGCAGTGGAGGCAAAATAAAATAAAATAAAATGTAAAAGGTACCACTGTTCCTTAAGAAGCACCTTCAAGCATCTTTAAAGGTGAAGATCTTGCCATTTCAAACACTTGGTGCAGAGCTGACCACACTTAAGCACACACTTTTGAATATTGCTTTTGAGAAGGAGGGCAATTCTTGAAAAACAATAAATCCCTCACCTGCTGTAACTCTTATCTATTCTCTTTTTGCATCCAGTAGTTCCAATTCCCATATCTACTTTTTAAGTGGCTCTAGAAGGAGTGAGCAATGTGCCAGGAAAAGAGAAAAGAAATCAAATATTACTTAAAGCTGTGGGTGCCCTTCCAGTCAGTAAAAGGACAATCATGGATCCTTCTTCCCTCTTTTCTTCTGGAAGTCTCTCCTCTGGTTTCCTTCTCTTGATCGGAACACCCTTGGTACCCTCACCTCTGTGGGACAGAACAGGCTATTCCGAATTGGGATACAGAACAAGGAGCAGAAGTAAGACCAATTTCTCCCAAAGCTTAATAGAGGTGCAGTCGGGCTGCTGAAAGGATGACAGGGAGCGTCTCTTCAGGCTGGCTGCCACTGGATTTCCTGGGACTTTAGGAGGAGGGAGGTGCCTAGTTGCCAGATTCAGTCTCAACCACTCCAGTCAAGAGCAAGGCTGGCAGGAAGAGAGCAGGGCACCAGCGCCTTCCCGCTCAGGCCTTCAGGAAATGAACTTTTCAGAGCAGAACTGGGCTGTGGCCAGAAGTCATCAAGGGAGTTGGCAGAGGACAAGGGCCTCAGGACTTTAAGGCTTCAGAGGTATATAGCCACTCTCATCCTGTTCCTCAGTCATCCCTCAGTGTGTCCAGGCAGCTAAGCACCCATCCAAAGGGCTGGAATTGGGACAAAGCAGCAGGCCAGGCCAGGAGAGGGCGGCCTGTTAGGGGGAAAATGGCAGGGGAGGGGCTTAGCACATGCACTACCTCTCCCCAGAGCCTGTGCTCTCCAGGGGCCCCTGGAGCCAGGAACATAGTGTAAACAGAAAGCAAAGCAAGGAGAAGGAGTTCCTGTGGAGCATGTGTGTACCTATACATCCATATCTCATCACAAATGTCTGCACCCTGGGGACTCGGTGCAGGAAGCTGGCCAGGGTGCGGAAGGTGCGTACTGGGCACACTGAGAGGAAGGCTGCAGCGCTCCCTGGGGGACCTGCGACCCGCCTGCTTGGCGCAGACAATTAACTCCTGGCGGAGGCTCCCTGCCCGGTTGGCCTCCGCGGAGCAGGCAGGAAGTGCGGGGGCCCCAGCCAGGAGCGCGGCCTGGGCAGGGGGCGGGGAGGGGGCGGCGGGTGGCGGGGCGGATGCTGCACCTGAAGCACGCACAGGCAGTCCCCGCCTCTCTCCACATCCCCAGGCACAAGGAGGGGGCAAGAGAAATCAAGCGAGGCCCTGGGCCAGCAAGGGCGGCCTCGAAGCTTCCAGCCTCCCAGCGCCCGTCCTGGTCGCCTCTTCCTTCCTCTTGCCAGCACCGAGATTCACAATCCCTGCCAAGTTGGGCCACACCCCGCACCCCGTGATTGGCCACGGCAGTCCCAGGGTCCGAAAGGAGGGAGCGACAAAGGCCCCTTGTAGGCGACCCCAGGCCGGAGTCCTGGAGAGAGTTGGCTCCAGGCCCGGAAAAGGTCCTGGCGGGTAGAGTGTGACGGCGTGCCCCCTCCACCTCCTCCCTAGCCTGGCTTCCTCCTCCCCCTCCTATACTTCCTCTGCCGCCTCCTCCTTCTCTCTGCTTGCTAGCGCGGGTCCCTCCTCCCTCTCTCTCCCTCTCCCTCTTAGCTCCATCCCGCCTTGCTCGCTCACCTTTCACCAAGTGCAGCTTAGCCTGCTTCCTTCCGCCTGGATATGTCCGGGGCTCCGGGAGCTCAGTCGCCCTCTGCAGCCGGCTCCCCCTCGCTGCCCCCCCCACCGCCGCTGCTCCAGGTAGCCCTTTTCCCCTTTCTCCGCCTGCCTCTCGGAAACTTTTTTTTTTTTTCAGCCAGGTCAGCGGCTGCAGAGAGTGGACAGCAGGTCGGGGCAACCTCCCTGGGCGGGGGGGGGGGCGCAGCCAGGCCAGCTGAGTCCCCTCTGGGACAGAGGGACGCCCAGGGGACACACCGGGTCCCTGCCTGTTGCAATGTGGCAGCTGGGAGCTCCAGGTCCCAGCGGCGGTTGCAGGGAGTCCAGAGGCCACTGGGCTGAGCCGAGTTAAGCAAAAAAAAAAAAAAAAAAAAGCCACCCCCCTCCAACTCCCCACCCCACCGCCACCCTCACCCTTCTTCTCCTCCTTCTCATCCGCTCCTTGCCGGATTTTGCAGCCCATTGTGGAGCTCACAATGAACCCATCTGAGGAGGGGGAATGGGGCTGGAGTCCAGAGGGTCTCAGGAGGGGAGGAGACTGGGAGGCGGTCTGGAGCTTAGGAGCTCAATACTCCCCCCCAAAAAAAAAAAATAAAAGGCTCCAAATATCCCCTGCCACACACACACACACAAATATAAATAAATATTAATGGTTCAAAAAATGCCCAAACGCCTGGTTTGGAGATTATGAGGGATGGTGAGGGGTTACCTCAACTCTGCCTACTTGGGGGTGGGGGCTCAAAAAGGCCACAGTGACTTGAAGCCTTGGCTTGGGGCCCCCTGACTCATGCCCCCTTCTCTGGCTCTCAGCTAGGTCCGGCGCCTCCCCCAGAGAAGGAAGGGGGGGCGCTCAGGCGGCAGCGTGCAGGTGCACCCATGCCCAGGGCATTGCTCAGCCTGTGAGCCCAGCCGCTGCTGCCTGCTGTAGAGCAGCTTCTGCAGCCAATCCCCAGGCTGGTGCCAAGTCACCGGCCCGCTAGCTGCCTCCATGGGCCCGGGGCTTGGAGAGCAGGGAGGTTGCCGCAGCCAGGCTAGCTGGGCAAAATAACCGGGATGTGACTAACAACTTGTGTAGATTGATACAGCAGGAGTGGGAGCCCTTTATTGTAGGACAGGAGGGGTATTTATACATTCCACACAGCTTATCTAATTAACATAAACTTGATACAGCAGTCAACCAATAAGGAATTTCCCCACTTAATGGCTTGGTGGCATTACTTCACAAACCACTCCCTCTGGTATTTTGCCAGGCGCCATCCAGACTTGTTTAGGGACTCTAACATTTCTCTGGCAAAATGCCAGGCGCCATCCTGACTTGTTTACAGACTCCAACAGGAGGTGGTGGCGGAGGAGGAGGACGAGCAGGTGGTGGCAAGAACCAGGCTCCCTGTTATGCTCAAATTCAGGACGCCCTAAATACCACCAGAGACCAAGATCGATGTAAGCAACAAAGAGGTGTTTATTACAAGCTAGCTTGGTCCTCCCTGCACACACACAGCAACAGGTAACGCTAAGAGGCCCCGAGCCCAGGGTTTGCAGCAGTTTTATACAATCTTTGGAGAAGGCAGGGACTCCACATATATCATAGCATCTCTTAGCAAATCACACACCTCAGGAAAATCTAAAACATGATTAGCACATTCACTGGCGGGAACAAGTTGGGTAGGGGTGATTGGTCAGTACAAAAGGGGTATTCATATTTGAACTGATTGGCTTAAGCCAAGAGGGGTGTTCCTGCCGAACTACATGGTTTCTCAACACCATAAACTACTGGGAGGGTCATCTGGCATCCCAGGTATTTCCCTGTCTCATGCTGATTGGTGGCTTCTAGGGGGTGGCTATGGATCCCCACCTAGCCTGTCTGAGTCAGGGACACCTGGTACAACAGATCTCTCCTGTTATTTGTAGATAAACAACTTAGCAGGTGGGAATGTGCCTAGGAGCACTCTGTGGGTTTTTCTAATGACAAAGGTCATGTCCTTTCCTGGTACAGGCTTTGCTCTGAGATAGAGGCTGGTTTTTCACTCCAATCCTCAGGGGCAAGAACAAGAGCGGAGTGGCGGCTTCTCCCTGGCTTCTCGGCACTCCAGCTGGAGCCAGCCCGCCCACCAGCCTCCCTCGCACTCCTGTCTTCTTTGTAGTCCCTGGCTTTCCTCCTCTTGATCTGGCTGCTGGGGCTGCACTGCAGAGACACATAATAAAGCCAGGCTTGGCTGGAAACCCACCAGGAGGATGTGAGGAGCAGAGTCCAGGTGGGGGAGCACTCTGATCCCATGGGGCGCCCCACACTGCTCCGGCCCAGATCAGACGGAGAGCCAACAGCACTAAGCAATAGACAGCGCTGGAAATACAGCTCCAGCCGCCCGCAAAAACCGGACCACATCGGCGGCGGCAGCAGCGGTGGCATTGACATGCACCACGCGGGCGCAGGCACCGCACCGGCTCCAGAGGCCGGGCTCTGGCTGCACCAGGGGCGGGAGGAGGGAACAGAAGGCCCATGCGGGCTGTCAAGCTCACTCAGATGCATGAGCATTACAAACTGCAAAAATTGAAAGAATGGGGGAGCAAACAGGTTAGCTACCTTAGCGTTGCTTCTTGTGCCCCACGCACTAGAATTATCCTCAGACCTAGCTGTTCCCTCTCAATTGACTTTTGATGATGGTTTGGTGTTCCAAGACCACTCTTACCCCACATCAAACAAATGCTTACACCACTGGGCTAGCCTATATCCTTATTTGTAGGGTTCTTGAGCCTGGTGAGCACTTCCAGTCTGTGAGTCTAACACCTTATCTCCAGAAAACTGCAGTAGCACCCCTTCCCTCCGAGGTTGGCAAAAATAAACCAGTTGCTACTTTCCACAAAGTTTTGCCAGGGGGCGCCTCAAGTCCCTGTAGTTCTTGAACTAGTTGAGTCTCAGATCTCCTAGCTGGTCCTGTGGTCCTAGAAGGGCACATGCTTAAAAAAATTCTTCCCTGGGCGGCTCCCCTAAACCTTTACTTTGAAGTGTCCCCCTCCGCCACCAGCTGCAGGCGTCCAGGTCCCAGGTAGGGGAGAGGCCCCCACATCACCCCCTCCCAGGCAAGTGACGCCACCTTGGGCTGGGGCGCATTGAGCCCAGAGAGCGGAGCTGGTGCACAGAGCAGCGCTGGGGGTTATCAATCTAGAAGATTGATAAGTTGCCACTTGGAGACGGGAGGGCTGTGTCCCCTCACAGACCAGTTACACAGGGCAACCTTTCACGGAAAAACCCACTCCCCTCCGAGAGCGCCTGCCCCAAGCAGGGTGCCCGCACCCCACGGTTCCCTGCCTGCTCGCCAGCCTGGTCCTAGCCCCCCTCACCTAGCTTAGCAGCCCCCCAACGCCCTGCTCGCTAACCCTGTGTTTGGCTGATTGCCAAGGTATATGCCACCCCCGCACCCCTGCTGCTAGGGAGAGCAGGCCAGTGGATGCGGAAAAAGGCCTTAGGCAGGGGGGCCTTGGGCGTGCACCCAAGGCCATCTCTGAGGTACAGTCGGGTGACTGGAGAAATGCAATGCCCAGGCAAACACGCCAACAGCAGAGACCTAGCGTGAGGATACTCGGACAGGCTAAGGCCAGGTCATCCACTAAGCAAGACCTAGGCCCGGAGGTCCTCCCTTTCTCTGGAATAGGGTTGCCACCCTCAGCCACCGCCCTCCCCAGTTCCTGAGTCCAAGGATGTCCAACGTCTCCAAAGAGCCAACTCCTGCAGCCAGGGATGGCCAGGATTAGACTGAAGAGTGCCAAGGGCCCAGGCAAGGGCAAAGTATGCTAGGCGCCTGGGAAAGAGCCAGGAAGGAGGGGCAGAACCAGCAGGGGGGGGACCCAGAGGGAGGCTGACAGGTGGCAGATGGCACACACTGGGGAAGGGGGTGATTGGCTTCGACTCTGGGGTGACTCTGTCACGGGCTGCCTCTCCTAGGGATGGGGAAGAACAACCCCCAGCTAGCCTGCCCTGCTCTGGGGGCAGGGAGTGGAAAATTCAGATCGTACCCATCCAGGAGAAAGGGGGCAAACAAAAGGAGCAAGGTGGGGATGGGTTGTGTTACACGAAAGGAGGGGGTCATCCAGTGGGAAGGGGCCCCAGTGCCTCTGCCCTTTCTCTGTCCTAAGGGAACTGCAGGACACTCAGAGGCCAGAGGTGGAGGTAACAGAATGGACTGGGCAAGACAGGGGGGGAATTGCGAAGGGTGGGGGCGGTGGCAGTAATGACCAAGGCCTTTTGGAACTAATCCTCAAGGATGAGGGTCCTGGAGCAGCACACAAGGTTTTTTTTTTTTTTTTTGGATGAGTTGGGCGCACTGCTGTGAAGCATGTTTGCAACTAGACCCTGACCCCGTCCCCACTCAAGACAAGGCTGCTGTGTCCCTGACAGCTACAGTCAGGGTGCATCAGGGTGTGGAGGGAGCTTGACCTCCTCATGCTTCCTTTCTCCTGTTTCCTCTAAAGCTTGTTTCATTTTAAATTCCTTCCAGAAAAAAAATGTTGTTATAAGAAAAATCTCAGAGTTGCAAAAAACCAGTACTGTCCCCCTTACTACCCTAGCCCTGTTGAACTCAGATTCATACCAGAAGGGTCTCAAGGGACATTTGTTGAAACCTGGGCCTTGCTTCTCACCAATCTGGTGACTCTGTACCAGAAAGTCATTTTCAGGTGATGTATTTTACACCATCTGCCTACCTCCTGCCTACCTCCAGCAGGGAATCCAGGATTTAGGGCCCCTCCCTTGTTAAACAGGTCCCTTTGGCCCAAGGTCCCTTTGGCCTGTTATTCCAGCAACTGAAGAGGCTGAGGCAAGAAGATCTCAAGTTTTAGGCCAGCCTGTGCAATCTATCAAGGCCCTATCTCAAAAATAAATAATGAAAAAGACTATGTATGTAGCTTGGTAGTAGAGTGCTCCTGGGTTCAATCCACAATGCCAATAATAATAATAATAATAATAATAATAATAATAATAATAATAGAAACAATGACTTTTTTGTACTGGAGATTGAACCCAGGGGCACTCTACCACTGAGCCACATCCACAGCCCTATTTTATATTTTCTTTAGAGACAGGGTCTCACTGAGTTGCTTAGTGCCTCGCTTTTGCTGAGGCTGGCTTTGAATTTCTGATCCTCCTGCCTCATCCTCCTGAGCTGCTAGGATTAGGTCTGCTAGGATTACAAGTCTGTGCCACCACACATGGAAATTATAACATTTTAAAGACATTTTCTGAACTCAATTTCATCTGCTTTAGGTCGATCAAGATTTAGAGGAGGCAACTTCTTCTGCCCTGCTCAGAGAAGTGGTTGGGAAACCCAGAGTAAACTGTAAGAAACCAACATCATAAATGCAAGATTACAAGTTGATGATTTTGAAAACAAAGAAGACTTGCTCACATAAGTAGGCATTTTCCCTCAGTCGCCATGTGGCTGGAGGAGGGAAAGCCAAAGAGCCACCATTCTCCCAAATGATGCATCTTGAAAATGTGTCTCTGAACATGGAGCAAGTGAGGTTGCTGCTCTGAATTTCCAAGAAGAGGCAAGTGTATAATCCAGAGCGATCTGGTGAATGCAAGAGTCCAGTCAGCAACAAAAACAGACCTGTAAAACTGTAGAGCCCAGTGTGCAGGGGCACACATCTGTAATCCCAGCCGCTCAGGAAGCTGTGGCAAGAGGATTGTGAGTTCAAAGTCAGCCTCAGCAAAAGCGAAATGCTAAGCTACTCAGTGAGACCCTGACTCTAAATAAAATACAAAATAAAGCTGCAGATGTGATACAGTGGTTGAGTGCCCCTGAGTTCAATCCCTGGTGTCCACCCCTCATCCCCAACAAAATCCTATGTTAGAGTTCCTTTTGTGGCCTCTAAATTAGATCCTAAAGAGTTCCCAGAGTCTTTTAAGAGATGCTTTGCAAGCCAGGCACAGTGGCACATGCCTGTAATCCCAATTATCATGGCAGCTGAGACAAATGGGGCATAAATTCAAGACCAGACTGGGCAACATAGGGAGATACTGTCTCAAAATAAAACACAAAGGCTAAGGATGGAGTTCAGTGGTAGAGCATCTTTGGATTAAAGTCCCAATACCAGTTAAAAAAAAAGATGCTTTGCAGTAAGTGACCCAGTGACCACCTTCTCCCCTACATATTTCTACTTGTATGTGCACACACATGCACACTTACTTTAAATGACACCTGTCACTTGGATATATACAATCTGAAATTTGCAAATTTTGCTTGCTGGTTAATTACTTGAAAGTCTCACTCTCTGTGGGGAGAACTTGCAACAGCCCCTGAGAATCAGTCATTTTAGGGAGGAAGATTTATAACTTCCTTGTTTCACTTGTTTATTCAACATTTATTTATTGATTGTGTGCCTACTGTGTGCCAAGACTGAGGTTACAACAATGCAGAAGAATTACAACTCTTCCCTGCTGGGGCTTGTTTTCTAGGGTGATTAAAAAGCCTTTTTTGGGGGGGATTTTGTTGGGGGGATGGATACCAGGTGCTAAACTCAGGAGCTCTCCACCACTGAGACACATCCCCAGACATGTTTTGTATTTCATTTAGAGACAGGGTCCCACTGAGTGGCTTAGTGCCTCACTTTTGCTGAGGCTGGCTTTGAACTTGCAATCATCCTGCCTCAGCCTCCCTAGCTGCTGGGAGCTGGGATTACAGGCGTGTGCCATCACACCTAGCTAAGGCTAACTTGTATGTGTGTGTGTGTGTGTATGTATATATATATATATATATATATATATATATATATATATATATATGTTGTAGTTGGACACAATATCTTTATTTTATATATTTATTTTTACATGGTTCTGAGGATCAAACTCAGGGCTTCACACATGCTAGTTGCGCATTCTATCACTACAACCCCAGCCCCTAAGGTGGGGGGGGGCGGGTTATGGCTTAGCAGTATTAAAAGTTAGCCCTAACTTTTAATAAAAGATCATGAGAATAATGATTTAAACAGTTTTTAACAAATCCTGAGAAGAAAAATAGATAGTACAAATGAAGCTAGAAAAATAAGGGTCAAAAGTGGTTTTGCTAAAATGCTGAAGGAAGAGAAGGAAGGAGTCAAGAAAAAGGATAGAATGTACAGTATGTGCAAAGGGCCTGAGGTGAGAGGAAGCTGAGTGGTTGCAGTGAGAAGTTGTCACAGCTCCCACAAAGAACCAAAAGGCATTATAACCAATCCTATCCCCTTTCCAAACCATCTTCCTCATTGCCTCACTGGAGATCCTCAAGCAAAGGGCTGTCTGTGTTTATAGTTTCTCATCTGCAAAATGGGAGTATTGATAGCACAGATCTCATGAGATTGTCCTGAGAATTTCATGTCAGTAAGCACTGCCTGTCTGGCCTAGAATGAGGCCACGAGACAGCTGTTACCAGGCTTCACTTCCCTCTCTTCCTTTCCCATCTCTCACCTTCACCACCACCAAGGTCAATGCCATTTATAGAGAGAGCCAACCACAAAACTGTAAATTTCCTTCTTTCATTCAGACAGTCCCCCATCTCATGTTCCCTTGAGACAGACTTGTGTTTGCTTTATAGAAGATTACTGCTTTAGGACTACCAAGGAGACAGTATGCTTTCTGTGCACTTGTGCTTGAGATTGAACCCAGGGCCTCTGCATTGTGCTTTTTTGTTGCATTTAATGATACATCTATCTGTGGAATCCATGTATCCCTGGGCATCCTGTCAAGGGGGCAGTAAGGTAGCAATGGTCATGTACTCTACTTGAATCTGTCAGGTATCCCGGTGCAACCCATGCAGCCGCCTACCAGGAAGGGTCTGTGTCGCGACCCCTTGCCCGCAAGGAAGACGCAACTCAGGAATCTTCTTTCAGCCGTTTATTCAGGTCCTTGATACTTTTCTTCTTAACCCCTGGATGCCCCTCCCAGCCTTAATAAAGCCCCAATGCGAAGCTGCCACGTGGACTTTTCTCACAGGGTGCCAAGTCACAGCATGCCAACTCATTCTGATAAGGAGTTGTTTGTCACAGACTACAGGGGAAACCAGCGCCATCTTGTAATGGCGGCCACAGTTCACAGAAACGGCTCACCACAGTTCCCCCTTTTTTGTTTTTATATGACAATACAGGCGAGAGTAGAGGTCCTATCCCACTGTGCAGAAGTGGCTGCATAGTATGGCTCAGCCCTAAGGAGGCGCCTTCCCCAGATCCGAGGCCATATCAGCCGACGCCTTTTTTCGTGGGGCGGGGTGTGGATAAGGTGGGGTAAGGAAGGACGTCAAACCCGCATGCAATAGGACATGCTCTCCTTGAGGTCCACTCCAAGGATCACTCAAGTGCAGTGCCTTGCCTCGCATCCTGTACCGTGACGATGGCGGACGGAGGGGGATAGCCGAGGCTGAACTGTGGCTGTGTACAATGACAAACAAGTTGACAGCACCCTGAAAGAAAGGCTCGGACTTTAAAGCGATAGAGAAGCACTAGTGTGGAAACCCATCTGCGTGCAATGGCAGCAAGACCGGCAGAGTGCAAGGGCTTTCCAACACTAAGAGAACAGCGAGGAAAGACATGTCGATCCCAGTGCAATGTTATAATAACTTGGGGTGCAACGACCATGTCAAAAACTTACTGTTTAAGATGCGCAAGCCAGACTTGAGGTGAATTGCCATTTTCTAAAGCTGCAAGAGCTTGTATGATCATAGCCTTATCGTGAGCATTGCGGGCCTTGAGGCGACAGAGAAACCACAAACAGAGGAACATACCGAAGCAACACATTGCACCAAAAACGCCTACCCCCACCCACTCTTTAAAAAAGGAAAAGGCAGAAGATATCCAATCGGTGAATTGTCCCAAGGTCACGGGATCGACACGGGTACTGTTCAAGACAGCTATTTGGGTTAATTGAGACTGGATCATGTCTTCCGCTTCCATGGACCAGGTTCCGGATAGATACTCTCCGATGATGCGTGAGGCATTTCTGGAATCATAAAATCTGACAGAGGTTATACATAAATGCGCACGTTGATGAATACAACCCAAATGTACTAGGTCAGACAATTCCTCAACTTGAGCTTGAGGCAAATCTATCCTTTGATTAGCAGCCAAAATCCCAGATAAAATGTGTTGATTAATTCTAAATCACAGGACACCAAGTTTCTTCATCCAGGAGGAGGCATGTGTGCCCCCTTTTTTTTTTTTTTTTTTTTTTATACTTTGGAACAATTTTTGAAAACCTTAGAATCTATAAACAAATTATTATATTTTGATAAGAAATATCAATGAAAATAAAGTTAAAACCTTTAGATATTTTGGAGAAATAATTATAATAATTTATCATTTTATGAGTTTGAACAATAACCTTGAGAATTAGAAATTACTTGATTGTATTTTTACTTAAAAGCAAATTTATAGTAAACACATTTATCTCAAATATCTGTAACTGAAAAGGCAGAGTATCTGATAAATGTAAATATAAAACATAAATTATGGGTTTTCTGTTGAAGAAAAACAATTAGGC
The DNA here is from genome assembly GCF_045843805.1 of Urocitellus parryii. Classification (NCBI taxonomy): domain Eukaryota; kingdom Metazoa; phylum Chordata; class Mammalia; order Rodentia; family Sciuridae; genus Urocitellus; species Urocitellus parryii. Next base: position 207,810 of record NW_027552297.1, read on the forward strand.
AAATATATATTAACTTAACTAATTAATTAGGCATGTGCTAATTAATTTATAGATTAACAAATATAGGTTATCTAAATATCTAAAATATATATATATATATATTAAGAATAAGAACAAAACTTATAATTGTATTAACTTTATGTAACCACGTGGTCTTAAAATATTTGGATCCATTTAAATTTATTTTTAACTAGGAGTGCACTCTTCTATGTGACGTCACTTGATGTAACTGAAATAGATCCGTGAGTATACATTTTTATTTTTATAGTTAGCAATGAAAATAAGGATTTTTTGGTCATCACAGGAACTTTGCCGGCTTGTTCCTGTGGCGAGCAAATGCATCCTCATAACCTTCAAAATTAAAAGTAAAATATAAAGAAGCATATTTGATATCTCCCCTCAATAGAACATTATTTAGTAACACAACTATAGAGAAAAAGTCAGGTTATTTAACTTAGAACTAGCTTAAATTTAGGACTGTAACATAGAAACCTGTGGAATTAAATTTTGTCTGAAAAAGATATCTTTCGTTAGCATTTACAGGTAGGCATTTTTTAAAAAAATACAGGCTCTGAGCAGCTTCAGCAGAAATCTGAAACACAGCAGTTAGTGGCTGGAAGGCGGGACTAGAAGTCCTGTCTGAGTGACTGTGGAAGAACCAATTAGAATGAAAAGTCCTCCCGGAGCCTTGGACTCCTCCCATGTACGGGGGCAGAGCAATGGGCGGATCTGTGGGTGGAACATCAGGTATAGAGCCCTCCTGTAGGTTCTCAACTTCCTCCCCAGAACTGGATTTATTACCCTTCTCACAGCAGGCTTTTACATCTGTTGTTTTCCGTTTTTTCTTTCTTATCTTAGTCTTACGTAATTGTTGTAATAACTTGTCCAATTCCTCAGAACTGTCCGAGCTACTTGTGTCCTTGGGAGTTTTTAACTCAGTCAAGTCCGGATAGAGCCTTCTCCTCTGTTTAACTTCAGACTCCCTTGCCTGTTCACCCCTCTTACTCCTAATACTTTCTGCTACCTCGCTATGTGACCCCTCCGATTTTTCTTCATGCAATTGCTCAAGAACGGCCTGACCCTCGCTCACAGCTTTCTGACATATCGTAGGACTATTAGCCATGCCCTGCGGCAACACTACCCACTCAAACCTTTGATCTGGTTCCTCGTGGTTACACGAGGGAAGGGTGAATGCAAAACGCTGTGAGTCTTTAGGATGCAAAGGAATAGAAAAGAAACAGTCTTTAATGTCAATAGCAATAATATGCCAGCCCTGAGGAACAGAGGAGAGCAGAGGCAGCCCTCTTTGAATGGGCCCCATAAGTTGCATTTGAGCATTAACTGCTCGTAGATCATGCAGTAGGCGCCACTTCCCTGACTTTTTCTTAATGACAAATATGGGAGTATTCCAGGGAGAAGTGGAAGGTTGGATGTGACCCAAGTCAAGTTGTTCTTTAACTAGGTCATGGGCTGCTGCCAATTTAACCGAGGGAAGAGGCCACTGAGGCACCCAAACAGGCTCCTCGGTGAGCCATGTTATGGGTATTTGAGCCCCAGTGGCCCCTAGGAAAAACCCAGACCAAATCTGTTAAGCTTTTGATGACCTTGCACAGGATGCCTATGCCCCTGTAGGTGTTTTCCTAGTCCTAGACCTGGCTTATACCCCATATCTAGCATAATTTGTTGAGACACCGGGGAATAGTCATTGCTAAGAGTAAACCCCATGTCATTCATCAGATCACGGCCCCATAAAGAAACAGGCAAATCAAGTACATAAGGCTGAAAAGTACCATGATGTCCTTCCGGGTCCTTCCAAGATAGATGTCTACAGCTGATTTGAGGGGCTTGGGCATATCCAAGTCCTCTTAGGGATTGATCAGAAGTCTGCACTGGCCATCCCTTAGACCAGTCCTTAAGGGCTATAATGCTACGGTCCGCCCCTGTGTCCAGCAATCCCACAATAGATTTACCTTCTATGCTTAACTCCAAAGTGGGGCGATTGCTCATATTCAGTGACAAATAGGCACAATTTCCTCCGGTGGCACCAATCTCATCTCCCGTCCGTGACCTTGAGTCAGAAGGGAAGTGGGTATGCAAGCTAGGCAAAATTAGTAATTGAGCAATCCGATCCCCTGGAGAGATAGACACAATGCCCCTTGGAGCTTCCACCATAACCTTTACTGTCCCTACAGCATCAGGGCTGATGACTCCAGGGAAAACATGAAGACCTTGCAAGATAGAGGATGCACGTCCAATTAGCAAACCTACAGTGCCAGGTGGTAAAGGCCCTTTAAACTCAGTTTCCACCAATTGGACTCCCATCTTAGGTGTCAATACGAGTCTGGAGGTGGAACAGAGGTCCAATCCTGCGGCGCCTGTAGTGGCTCTCCGCGTTTCATGGGATGGCGTAGAGACGGCCATGTCTCGGGTGCGGGTGTGACATTCTCCATTGCCCCATATATTTGTGGGCCCTGGGGTCGGGGGCCCCGTTGGCCGTTTTTTGGCCCAGCTGAAACAGGCTGTCCATGGATGTCTCTCACTGATTGACACTCTCTTGCCCAATGTTTCCCCTTTTTGCATCTTGGACACAACCCCGGTAGACGAAGGCCATTGGAAGGGCCACCGTAAGGAGGTCCAGTAAAACTGCCTTTTTTGGGACATTCCCATCTGAAATGACCAGATTGACCACAATGGAAGCATGTTCTGGCACCAGGACCTCCCCCTTTGGCAATCCGAAGGACAGCAGCTGCAAGGCCTGAATTAGATAAAGGTCCTCCAATCTCTCTACACACCTTCATCCATGCTTCTATGCCCTTGTTTTTATAAGGAGTGATTGCTGCTTTACATTCCTTGGTGCATTGCTCAAAAACCAATTGCTTGATAAGGGGCATGGCTCTATCAGGATCCCCAAAAATCTTTCCAGCGGCATCTACCATCCTTGCAACAAAATCTGAAAAGGGTTCTGTAGGGCCTTGTAGAATCTTGGTCAAATTACCAGATACCTCTCCTCTATTTGGAAGTGATTTCCATGCCCGAATGCAAATGCTGTTAATTTGGTCATATACCTCAAGAGGAAATCCTGTCTGTTGATTAGCAAATCTCCCCTGCCCCAAAAGCATGTCCTTATCCCAAGCGGGGTGTCCCGCCGCATGGTTTTGGGCGGCCTGCTCTATTGCGCCCTCTAGCATAAATGCTCTCCAGTCCAAATATTTACCCGGGGAAACACAAGCCCGAACAAGGCTAGCCCAGTCAGAGGGAGTCATGCAGTATCTAGACAAACTCTCCACCTGAGTTAGTGTGAAGGCGGCATCCACCCCATAAGTACGCACGGACTCCGCCAGGGTCTTCACAATTTTGAAATCTAAGGGTTCATGGAATCTTCCCCTATTGTCATCCTGAAAAACTGGATAAGCAAGACCCATCTCAGCATTAACAGCCCTCCATGTTTGGGCATGGAAAGCTCTCCCCGAAACACCCCCACCATACGGCGGTGGATCTGGAGGATCATTTTTCTTGAGCCCCTGTTTATTTCTGTTCCCTTCTCCCATGCCTACACTCCCTAGCTGACAAGACAGCCTCCCAAGCTCCTCCTCCTCATCCTCCTCTTTCTCTGACCCACTTTCGCATGGGGGTGTGCGCAGCACACTGAGATCTGGATACAATCGTCTCCTCCCCTGTTTCACATTCTGTACATTCCCATCCTTCTGAGATATCTCACTTCTTGCTGGAGACAGCCGCCTCCTCCCCTGTTTCATGCTCCGCACACTCCCATCCTCCTGAGATACCTCACTTTCTGCCGTTTCTGACTTCTCCTCATGTAATTGCTCTAAAACTTCCTGTCCTTTAGTAAGTGCGTCCTGACATCTGTCATCTGTGAGGCAACTACGGACCATCTTCCAAAGGGGTATCACCCCACCCTCTAATATGCCCTGCTCAGAAGCAAAGTCAAGGTCTTTGCCTAATTTATCCCAGCTAGGTATAGTAAGGCTGCCCGAGAATGCAAACCACGGCGCAGCAATATCTGTCTTCTGTAAAAATCTCTCTAAAGTACTACGTTTCACTTTCAGGCCCTTGGAACGTAACAGGTTATCTAGGGCCAGGAGGAGCGGACTTGAAGACGCGGCACCCATGACACAACAACAAAAGACGCACAAAAAACAACAAGCGATATCACAAAAAACAAAAACGAGATGACAGAACAAAAGAAACACAGAAAACAAAAGTGAAAGTACACAGTGCAGCTGCAATAAATATGAGGCTCTCTCTTTCTTTGCAGAGGAGCTGACCCCGCTTTGGACGCGGATCCCACTTACTGGGACTATCCCTGCTTTCATCGCAGATCCCACTTACCTGGGACTAACCGGTGCACCACCCCTGACTGACTGAAAGTTCTGGTTCCCGGGTCTCGGCACCACTTGTCGCGACCCCTTGCCCGCAAGGAAGACGCAACTCAGGAATCTTCTTTCAGCCGTTTATTCAGGTCCTTGATACTTTTCTTCTTAACCCCTGGATGCCCCTCCCAGCCTTAATAAAGCACCTTAAGCCCCAATGCGAAGCTGCCACGTGGACTTTTCTCACAGGGTGCCAAGTCACAGCATGCCAACTCATTCTGATAAGGAGTTGTTTGTCACAGACTACAGGGGAAACCAGCGCCATCTTGTAATGGCGGCCACAGTTCACAGAAACGGCTCACCACAGGTCTGGCTGCTGCTTTCCCAGTGTGCCAGTGTCTGGGCAGATTGAGGGCTTCTTCCCCAGGAACCTGGTCTTGAGGTTGTATTGTTGTTGTTGATTGGGGGTTTTCTTCTGGTACTGGGGTTTGAAACAAGTGGCATTTTACCCCTGAGCTACCTTCCCAGTCCCCCCCCCTTTTTTTTTGAAACAGGGCTATTGAGAGCCATGGCCCAGTCAGAATGACGTCTGGCATTTGCCAGAGGGAATGTTTGAAAGGTGATGCCAGGAAACATTGAGATGATGATTTGAGTTAAGCTACATATAATTGCTGTGATGCTGGATTGATTGAATTGTATATTTGACATTTACTGTCAGGTAATAGGGTGACTCTTGCTTCTTACTACTTTAGAGTTCCTGTAGAGTTCTCATGGGGATTCGGAGAGATTGGACAGAGCCCGGTGGAGGGAGTGTGGTCACGTGTGGTTTCTGCAGTGCCGGTGAGAGTTGGGGAATAAAGAGTTGCTGTTTGAATCTACAAAGCTTTGTGGCAGCTCAGTTATTTGTGCCCAGCCAGACTGCGGCACAGGGTCTCCCTATGTTCCTGAGGTCCACCTGCCTCAGCTTCCTCATCTTGAGGTTTTGGCTTCCCCTGCTTTTTATTTTTTTGTGGTCATAGGGGTTGAACCTGGGACCTCTCCCTACATCACGCAAGCGCTTTGCCACTGTGCTGCATCCCCAGCCCCTTTTCTTTTATTTTAAGACAGGATCTCACTAAATTTGATGGGCTGGCCTCAAACTTGCAATCCTTCTGCCTCTGCCTCCACAGTCCCTGGGATTACAGGTATGTGCCACAACACCCAGCTGGTCTTGAAGTTTCTAGGCATTCACAAGAGGGTAAGGCAAGGGAGAAGAGCATATCCCCTTCTTTGCTTCTAGTTCTCAGCCTACCATTTCAGGGGAGGAAAATCCCTGCAGATGCTTCTGAAATTCCTCAGAGGTTCCCCCCCCCATGACCACAACTCAAAGAGGCCAGCAGAAGACCCAGACATCTGCCTCCCTGGGGCTGCAGGAGCCTGGTGCCAAAAACAATAAGTCAGGTGTGGGAACCTCCTTGTCTTCTCCAGTTTCTGTTCAGCTAGGAAAGCCATTTCTATTTTATCATCATTATTATAATTATTTAGTTTTTTAAGCATCAGCAGTCTTTGCAGGGAACACCCACAAGGCAGCAAGGAACCCAACTCATTGGGAGGGTCCCCGGTGGATTCACACCCTCAGAAAGCTTGAAACCCCTTGCCTTGGCCCAAGGAGCCTCTGCCTGGACCACCTCTGGCTGCCCTTCGTGTGCTGCTGTGCAATGGAGCCTGTGGGTGCTGGACTTTGGTTCACTTGGGGCTTTGTTTTCTGTTACAATGTTGATGACTGGCTTTCATTTTTTTCCCCCAGCACTAGGGATCGGACCCCGGGGCACGCTACACTCAGCAACATTCCCCCATCCTTTTTATCTTTTATTCTGAAACAGCATCTCCCCAAATTGCCCTGACTGGCCTCAAACTTGCAATCCTCCTGCCTCAACCTCCCATGTAGCTGGGATTACCAGCATGTACGCATGCACCCGGCAGTATTTTCTTCAATTTTAAAACAATTTTTTTAAAAAAATTCAATATAATAAATGTGATATGAGGCCTGGTTTTATAAGCTTTGACAAGGAGTGCACATGTAGACAGCCCCAGCAGGCAGTGGGCACATTCCAGGACTAGTCTCACATCCTTTGGTCTTGAGTACATCATTCATCCACCAATAAATTTAATTATCATATTAGAAAACAAGCAAAAATGTGGTAGATTTAAAAATGGGTTCTCATTGGTGACATCCAAGGCCTTTGAGGTATAGTTTAACAAACAGAGTCTAGACTGCTTTCAACCTTGCATGCGGGTGAGGCTAGGGTAACTGCACGCCCCCTACACACAAAGCTCTACCCGCAGGCCATCCTGTGTCCAGCTATGGGTAGAAATTCTGAGGACAACAAAGCCTGCCTAGGAATGTGATGGGCTCCTCACCCTGGGAAGTGGGCAGATAGCCTGAAACATGGATCTGGGGCTACATTGAGCTGTTGAAACTACTTTATAGGGCCTGTTTTAATCTTTAAAATGACCCCACTTTTGCCAGGCACAGAGGCACACACCTGTAATCCCAGCAGCTCAGGAGGCTGAGGCAGGAGAATCGTGAGTTCAAAAAGCCAGCCTGAGCAATGGTGAGGCACTAAGCAACTCAGTGAGACCCTGTCTGTAAATAAAATACAAAATAGGGCTGGGGGTATGGCTCAGTGGTTGAGAGCCCCTGAGTTCAATTCCCAACACACATACACACACCAAAAAAAAAAAAAAAAAAAAAAAAAAAAAAAGAAAAAGACTCCACTTTGCTGCTGAATGTTTGTGTGATGACTGTCAATTTGTGTAGCAAATTTGGTCTAACATTTGCCTTCACTATCACCTGCTAGAGAGGTTGTAGGGCAGCAGGAGACCACACCTGACTCTAACCTCTCTTATGACACTGTTATCTGAATCTATCAAGAAGCAACAAATTGGCTCAGATCATTTTGAGAAAAATTAAAACGTTTGTTTGTTTCCTTTTATTCTGAAGTAGAGTCTCCCTAAATTGCTCTGACTGGCCTCAAACTTGCAGTCCTCCTTCCTCAGCCTCCCATGTAGCTGAGAATACTGGTGTGTACCCCTACACCTGGCATGGGTACTTTTTTTTTTCCTGTGTACATAGCCCTTTTCAGCACCTCCACTCCTACTGTCATAGAAAGAATCTCCTAGGTACACAGGCCCAGAAGATATATAAGGGAGGTGTCAACATGTGTGGTCCCTGCCTCAGCTGAACACAGGAAATGCTTTTTGAGGACCCTATACCCACCGGCAGAAATGAGGAAAATTCTGTCATCCACTCTGGGTGGGTCTACTGCTCCCTTTAAATACCCTGTGCCCTATGGATGCTGAGAATGCAGTGATGTCATCCAGAGAAACACCAGCATCCTGGATGGCATATAGAGGAGGGGTCCGTATACAGTGCACTCAACCACTGTCACATAAAGGCTCTCTAGTGGACAAGAGAACCAGGGGTAGAAATCTTGGCCCACCCAAGTAAACCAAAAGCTCTTTCAGGACAGAGGCCTATATTTTGATACATACCCCCAACTCATCATGGTGCCTACTCCCTGCCCAGTGAATGAGGGGTGACTAGAGTAGATGTCAGAGCAATGCCCAGAGATCAGAGGTGGGCATTGGACAGAGAGGGCTGCCACGTAGCACAGAGGCTCATATTGCGTAAAGAACCAGGAAGGGCTAAATTTGAATCCCAGCCGTGCTGTTTACCATCTTTTGCGCTTTGTACCTGAAACCTTTCCCAGAGGCTCCTATCTTGAAGGCTTGGTCTCCAGAGCAGCAATGTTCAGAGTCAGGGCTTGGGGGAGTGATTGGATCATGAGGGCTCTGTCTTTATCCGTGAATCAATCTACATATTGGAACAAACCATCAGGAGGTAGTGGACACTATAGGAGGTAGGGCCTACTTGCCTCATTTTAGGAAGTAGGTAATGGGGGGGTGCCCTTATCTTTGAAAATGAGGACATGCTTGTACCCACCTTGTAAGGCAGCTTTGAGGAGCATAAGAGCCAATAGGTAAAGGACATAGAACAGTGATTTAATCTAATATATGAAATATGATATGTCAAAAGCTTTGTAATGTTTTGAACAACCAATAATAAATAAATAAATAAATAAACTCTTACTCCCTGTAAATGTAAAGTTAGTGTTCTTCACCTAAGGAATGTTTACTGACCTCTCCTAGGACAGGCCCTGGGCCAGGTGCTGGGGTGATGCAGTTGGAGAAAGCAAAAAGGTCTCCTGCCTGTTGGAACTTCCAGTGGGGAAGGGGGCAAGCCAAGGGACACAGTGGATTTACTAGATACACTGCCTCATGGCGCATTCTAGATCTCTCTTCTCCTGGAGGGAGTAAGGTGGGGGAGGGGCGGTCAGAAACTTTCTGGACTCAGGGGACAAAGTGATCAGGGGGCTGAAAGGTTGAGGGCCCCTGAATTCCATTTCTGGTACCAAAAAGAACCAAAAAAATGTGACCAGCAAGATATCACAACCTTTCAAATACCTGAATATTATTATTTTTAAGAACTTAAATTAAAAAAAAAACACCATTTTTCTGGGCTGGGGCAGGGGCTCAGTGGCAGAGCATCCACCTAGCATGTGTAGGGCCCTGGGTTTCATCCTCAGAACCACATAAAAATAAAAATAAAAATAAATTAAAAAAAAGTGTTGTGTACATCTACAACTTAAAAAATAATTAAAAAAACATTTTGTGAGATAAAAACCTGGTAAAACTGGCCTTCACACAGTTGCTTGTGTTGCAATTGCTCAGCGGGACCTGAAATGCTTTAAAATTTGAAAAAGTAGAGGTCACCAGGTGCCTTGTTTGGGAGTGGTCCCTGAGGTGGGAGGGGGTGGGGGACACAGCAGGGACTTTTGATGGCTGCAGGGGAAGAGAAATTTCTAGAACCTACCACAGAATAAAAGGGCAGGCTGTGGGCTCCACTCTGGCTGGAGCCTGCTGTCCCCCACCTTTGAGTTCCTGCGAAGCTGCAGAGGGAGGGAGGGAGGGTCACCTGTCCCTGTCTGGGCTGCTTTCTTGATGTTATTAAGGTCAAGGTCAGGGACTTAGACACCTGAACCAACAGAAGAAACCCATGTCCTTTGTGCTGTTGTGGCCAGAGACAGCACCTGCTGCCCCTTCCCTAGCCCACAGCCAGGCACACTGTCTGCCAGGCCTTTCCCTGGCTGCTGGTCACCACCAAGAAACTTCTAGACAAATAGGAGCAGCTGAGACACAGGGATGCCTTTCTTCCCCTGCTGGAGGAATTACATGTCACTGTCCCCTGACAGTGAGTATGGACAGGCATTACATTTGGAGCAATTTCCTCTTTGAAGAATAGAAAAGGTACTATTAAAAAAAATCAAAGTAGGCTTAAAAGCCCAGAATTTTCCAAGCTTGAAAAACTTTTCTGATACCTTCATGTTGTCTGGAAATTTTCTTTCTTTTTTTTTTTTTGACCAGGGATTTAACCCAGGGGCCCTTGACCCCTGAGCCCCATCCCCAGACCTATTTTGCATTGTATTTAGAGACAGAGTTGTCCTGAGTTTCTCAGGGCCTCAGTGTTGTGGAGGCTGGCCTCTAACCCATGATCCTCCAGCCTCAGACTCCAGAGCTGCTGGGACTTGAGGTGTGCGCAGCTGCTCTGGGCTTTGTTTTGGAAGTTTTTCTTGGTGTTCAGGAGCTGGGAATTTGGTTCATCAAACACAGAATGTGGCTTCTATTTTGGGTGTTTTCCAAAAGCCCCATTTATAGGTCTCAGGTGGATCACAGGCAGAGGAGAGCTAGCCTTTAGCTTCCAGTCTTGAGTGTCCTTGTCCTGGTTGGGTTTCTGGAGAAGAGAAGGCAAGGGATGGCGTGATAAGATAATACCCCCCCTTGAACAGTGGGAAGGGGCCTGAGTGTCTGATCCTGTGGCCATGTGTTTCTGCCTTTGGGAAATTTCCATATCAGCTCACAGGGAGCCTAATGACCACCTGCCAGCAGAAGTCCTCTGTGGCCTCCCCATTTGTCAGGACAGCAAAGGCCCTCATTTCTCCTCCTCCTCTCCCTCCTCCTCCTCCTCCTCCTCCTCCTCCTCCTCCTCCTCCTCCTCCTCCTCCTCCTCCTCCTCCTCCTCCTCCTCCTCCTCCTTCTTCTTCTTCTTCTTCTTCTTCTTCTTCTTCTTCTTCTTCTTCTTTTGAGGAGGGGCACCAGGGATTGAACCCGGGGCACCTAAACACTGAGCAACCTTCCAGCCCTGGTTTGAATTTATTTGGAGACAGGGTCTCACTGAGTTGATCTGGGCCTCACTGGGTTGCTGAGACTGGCTTCCAGCTTTTCTTCCTCCTGCCTCGGCCTCCTGAGCTGGCATGGCCGGCTTAGGCCACCACTACCTGTAGTGTTGCTCTCCACCCATGATGGTGTCTCTGGGTTGTACTGTAAGGTGACTTGTCAGTTCTTGTGCTTTGGCAGTTTGAGGTAAGAAGGTTGTTGGTGGGTAGGGGATGGATGTGGAGAGAAGGATGATCCCACTTCTCACTGTGTCCCCATCGGTCGTCCCTCCCAGGGCTGCAGATAAAGGAGGCCAAGGAGGGGGAGGTGAACAAGCTGAACCCATGTGAGACAGAGAACCTCATGGGTGGCTACAGCAAGACGATTAGCCACGTCATCATAGGGTTCAAGACAGCCAAGGGCACAAAGCAGCTCAAGGGGAGTCCATCCTGAGCCCTGTCCTCAGCACTGTGGTACCGGGCAGATGGTGTGACCTCTATGTTGCTCTTTCCTTGGCCTCTGCCCTGTTGATGCCATATGGGAAACTCAGGATAACACCATGTAGTATAAAGGGACACCTTGTAGAGGGCTTGGACATAGGTCCCTTTATTATGTAACTCTTTCTTTTCTCATTGCTTGTGGGAGTCGTGTGGTTAAGTCAAGAAATTGCTTCTGCCATCTCATCCCCCACATGATGACCATTGGCCAGCCAGGCACAGTGGACCACACCTGTCATCCCAGCCACTAAGGAGGCTGAGGCAGGAGGATCACAAGGTGGAGGCCAGCCTTATCAACATAGTCAATGCCCTGAGCAGCTCAGGGAGAGCCTGTATCTAAATAAAATTAAAAATGAGGGTGGGGATGGGGCTCAGGTGTAAGTCACCCCTGGGTTCAATTCCCAATACTACCCACTCACCTCGCCAAAAAGTCAAAGTGGACATAATTTTGTTTTCTTCTTTCTTTCTTTTTCATAATGTTTTTACTCATCCACTGTTGTTATGATTGACTCACACTAGCTATGTACCTGTCCCCTGCTGCAAGGCTAGGTCCCCTGCTGTGGGGTTGGGAAAGTAATTTACCTCTGGCTCCTCATCACTGTGTGACCATGTGGGATGGTGCTGTGAATTTCATTTCCCCTGTTTTCCAGATCAAGGCCTCAGGCTCATAAAGAGGCTCCAAATTTGTCCTGCATCCAGTGCTGGCTGAGGGGCAGGGTGACTGTGAGTCCTCTGGTGCTGGGTGACCCCTGTGAGTCCTCTGAGCTCTCTGAGACTCAGTTTCTCATCTCTAGACCACTCTCCATTCACCATAGAATCTCTCAGTCTTTCCCCCCTTTTATAATTTGATGGTTCTTTGATTCTCTGAGGTGGTTTCTCGGTCACTGCTTTATGGAGATCATGAAAATGTCACTTCTCCCAAGGGCTCTTTTTATGTTTCCTTGTGGGGCCTTCATCTCAGGAGCTTGGCTCTGCAAACACCTCTCTCTCTCTCTCTCTTTAAACCCTCACCACATCCTGTCCACCCTAGATTAATGATGTTCTGAGAAGGTGGCCCTTCTCAGAAATGACACCTTGAGCCAGTTCATCTGGAAAATCAACTGTATAAAATGCCTGAGAGGAAAAGAGAAAAATTGTCCTCTTCCACATAGGAGAGAGGACACAGGAACACGGTGGAAATTTGAGCCTTCCATGGATATGCTTAGTCCAGCTTCTTGAAGAAAAGAGCCTAACGAAAAAGAGAAAAATTGTCTTCCAAAACAAAGGTGGTACCCACCTCTGATCCCAGTAGCTCAGGAGGCTGAGGCAGGAGGATCGTGAGTTCAAAGCCAGCCTCAGCCAAATTGAGGCCCTAAGCAACTCAGCCAGTTGCTGACTCTAAATAAAATGCCAAAGAGGGGTGGGGATGGGGCTTGGTGGTTGAGGGACCCTGTGTCCATTCCCTGGTTCCCCCAGCTCCCCCAAAATCAAAGTCCTTTTTTTTTGAGAATTTTTAACATTTATTTTTCAGTTCTCGGTGGACACATCATCTTTGTTGGTATGTGGTGCTGAGGATCGAACCCGGGCCGCACGCATGCCAGGCGAGTGCGCTACCGCTTGAGCCACATCCCCAGCCCCCAAAGTCCTTCGGGGAAGTTTTCCCACATTGATGAGATATTGGGACATAAGGACCTCAGATGTGTTGTGTGGAGTTGGGAAGTGTCTGAGTTTGAAGGAGGCTTATGAATCTTGGCCTGGGTACTCCCAATTCCTGTTTCTGTTTGCACAGTGCCCCAAGGAAGCCAGAGAGGCTGGGCACTGGTGAGCTCCTAGCAGCTCTTTTGGGGTGCAGTTGTGAACACGATCCACCTATTTTAAGTGTGTGTGGCCCACAGGATTTTGATGCATGACATAGTTTATACTCCCCATCTTAATTTTAGAACATTGTCATGACCTTTCAAGGGACCTTATTCCCATGAATGGCCACCTGCTGTACCTTCCCCTGGCCTTTAGCCACCACAAACCAACTTTGTTTCTCGATTTGCCTTTTGGGGGGGCCCTTCCTGCAGAGGGATCCCTGCACTGGGTGTTAGTCCGTGTCGTGTCACCCTGCCACCCACCTTTGACACTGGACACTCTCTGGGATAGAGCTCAGGTGTGTTTCCACAGGGTGGCCATCTGTAGCAGCTGCACTGGAAGCTCAGCCTCAGGACCTGTCTTCCAGTTGGGTCCTGCAGAGGATGCTGTCCTTTCCCAGTGCACACCCCTGGGTAAGAGCAAGGCCCTATAGAGCACTGTCATTCTGAGATGTGTGTGCACAGCCCTGAGGAGCAGAAGGGTGCTAGGGTTTGCTCTTTTGTGGTCCTGGGGCTCAAACCCAGGTCCCTGGCCATAGCAAACTAGCGCTCTGCCATTGAGCTGGGCCCCAGCCCCAGGGCCTAGCTATGTTGTCTAGACTGACCTCCACCTTGGTGATCCTCCTTCCTTAGCCTCCCGACCCAGACAATTTGGGGGGATTCCAACGTATGTTTCCCCTTCTGAGCTGGACTCTTCTGTGGGTGCTTCTGTGTGCTGCCACATAAAGGAGGAGACTGAGTCCCAGAAAGCTAGAATCATGGGCCACATCAAGTGCAGCCTCAGGTGGCTAAGCATGAAACTCTGGTGTCCATAACCCAAGGACTGGAGCTGTAGTGGTGATCCTGGGGGGTGCCGTGGGGCATGGCCATGGACACATGTCCCCTTTTAGGGCAGCTGGGTCCCCGTGAGAATGCTCCTACCACTTTGCAACCCCTGAAGGCAAGGCAAGGAAGAGTAATGGTGACGTTCTCTTGTGCCATGCAGGCAGACATGGTCACCCTCAGGTTCACCTCCTGGGGTGCTAACCCCCCAGTCCAGGCTCTTGTGCCCTGCCACAAACCCTCATACCCACCCACTCCTAGGGTCGCTGGCTACCTCAGGTGTCTGTCTATCTGTCTGTCTCTCTCTTGTGTCTAGTCCTGTGAACTGAACCCATAGTGCTTATGTAGGGAGCCAGAAGCCTTCCCTTTTTATTTTGCTTTGTATTGTATGAGAGAGAGTCTCCCCTTGCTAAGTTGCTGAGTCTGCCCTTCGACTTGGTGATCCTCCTGCCTCAGCCTCCTGAGTCCCTGGGATTACAGATGTGCACTGCTGTACCTGGCCCTTCAGGTCTCTTATGGGAAGGTGCCTTCCCTTGGGGTCAGAAGGAATTGGAACGTGCATCATGGTTGTCTGAGTCCCCCTTTGTCTGGTTTGGTTTTGCTTAAACTGGACCCCAGCATTTTTGAAAGTCTGCAGAAGAACTTGTGAAGACCAGGGACGTCATCTACATGGAGGCCAACAGCAGGGCTGTGAAGGTATGATCCCCAGGGACAGTGCCACGCCTGAGGGTCTGCCAGAGAGAGACCTGTGTGACCAGGAAGTCACTGTGATCAGCGGGGGTTGGTGGGGGAAAGTCAGCAGTTGACCCTTTACCTAAGTCACCTTGACTTTTCTATCTTCCTCTCCTGGTGACTTAAGCAGGCAGAGTGTTCAAGACCCAAACCCTGTGGGGGACAAGGACCAGACAGCCTTCGTCCCTTCCTCCTGCACCAGGCGGCATCTTCCATCTTCCTTTATCTCCCTGGTGTCCCTCCCTGAGTCCTGAGCCTGGGGACTTCACCAGGTGGCTCCTCCTCTATCTGCTGCTGCATCCCACGGTGGCTGCACCTCCCTGGTTTATGGATGATCCTAAGGCCTCATGTCAGCCATAAATTACCACCTAGAAGAGCCTGGGCCCCCTGCTCCAGTGAGTCCCCTGGACGCTCCTTTATCAGGAGTAAAAAGAAAGGAATTCAACTCAGGGGCTCTTGACCCCTGAGCCCCGACCCCAGCCCTATTCTGTATTTTATTCAGAGACATGGTCTCAACTGTGTTGCTCAGGGCCTTACTAAGTCACACTCTCAGGGTTTTCTGTCTTTCTGGTTCAACAGGAGCTGGGCCTGGGCCTGCTCAGCACAGGTGGCAGGAGGACTTCTTCCACCCCAGCAGCCGAGGGCCATGGGGACAAGTCCTCGAGAATGCATGCTGGGGTAGGAATTAGAAAAGAACCCTGTGGACCAAGTGTCTCAGGATGGCTAGAGCCAGAAGTGACCCCCCCATTTGCCCAGACTGGCTGCTGAGTGTCGACAGTGGGAAATTCAGTGGCTCTCATGGAGAAGTCCCATCTCAGGAGCTAGGGAACCACAGTACCAGGCCACCCATGGGTCCCTGCCACTGGCTGCTCCCTTGGCCATGAAATCCGAGTGAATGACCCAGGCTCATGGGCAGCATTGTTTGGTCCCCCCAAGTCCCCTGATGTGACTGAACAAGATCAGGGTGAAAGTGCCTCCCATAGCCTTGGGGACAGCTGGTGTCAGCCTGTCCAGCTTATGGGGGACCTCAGGGCACCCTGGGTGGCATTGGGGACCAGGGGTTCTGTAGCCACCACCTGATAGTGTAGAAGTTCCCTCTCCGGGTCCCCTCACTGGGTCCCCTTCACTGGGTCCCCATCACTGGGTACCCTCGCTGGGTCCCCTCTCTGGGTCCCGCCTGGCTGGCCGAGGGCTCCACGTAGATACATGGCACCCCTGCTGGGAGCCCTGTTCACAGCCCCCTCAGGGTCCCTGGCCTTGCCAGCAGGTGTCTTCAGAGGGTGTTTCTCTGTCCACCCTGAGCCCCAGAGAAAACTCCATGGGAAGGTGGATCTGACGTGAGAACCTGCCTGTGGGGATGGGGCCACGTGGTCTCCAGAACAAGACTCTGGTGCCTAGTCCCAGGGTCATGGTCGAACAGCACTGAGGGATGTGGCCCTGCCCCCCCAAGCCCAGGTGTAGGGGCTGTGACCTGGTGTCCAGGGAGCACACAGTCCAGAAGCAGGCTGGGCTGTGACCTGGTGTCCAGGGAGCACACAGTCCAGAAGCAGGCTGGGCTGTGACCAGGGCTGGACTGGGTCAGGAGCTGTGGCTCTGGGCAAAAAGGGGTTGGGGCAGGGGCGGAAGAGTATCTGGGACATGGGAACACTGTGGGTGACTCCTGACCTGCTGCTGACAAGCTGCTCCCCAGGGAATCTTCCAGCTCCCTGCCGTATGGACCCAAGTCTGACCCTGGGGCTCATGAGGGACAGGGGGAGAAAGTACAGTGTTGGCTGAGGGCTTCTTCTCCTGGCTTTCCACGTGGGCCCTTGGGGGCAGTGGGACATCTTGATGTGCTGAGAGCCCATAGGGCTGTCCTGACTCAGGGACCTGCCCAGGCCAAAGCCAGCAAATGTCCACCCCAGCAGCACCTGGCTTCAAGGCCCACCCCGCACCCAATGCATTTAGAGACAGTGTCTTGCTGAGCTGCTTACTTAGCACCTCGCTTTTGCTGAGGCTGGCCTCCAGCTACAATCCTCCTGCCTCAGCCTCCCAAGCTACTGAGATGACAGGCGTAGGCCTCTGCAGTATCCAGTCTTTTTAAAAATCTTAGATGGTGAGTCTGGACGGCGGCCTTGACCTCCTCATTTCCTTCTGTGTGGGGCTAAGGAGGAAGACCAGCACCTCCTGTGCCAGGCCAGCTCCAGGTCATAGGCATCAGGCCGTAAGCAGTAGTGTGGCCTGATCCCAGTGGGAGCCTGTGGCCGGCTCCCAAGTGAGGCTTTGAAGAGCAGCCCTCTGGAGATGCAGCTCCTACACCCTGGAAAACTCCAGTAGTGCTTAGTGTGTCCACAAAACCGCAAAAATGTCACCGCAGTCGGTTTTAGAACACTGCCACCCCTGTCCCCGTCAGCTGTCCATAGCCCCTCTTCTGCTGCTGTGGCCTGTCCATCACCCCGACCTCAGGCAGCAGGAGGCTGATTTCTGTCCCTTAGCCTTCTGTGGCTGTGTGTGGGGTTTGACTGATAGACTTCACCCCTGTGCTCCAGGCTCTTGAATCTCTTGTGGCTGAGGAGCGCCCATTGCATGGGGCCTTCACCAGCTATGGATCTGTGCACTCATCAGCCCAAGCCCGTCGGGGGGCTTTGGCTGTGGGAGTGATGCTGTCGCAGATGTGTGGGAACTGCAGTTTCTTTCTTTTGGATCTGTGAGGAGGGGTGGAGCTGCTGTGTCACATGGCACCTCTGACCTTCCAAGGACCTGCCAGTAGGATGGCTTTATTGCCACACTCCTACCAGTAATGTCTGGGGGTCTTTGTTTTTCCATGTGCCACTTGACATCTGTTACTGTCCACTGTAGATGTCCTTGTGGGTGTGCAGTGGCCTCTCACTTGATTTGCATTTGCCAAGGGCCAGTGAGACTGCATTTTTTGTGTTTTACTGGCTATTTGTATATCTTTGTAGAAATCTCTGTTTGTATCCTTGGCCCTTTTTTATTATGTTATCTTTTTATTATTGAATTGTAAGAGCTCTTTATATATTGAGGATACTAGACCTTTTCCACGTGTATGATTCGTGAGTATTTTTTATTCTTTGAGTAGTCTTTTCAGTGTTTGATCAGGGTCTTTGACATAAACGAGTTTTGAATTTTGATTTAAAGCTCCAGTTGATTGTCCTGGAGGTGTATGTGGCTCAGTGTTAGAGTGCTTGCCCAGTGTGCCCAAGGCCCTGGGTTCCACATCCAGCATTACATTCATATACAAAAATCAAAGAATTGCAGTTTATCTGCTTTTGTTTTTGTGTTTTTGGCCTCATGTTTAAGATATCATTGTCCAGACAGGAGCAGTGGCACACACCTGTAATTCCAGAGGCCTTGGAGGCTGAGACAGGAGGATTACAAGTTGGAGGCCAGCCTCAGCAAGGACCTAAGCAACCCAGATCCTCTCTCTAAACAAAGATTAAAAAGGGCTGGATCTGGGGCTCCGTGGTGAAGCCTCCCAGTCCCAAACAAAATCAACAAAATAGGGGTTCTTTGGGGCAACCTGAAGGTCAGTTTATTACCTGTCCCTGGCTCTGCTTTCCTTGGGTCACCACCTAGCTCTCTGTGGCTGTCAGTGCCCCCTTCCCAGTTCCCAGTGTCCAGTGTCTTGTCTCAGTCAAGCGAAGGTGATGGGACTCTTTTTGGCCTTCACAGGGGCACTGAGGACATCCCCTCTCCCCACGGGATCCCCCTGGACCTGCTGGACCATGGGAAGATCCTCTGCACCATGCTCTGCTCCCCCACAGGAGATGAAGCAGGTGCGCCCCTGCAGCCATCCCCTACAGACTTCACTTCCGGCCCCTCACCACCCTGGGCAGCTCCTGTTACCCAGAGGCTCTGTCCCCTCATCTGCAGGGTGGGTTGGTTATGGGGACATTTTCCAGTGTCCCAGAGCCTCTGTTCCTCTGGGTCTTGCCTATTCTCCCCTTTAACAGCCTTTGGTTAAGTTTGAGGGAGAGAATAAAAAACAGGGACCTGAAAACAACCAGGGAATGAACCAGGGCCTTCGACTCGGAGCCCGTCCCCAGCCCTGTTCTGCATTTGATTCAGAGACAGGGTCTCACTGAATTGCTCGGGCCTGGCTAAGTTGCTGAGGCTGGCCTGCACCTTGCGATCCTCATGCCTCAGCCTCCTGAGCTGAGATCACAAGCGTGCACCACTGTGCCTGGGGCCCGGTCACTGTGGATCATGTTTTTTCTCCTCTGAAGTATCATTAAGATCCGAGCCCAGATGGAGGGGATCCACATCAGTGAGGAGGCGCTTAAGCACCTGGGGTAGATTGGCACCAAGACCACTCTGAGGTGAGGCGGTGGCCTCCTGGGCCCAGGTGGAGGCTGCACAGGGCTCAGGATGTCTCTGGGCTTCCAGGTGTGACAAGTACTGGGACACAGTGGCTTAGACTGCTGAGCATCTGTGGTGGCTTGTGAAAGTTAAATTGACGAGAGAGGTCCCCCCTTTTCCTGCAGCTGACACTCCCTCTGCAGGAGGTCACTAACTCTGTCAGCATTCTCTGGGACAGGAGATGAACAGAACCAGAACCTGGGCTCCCTGGAGGCCTCATCAGCCAAGCCCCTCCCCTGGCCCCTGGCTCCTGTCCAGATGCATGAGGACAGTGGGCTCGCCAGACCAGGAAATGTGTCCCCTATAGTCCACGAGGCCCTCTGACCCATTTCCTCACCCCCACATGTCCCTGGTTTCCAGCTGAGCCTACAGCTGAAGCCTCCTTGGCTGGGTGGTGGCTTCACTGAATTGTAACTTATCTTTACTGGAGACCCACAGGGACAGGGCCTTGATTCTTTTGATTTATTGTGACATTGGGCTGAGGAGCAAACACAGAGAATGGCAAGTGCTAGGCAGGCGCCCTACCACTGAGCCCTGTCCCCAGCCCTCTTTTGCATTTTATTTAGAGATAGGATCTTGTTGAGTTGCTCATGACTTGCTAAGTTTATGAGGCTGGCCTCCAACTTGTCATCCTTCTGCCTCAGCCTCCAGAGCCCTTGGGAAGCTACTGTTTCTGGCTTGAGGAATTTCTAGACTAGGGTGAAGATGTGAAGACCAGAACTTATGTCACACTGGTGGCCTCCCTGATGAGGCTGTGACTGTGATGTTCCCATTCATGGAAGCTCTCTCCTTTGCTGGCTCCACAACAACCAGCTAAAGCCTGGAGAAGGCCCAGCTGCCAGAGTCCTGCCACCTGTGGACCTGGGGGGGACTCCCTCTGGGCCTTGATGGACTCTTGGCCCAGCTGTCCACTGCAGGTCCTTTGTGCAGCTGGTGACTCCAGCCAATCTGCCGGCCAAGATCAACTGGAAGGACAGCATTGAGCAAGAGCCCATGGAGGAGACCAGCAAGCTGTTCACGATGCCAAATCCTCGGCCAAGATCCTGGATGACCAGCAGGAAAAGTCCATAAAGAGCTTTTTTTGTTTTAAATTATTACTTTTGGGATTGCTTTGGTGGAATCCTCCCTCTCCTGAGGTGCTTTCAAAGAAAATATTAAATGTTATTTGGACGACACCACCCCTACCCCCCTCCATCTCCCTTCCTCCCTCCCTCTCTCTCTCCCTCTTTCAAACTTTTTTTTAGGGGCAGGAAATAACTGGGATTAAACCCAAGGACTTTTTTTTTTCAGAGACAGGGTATCACTTAATTGCTCAGGGCCTTGCTGAGTTGCAGAGGCTGGCCTCCAACCTGCGATCCTCCTGCCTTAGCCTCCTAAGGCATAAGGATGACTGGTGTGTGCCACCATACCCAGTTGGCCATATTTTAATTATCTACTATTATTATATATATTATATATATTTCTTCCAACATGGCTTGGGTTTGAGGCCAAAGGTGTGGTTTCTGACCATTGTCCCCAGGAAGGGTGCCTCCATGTCCCACACTGTGCGCTATTGGGATTTCTCTCAGGTCAGGCCCTGGGACAAGCTCACTTGTCACAGGGGACAGTGGGGGCCTGGGTGAATCCTGAGCTTTACCTCCACCTCTGCCCACAATCTCCTCGTCCACTCCATCCCATGTCCCCACACCCTGGCTGCTGAGGTCCTGCCCAGGTATGGAATGCCTCTGTGTGCTCATGCACACTGTGCTCAACCTATTGGTAAGAAACCTTCTGGAATGGCCAGCTGTCAGGGCCTTCCCCCTCCCACTCACTCAGTGGCCCTCTAACCTTGAGATGGTCAGTGATGGGGATATGCTGAAGGGACCAGGAGCCAACAGAAGGCTCTCAACGGCTCAGCTGGACCAGCCTGAGCAACCAGAGAGAGTCATTCTGGGTTGTCACATAGTGCGCAGTGACACAAGTCACACTGACATCAGAGGAACTTTGTCAACACAGGTGGCTGGGCTCAGCCACCTGTGGGTTCCATGTCAATGAGGTAAATGTGCAGCCCAGGACACCGAGCCCATGACCCCACCCTCCACAGGTGGACAGGAGAGGAGGGACCATGTGGGTCTGAAGTGTCCCCTCGACCCAGCCAGGAGTTGGTGGTCAATGCCAACTGGACACGTCCACAAGAAGCACCTCAGCAGACACAGTGGTACAGTGGACTCCCCACACCCAGAGTCCCAGTCAGGCCATGAGCTCAGCTGAGAGATATGAGCAGAGCATCTGACCAGTCCTCCCCCAAACTGTTGAGGTTACCAAGAACAAGGGCCACTGAAGAAAAGGTCACAGCCCAGAGAAGCCTCTAGAGATGGGACAACAAGTTCCCTGGCTGGGATATTAGGACAGAAAAAGGGGCATCAGATAGAACAGAAAGTAGTTGGTGCAGGTGGTAATTTGGTGCCAACTACAAAGGATGATGGGTGACACACAGGAATGCAATGCCACTTTCACACTTCTCTGCAAATCTAAAACTGTTCTCAAATTCTAAGTTCCCCCCTTGTGGCACTGGATATTGAACCCAGGGCCTTACATGGTCGTCAAAAGTTCCAAGAACGTGTGTGCAGTGGGGCTGGCCTGTCATCCCAGCAACTCTGGAGGCTGAGGCAGGAGGATCGAAATTGGAGGCCAGCCTCAACAATTTAGCCAGGCCCTAAGCAACTCAGTGAGACCTTGTCTCTAAATATAATATAAAATATGGCTGGTGATGGGGCTCAGGGTTGAGTGACCCTGGGTTCCATCCTGATATCCCCCCCAAAAAAATGGAAGCCAACTGGCTGTGAGAGCCCAGAGCACCCTAGGTCGTACCCCCTCCATTGCTGTGTGGAACTGGTCTCACTTGAGTCCTGGGTATTTGAAGGTCGCTGCACAACTTCAGATCTGATTTCTAAGGGCAGGTTTTGCCCAAGCCCCTCCTCTGACCCAGGCCCCAACCTTTCCCAGGAACAGACCAGAGGCCACAGTGACAGCAGGCCCCAGCTGTGGGTTGGGGCAGAGGTGCCCTGGTGACCAGAGGGGGGTGTGGTCTTATCGTTCCTGCTCCTCAGGTTCGGGGAGGTGGCCAGCTTGCTCTGGGCGGAGATGGCCCTGGTTGGGCAGGTTGAGTGGCCTGGATCGCCTCTGACTCCCTGGCCACTGGGCCTGAAGGTCACATTCATCTCCCAGAGGCAATTTTTCTGAGCGACCCCTCCCCCATGGGGGAAGTGTCTCCCTCCATTATGAGCAGAACAGAGCCAGGCAGGAGCAGGGGTTTGTCAAATCTTATGATGCTGACACGCCACTTAGCGGCCATGACAGCACCCCCATTTTTTGTGCTATTTCAGCTCGAGCCTGAAAAATGGTTGTGATGTTAGGTGAAGGGTGGGGGGTGGGGCTGATCCCCTGAAGTGTTTGAATTGGTCACAGCTGGGTCAAGGCTCTGGGGTGCTTTCCAGTGCAGGATTGGGTGGCCCATCAATCCCAGCTTTCTGCCGGCTCCCAGAGGCCCCTGTGGGAGTGAGAACCCAGGACAGAAAGGCCTTTTTTTTTTGGCACCACAGACTGAACCCAGGGTCCCTTACCCAATGACCACAGTCCCCAACCCTTTATAAGTTTTATTTAGAGCCAGGGTCTCACTGAGTTGCTCAGGACATCTCTAAGTTGCTGAGGCTGGCCTCCAGCTTTCAATCCTCCCCCCTCAACCTCCCAAAATGCTGGGATGACAGATATTTGCCACCCAGCCAGGCTCCTTTCTGTTCTTGAGCCTCAGTTTCCCCATCTGTAAGATGGGCCTCTCTCTCTTACCAATGGAGGTGTCTAAGCATATCCCATGGAGCTGGGAGGTGATGTGTGATCAGCCACTCAAGCAGCCTGGATTGAGAGGAGCCCCCAATCTGGGTCCCTCCAGGAAGAAGACTTGGCAGTCTGTCAACAAGGAGACCCCCCCTGGCTGCTTCCACCCTCCCCTCCCAGATGCTGGACTTAGAAGAAAAATCTCCATTTGAGGGATAAGAACCCGAGGCCTGCGGAGGGCCTCAGAGCCAGGAGGAAGGAGGGAATGTGGCTGGGTGCAAGGGGCCTCTGTCGCCCTCATCATGGCGATAGGCGGTGATCAATAAGTGGCGCCATAAGATGGGCCAATGGGCTCCCACCAATTATCCGCTTTGTCACCTGCTGTTGCTGTCACCATCATGCGGGCTGCACACAGGTCTGCACTGTCAACCTCGTGTGATCAATGGGGACACGGGCTGCTGTGGGAAGGGATGTTGCGGGATGCCGTGCAGAACATAGGGGACACAGAGCGGATGTGGGCCTGGGGATGAGCAACGGGACCCCTAAGGCTCGGCTCCCGCACCAGGTTCACCCAAGGACCAGAGGGACTTCAGCAGGGGTGGGGGTGGGAACGCAGTGACAAGTGTTGCTTAGCACCTCAATTTTTCTGAGGTTGGCTTTGAACTCACAATCTTTCTGCCTTAGGCTCCCAATGTGCTGGGATGGCAGACATGTGCCACCTCTCTCAGCTTGAATTGATCTTTAGTTTCTCTACTATTTATTTGTCTTTAAGATGGGGCTAATGCCACTTGCTTCCCAATACTATAGTGAGAATTAAATGAAGTCATAGATAGTTGGCACTTAGTGCCTATTGAGTGCTCCATAAGCTAGGGGGAATGACAGGCCTTTGTATTTTTTGCTTTGTGGGCACACAGCTTTAGCTCTTTTTGCAAAGCCTTGAACAACTTAGCAAAACCCTGTTTCAAAAAAATTCAAAAATAGGACTGGTGATGGGGATGTTTCTCAATGGTGAACCATGCTGAATTTTAGTCACTGGTACCAAAAATGTCATTTAATTTAGGTCATTGAAATTATCGTATTAGTATGTTCATTTGTGACCTAGACATATATGGGCATAATATCATTGACCAGTCTCATTTCTCAGTGCCTGAATCTTCTCTCTAATCCTCTCTTCCATCAGTCTAAACTCAACTATTCTTTCTCCATTTTTTTTGAGATTCACTTCTTTTTTCACCATTTTTCTTTTACCTTTCATATATGAGAGAAAAGACTTGACAATTGACTTTCTGCATCTGATTTATTTCATTTAATTTGATGTTATCCAGATTCATTCATTTCCTACAAATGATATAATTCCATTCTTGTTTATGGCTAAGTAGAATTAGTAAACTTTTGAAAAGATGTGTAGATGCTATTTTCTGGGGATGTCACCTGCCAGCACACAGGACCTTCAGTGTCCAAGCTCAGCTTGACATTGTGTGATCCAGGGAATGAAGATGCAGGAAGCAAAAGGTCAATTTTGAGGTCTTCTAATCTGTGGCTCTGACTACTTGTACATGTACATGCCTGGTAACTTCCAGAGTGTCCTCCATTGTCTGCATTGATGACTAACCTGTCTTACAGGTCTATTTTCAGTACAGTTTTGTTCTCAAGAGGAGGGAGTCAATGTGAAGGCAGAATCTACTGATTCTCCAAGTGTCAGATGTAGGATTTGGCTCCTTCCCTCAATTCTTTCCCTTTTGACCATTCATGAAACTGCCTTTATCCACTTTACATTAGTCCTCTCCTCATGCAGCACCTTTGTATTCATTCTGCGCTGAGCTCTGGTTGGGGGTAGGAAATCTAGAATCAGAGCAGACCTGGGCTCACTGGCCACATGAACTTAATTATTTTATTTTATACTTTTTAAGGATTCATGTTTCCCATTTTGTGAAGTGGGATTGACAGCTAGAAATGGTGACACTTAATGACATCAGGAGCAATTGATGACCATGTACTGGACTATTGTTTTTGAGAATTTTATCCCTGACCTCTTCATTGGCAATAAGAACTCCATGAGTTGAAACCTTGTTTACACCCATGTTGCAGGACAGGATTGCTCAGCTGTGTCGAGTTAACTTGCTTAAGGTCACAAATCTGGCAAATGGCAGCTTCATTGTTACTTTGGGAACAGAGGGAAAAAATGCAAAGATGAGCATGGTAAAGTGTTGGCACATAATGATCAGGTCATAGAGCAGGAAAATGATGTAGAGGTTCAATGGGAGGTCTGGCTCTAACCAGGATACAGGCAGGGCCCCTGAGGAGGTGAGAGTAGAGTCCAGAGTGCAGGGTAGAAGGAGGCTTCACTTCTATCTTAAAGAGGTAGCTCAGAGAGTAATACCACAGGAGGCCTGTGCCTGCCTTGCAGGGATGGGGCCAAGTGGGTGGTTTCCAAATTTGACATGTAGAAATGTAGAATAAGAGGATTGGGCTTGGTGGAAAGCCCCAAGCTTCTTGCTTTTGTATGTGCATGCACATAGGCACATACATGGTGGGATGCCCAGATAGTTGATAACCTGTGTAAAATTCATGGAAGAGTTTATATTGAAGGAACAATTGAAAAGACAGAATAATCACTTTAAATATATTTTAGTCTGTTTGGATTGCTCTAAGGGAGTACTAGGAACTTTTACCTTACAAGCAAAAAAAAAAAATTATTTGTGGACTTCTGAAAGCTCAGATGTCCAAGATCAAGTTTCCAACAGGTTTATTGACTATTGAGAACCTGCTTTTTCATAGACAGCTCTAATTTGAAGGTTTGTGTCCCCTTGAGTACCTTGGTTGAACTCCTCTCCATTAAGGTGATGGTATTAGAAGGTGAGTCTTTGGGGAAGTGTTGAGGTCCTGAGGCTGAAGACTTCATCAATGGAATTAATGCTCTAATGAACAGTGCTACAGGCTAACTGGCTTCTTCTACCACATGATGACACAGCCAGAAGCTTCTACCCATTAGAAATGTCCTTTCCAAATATTGAATTGCCTTGTGCCTTGATCTTACACACTGTAAAAAATGAGTGTCTGTGGATTACAAACCACCCAGTCTACCGTTGATTATTATAGCACCTTGATGAGAGTAAGGAAGTACACAATCTCTGTCCTCACAGGATAAATTGAGAAGTTTCTTTGCAGCTTTCTTTTTATAAATAACAATAATACTATCCCATGACTTAATAACCTGTAGGACCCCACCTTTGTCTGCCTAGGCTCATGATAATCTACCACAACATTAAAATACATACTCACACAGTGTCTAGGACTGGTCATTTTTCCCCATGTGTGTATAACCAAGCTTCTGAAACCGGGACCCAAAAGTAACTGTCAAGTTCTCTCTGTGTTCTTGGCATTAAACTTTCAAAGAATTCTTCAGTGTATATTAATAGTCATATCTGTGTATTCACCAGGCTTCTCACACTAGATAAGAAGTGGCTGCTTGTCTTGTAAACTCCAGTCTAATGGAGAAAGCATAAAACCCATCTTATCCTTTGCTGTGCTGACACTAAGCATTGCATATGAATCCTGTGATTCTTCATTGCCAATTACTGATCAGTAAATGTTACATCACAGCAAGCATTGCTACTTTAGGTAAACATTTTGTTCACATTGGAGAAAAGATGGTGGAAATCATGCAAGCTTAAGAAATTAATTAGTCACAGAATAGTATGGTTCATGTTTGTGTTTTCAGACTCTTACCTGTCTGTTGGGCTTGATTTTGTCCTTTGATTTAATTCTATGTTTTGAACATGGTTTTTGTTTATGTGGCTCAAATATAAACCCATGTTAAAATACACTGAATACTCACCTATATTCCATCCCCACTAATCTTTAACCATTGCCCTTCATGAACAACTGATTTAATTGTTTCCAGTATATATTCTTAATGTTTCTTTTTTTGGGTAGGAGGCAATTACAATAATATGTTATTATGTAAATTTCTTTCTTACCCAAAAGGGAGTGCTCCTGTATATTCTTTCTTCCCCTTATTTTTTACTCAATGAAACAACCTGGAAAACACTCCACATATGCAAAAATCTTAACTTTCCATGATATAGATAGACAAAATTTGGAACTAAACAATGATGGACATTCAGGCTATTTCTGAATTTCATTTCTTAACAATATTTCTGTATTTAATAGCTCTGGGAATCTCTTTTATATTCTTGCAAATGTACATTCACTGTTCAGTCCTGCAAGAAATATTGCTTTACCAATGGTTATTTTTTTTTACACTTTCAAACAATAAAGCCCAATTAGCTGGAGGGTTGCAACATTTTTCTTTCTCCCAGCAGGTATACAAGTTCATGCTTTCTGTAGATGCCCCATATACAGAGGCCACATTTTGGATATTCTGTGCATTATCACAGTGTGCTTGTAATTTCTTTTTATTCTGAGAGAACCATTTCCAATTTCTGTTATTTTTTTTTGTACATATGATTGATACCATGTCATGGTTATAGAAGAAAACAGCAGTGTCCTACCCTAAATAAACCCATGGCTTGGTAAGCATTCAATGCTGAAAACAATAATTTCTTCCCAGTACATAGATCACCAAGGATACAATTCATTTTGGTATTTTGTGTCTTACACCAAATTGATCTATGTAATCTAAGTCCTTATACCAATGGGCTGAGAGTTTTAAATATTGTTTATTTATTTGAATATTCATGTATTAATAGTGATAATATCATTTATTATTTTAGTTAGAGTTTTATCAATTATTGACTTTTAGAAAGAACCACGGACATGAGCCTTAGAAAAACGACTTCCTGGAACACCCCCAATATTGAAAATAAATGCCTTAGAAAGTAATACATTGGTACAATTGTTCAGCATACACTAATAAATATAAGATCATGTTAGGCCACATTAATATTGGCAGTAGAAGAGAATGAGAATCAAGCATTCAAGATCATGTAGAATACCCACAAGGAACAAGGAATCACAGGTTCTGATGTGAGAATTGATGGTTGACCTTTGCCAAGCAGGAGCTTCTGGGGCTGAAGGTGATGTCATAGAGAACACTCAGTGGTCAGGTGGTACAAATGGAGAAGCACCCCCCAAAAGAACCCTGTGAAAGTAGATTATTAATTTTTATTTGATGTCATCTCCAAAATTTTGAGTCAAAAATATCTGTAACTATGAACCCCATAATTATTAGCATCCCTAGATGTATTAGGGCCAAGATACCAATGGTAAAGTTCTTGGGCTAGATCTTGTGCTAGAAAAGAAATGTGAAGTTTCAGAAGAAAATCATGGTGTTAGCTGAAATATAAAAACAAACTTCAGAGGAAAATGTTTCTTTTACTAATAAAATAATATAGTTTGTTGATCTTTTTCATCTTTTTTCATATTCCATATTAATAGTATATATCTTAGGAGAAAATGAAGCAGAAGCCTTTGTTTCAAATAGTGTCATCTTCATCAATCTCAGCCTATCCTATTACCAGGGATGTATGTGGATTCACCCAAAACACATTTTTCTCACTTGAGTTATCAAGTCCCTCTAATATCCTCCAGGTGCCATTCCGATATTATTACCAAATTATGTCTGGATTATGTAATGGTAGTTGTGCTCCCACTGTACATAGTCTTTCTTATAGATTCAGAATTATCATATACTATCAAAATGGTTCTTGATATAATCTCATCTTGAGGTTTTCTGGGGTAGTGTGTTACTTTGATTTCATCTTTCTCTTCTTGATTAAGCAGTAGGAACATATTGAAAACTCTGCAATTTTCAGTTAATTGAAATGGAAGGATTGCACAAAAGTAAAGAATTGCAACCTTCTCAAAAATGCATCTTAAGGTACTAGGTGTGCAAATAGATGTATTTTTTAGTGCTGTGTTTTGACATTTATTACCAGAAGTAATGCCTTTAATATATTATCTAATATGACACTGAAAATCATGCCTTCTAATGATTTTTTTTAATTTGTATTTTTAATCTTTTATTGAGTTAAAATGTTACCTTGATACTAAATCTGATCATCTTGTGTGACATATAAGGAGTCACATTACATATATTCTAGAGCTATTGTGTATGAAAGAAGAACAATTATCAAATATAAATGGGATTCTGAAATAAAAAGTCCTCAGTAGAAATGCTGGCCATTATGTTTTAATTATGTAGTTCCTCATATATGTGATTTAATAGATTTAAATCTTTTCTTTTAATAATGGCTACATACGTTTTTGCTTCAAATTGTTTTCATAATGTTAAAATATTCTAGCAATATGTGTAGAAAGCTCTTTGGCAGTATTTTAGGCCTGTCTTTAAATCCCCGATGTAGCTATCCACCTTGCATATATGTTATTAGTATGACCAGAAAAAATATCTTAAGTCACCAAAGTCCAGCTATTGAATATCAGTAGAAATATATTATTATTGTCTTCTCCTCAGTCATCTGGAATAAAGGTGGTAATTAAAGTCACAGTTCAGATAGACTCAAAGTCATTTCATTGTAAGGTTAATAATTAAAGAACAAGAATTTGACCCAAGCCTATATTTGAACTTCCATAAAATCCCAATATTCATCTGCTTGAAGGAAGCAATGCATTCCTTCAGTAAAAAAAACACAAATAAAATTGATACACAAAATTTGATGATAATCTGATGGAATATTTTCTATACAAGGCATGTTGTGTTTTAAGTCAAGTGTCTGAAAAAGTAGGTATGTATTTTAAATTGTTTCAAGCCACATATTAAAAAAATACCAGGCATCAGGGCTAAGATTGTGGCTCAGTGGTATAGTGTTTGTCTAGCACATGTGAGAAAATGTGTTAAATCCTCAACACCACATAAAAAATAAAATAGAGTGTAAACAATTTTTGAAAAAAATAGCAGTCATCAGAAAACCATGTGGATGAGGCTAAATCGTTCCATGACTCTTTAGAACTTTTAGATATATAAAAGACAGAATAGTAAGAAAAACCAAAATGGTGAAACATTTATGAACATAGGATATCATTTTAAAATCTGAGGTAATGTAGATATTTGGTTAAAACATCAAAGAGTTGATTTCTGTTTATTTTAATTTTTAACAGGATTCTACTACTTGTGCTTGGATATGAGACACATTATTGTAACTCAACATGTGTATATAGTGTGTAATTATCAGATCAGGGTAATTTTCATCTAATTAAAATTATTATTCTTTGTTTAAAACCTGCAAAATTCTGGCTATTTTGATTTGTTTAAGAAGTTATTATAGAACATAATCACATTATTGTGCTATAAAACCTAAGAGTTACTTTCTGGTCTTAACTGTGTTTGGCACTCCTTACACACAATAAATCTCTTTCTCATTCTTATCATAAATCTGGGAAGCATTTGTGTTTCAGTTTCTGTGTAATCAACTTTTTAGCTTCGACACATAAATGCCACATGCAGTATTTCTGGGAAAATAAATGTCATTACTAGGAAAAATAAAATATTATCCTCAACTAATAATTTGGGAAATTGGCATAATTCTTTGCATTCACTCATTCAGTGTATTGAACTTGTCTATAATAATAAATCTGGAAAAAGAATAAAAATATATTAATCAAATCTCCATGGGTCACATTTGGTCAATGGGAGTAATTTTTGTGACATCTTTTTTTTTTTTATAAAAATGGCATATGCTAATTCTTATAAATTTATTTATACTAAGTGAATATATTATATGTATGTTTTTGGATTGTAAGTTTAAATAAATCCATGTTACCATGGAATAAATAACTTTAAAAAATTGTATTAGAGTTGGCTCAGTGTCACAGGCCTGTCATTCCAGTGGATGTGGAGGCTGAGGCAGGAGTATTGAGAGTTCAAAGCCAGCCTCACTAACTTAGTGAGGTCCTTAGAAACGATTTAACCCTTTATCAAAATAATAAAAAAGCAAGAAAGAAAAGGGGAACCACACACAATGGCACACGCCTGTAATCCCAGTGGCTCAAGAGGCTGAGGCAGAGGGATCAAGAGTTCATAGTCAGTCTCAACAATGGTGATGAACTAAGAAAATTAGTGAGACTCTAAATAAAATACAAAATGAGGCTGGTGATGTTGCTCAGTGGTGGAGTATCCAAGAGTTCAATTCCAGAAGGTCCAAATCAAATAAATAAAAAGGTGCTAGAGATGAGGCTGGGCCTGTGGTTCAGTGGTATCACAATTGAATTGCATGGCATGTGTGAGGCACTGGGTTTGATTCTCAGAACCACATAAAGATCTATCAACAAAGAAAAAATATTTAAAAAAAAACTGATGATGTATCTCAGTGGGTAACCACACAAATGCACTCACCGTGTACCCCTTCTCTATCTGGGATGAACACCCCAACACATATGAAAGAACAATATCTCAGCCTGGTCACCTATCCAGCAGTTCTTTTTTAACAGCCCCTGAAGACCCATTCCTCACTTGATGCCCATTCTTTCATGCCACCTTGTGACTATGCACTGGGCCTGCACTAAGCCACCCGAGCACAACTGGTTGTTAAGGTTCAGGTACAGGTATCACTAATTCATTCCACTGGGAACTTATATTTTATAAAATGTGTTTCTAATAATTCAAAATGACAGGTTTAGGGCTGAAAGTAAAGTTCAGTAGTAAAACGAGTGTTTCCCATGTGACTAGCTCTGGGTTCCTCTGCCACGCGACAAGAGTGAGATTCATGAAAGAAGATTCAGTGCATAAGAAATTGCTAGTGAGTTTTAAATTAAAGAGACTCTCATTTCTTTAGGACAGCTCCAAGACGGCTTCTCCTAGTTCCCTCCTCCAGCCCCCTAACGTGGTGGTGAGGTTTACAGAAGAGACTAGCGAGAGAGGGAGAACATGCCAGGGAGTGAGCTTTTATTGGGGAACAAAAAATTCAAGGGAAAATCCCATCCAATGAAGGATAATGGGGGCAGCATCAACAGTTCAGGGCTGGCAATTGGGTCTTCAAGTCAGTGGCCAGGCACAACTCAACACAGACAAGCCCTCGGACCTGGGAAAGGGTGGGGAAGGCTTTTTAACACAGGCTGTGTTTAATCACCTCTCACCCAGGCAGGGAGGTAACTCAAATCACTTGTAAGGATGGCCTCCCAGGATTCAACTTCAGCATGTAAAAAAAAAAAAAATCTAGGCAGGCCTAGTGGCACATGCCTATAATCCCATAATCCCAGTGACTATAGAGGCTGAGGCAGGAGGCTCCTAAGTCTAAGAACAGCTTCAGCAATGTAGTGAGGCCCTAAAAATCTTAGAGAGACGCTGTCTCTAAACTATAAAAAGGGTTGGGAATGGTTGTTCAGTGCTTAAGCAATCCTATATTTAGTCCCCACAACCAAAAACAGAACCAAACCCAAACTAAAAGTGAAAAACAAACTGTATTACCCAATATTCTTTGCAGATAGGGGTCTCTATGATTCTGTGCTGGCCAATGAGATATCAGTGGAAGCAACTGGGCCTCTAGGTCTTTGTTTTTTCCTTCTTCCCTTTCCTCTGATTGCTGTATTGAATAGATTGCAGAATGAAAAACAGAAAGGATTCTGGGGCATGATGGCATAGCTGGATAGCCATAGCAGCCCAACCACTGGGCTTTTTTTGATTTTCAAGTAAAAGGGAATCTTTTTTTAGTATTTTATGGGTATATTTTTCTAGAAGTGGAAAGAGAGATGCATTGATTTTTCTTCTTTCTTTTTTTTAACTTTCTGTTTATTGTCCTCAGGTACAGAAATGATGTAGGCCAAGAGAACCAGCTATCTTTGTCACCAATTATTTAGGTCTCTGGGGATGGAAAGAAAATACAACACATAACCTTGGGTTTACCTAATCCCAGCTCTTGGGGCAGAGTTAGGCCTGAGTCATCTCCAGGATCCCTCACATGGCCCAGAATGTTCTCAGAGGGTGAATATCTTTTCTTTTGATGCCAACACTCAAGTCCAGAATCTTAGGGCTCCCATGGCTCTCCTGAGAACTGATCCACAACAGACTAACACTGGTCCCAATCTCAATTCCTGCACTGATGGGCCATTTGGAAAGTGATTTTAAGCAAGCCTTACTGTTCCAATTTTTGAAGTGGGTCTTCTCCAAAAAAGACTCTAAATGAACACAAAAGGAAGAAGCCAGGGTCCAAGGACTGAAGATGAACACTTCCTCCAGAGAAACCTAGGCTCTGAAAAAAAATTCAATTAAAGTAAGGTGGCAGGTAAAGTATAGACCTTGATATTAATCAATAGCCTGACAGCAAAATGTCAGGTGTGGGAATAGATATATGTGTGAGAGACTGACTTTTCACAGCCTCCACTATAGGTGAAAATGAATGCTAAAATTGCCATATGTAACATAAGAAAAAGGAACCACAATTTTTAATTTTTTTTTTTTTTTTTTTTTTTTTGTACAAGGGTTTGAACCTAGGGGCACATACCACTGAGCCTCATCCTCATATTTTTTAAATGTTATTTTTTAACTTTTGAGACACATTGTTAATCACAATATTAGTGTATTCTTATATCAAATAAGAACTTTGGTCACAGAATAAATATGTCATGTTACAACTACTTCTCTTTTACTGATTTTGTTTTTTTTCCTCAAATTCAAGTGAAAACGGTTTATTTTCATATTTAATGACTTTTTAAATAATTTTTGCCATTATTTTATTTTATTTTATTTATTTTTATGTGGTGTTGATGATATAACCTAGCACCTTGTGTGCACTAGGTAAGCACTCTCCCAGTGAGCCACAAACCCAGCCCACATTTAACCTCATTTTAATCAAATTCTTTTCATTCTTTCTAACCACCCTTGCTTTTTTATTTACCCTCCAATCTATGTGACTAAAAAGGACTGAGAAATGATACTACCTAATGTTAATTCTAGTGTTTGGGGCACTGGGTTTTGGCAAGATTCCCACCCTTTGGCCAGTTTTTCAGTATTCTACTGTATATTTTGAATTATTTATAAGAGCATTTTTGTAGAACAATGCAAACAGTTTCCCAAAATATGGCACTATTTTTGAAAGGTTTGTGCACATTGAATGACATAATGAGAAAAGCACCTGGCATGGTGTGGTTGTGTGATTCTGAAAAGACACAAATTTCATTGTGAGGTCACAAATGGTGTTCTTACCTATAATGTCCTCCCATTTTTTCTTTAGCATACTTCAACTCATCCTTCAATACCTACTTTAATGTGAAGAATTCATACTCTCAGCCAATACCTATACACAGCCAACCAGACCCCTTCTCTGAAGACTAAGAATCTGAGTAGCAACAAAGCAACAGCAGAAAGGCTTCCAGTGTGCTCATATAGCAGTGGGGTCCAGGAAAGAATATAAAGAGGTTTGGGGCACTGAGATCACCTGGCAAAACCCAGCTCCTGGTTTTATTGAATTTTGCCATCAGGTTCTCTTGACCTCCCCTGTGTCATCTAGAGTATTTTTTTAAAAGCGATGCTCCAGGGAGGTGGTGGGCCCCCCCCCCTGAGGTTCTGGTCTCAGTCATGGGCAAGCCTGGTGGCCAGCTTGGGGGCTCTGTGGTGCACCGAGGATGACCACCTCTCCTCCCCCACATCCATCCCCATAGCAGCGGCCTCTGAGGGCCAGTGCCTTGGGCTCTCTCTGTCCTGGCTGACTTCCTGGGCACCCTCGGCAGGGGGATCGTGATCCTGCTGGCGGTCACCGTCATCTCCCAGTCCTTCGAGATCTTCATCCAGGAGCACAGCGAGGTGGGCAGCACGGGCACCCTGCTCTTCTGAGAGCCACGCCTACCAGAGTTCCAGGGAGAATGCCGGGCGATGGTGGGGGGGGGGGGCACAGCGGTGCTGGCATGGGAACGTCGTCAGCTGGGGCTCCTCTCCTATGGCTTTGGCAGCTGCAGCCCTGACAAGGATGGGGAGAGCTGTCCCCACTGTCTGTCTGACTTTGGTTTTGGCCTCCCCTCCCCCTCTCAGTGATGTGTGCAGCCACCATGGCATCCCGGGTCCCCACAAAGGTGGCTTTTTGATTCTGATTGGAAGCACAAAATCTCTGTGTGTGGCCTTAGGGTGGTCGGGCATTGGGTCACACCTCCTCTTGGGACATAGACAGCATCACCAGCATGTCCCCATCATCACCAGCGGGGTACGTTCTGGGTGCAGACTGTTCCCGTGGGGAGCATTGGGTCCCCTGGGCTCAGAGCGACACAACTCCCTGCCCAGCCGTGGGTGGCTGCTCTCCCACCAAGTGTCTAGGCAGGCCTCGTGCTGGGGCAGAGCCAGGACTGCCACCTCGTGGACACCTCATGGCCAGGCAGTTTTGTCGTCATCCTGGGGAGGCCTGGGGTCACCACCTCCACCCTTGCCTGGCTGAGCTCAGTACCCTCAGAGGACCACGCCGCCACGTCCTCTTGTCCAGACTCCAGTAAGCCATGGTGCGTCCTCACTGTGCAGCTGCCCCCCCCCCCCGCACACCTGGGAAGGGATTTCTTCTGTCACTCCCTGTGTTTCTAGAATGTTCTGACTGCACTTATGGACCAATGCAAGTAAGGGGCCAGCTCTCTCGGCATCTAGCACATTCAGCCTCCACCACACTCGGAGGTTGGGAGGGAAGGCTCAGGCTCAGGGCCTGAGCTTAGGGTCTGGGGCTAGGGTTTCCCAGGAAGGTGCTCTGGTGTCTGAGACAAAAAGACAACGACATCTGTGGTGACAGGTGATGTAGACCATGGAGCTGGGGACCTTCCCGGAGGTCTCCAGGCCCCTCTCAGATGCAGCTGCAGGCTCCCTTAGGCTCTGTAAAGGCTCAGTAGAGGTGGCACACTGTCCTGTAAAGGCTCAGTAGAGGTGGCACACTGTCCCCAGAGACCTGGAACGAGAACCAGGGGGGCCTCGCCCCAGCCAGGGCCCAGCACCTTCTCACACGTGGCTTTGACTAGACCCAGTCCCCAGCAGGGCAGCCTACCACCAGCCACCTCCCAGCCCACGGGGCCCTCCACCGTCCCTCTCCTGCACCTGTTAGAGGGCAGGGCCTTACCAGGCCACTGCTGGGGACTCCATGGCCTCTGGCAGGTAGGGGCTGTGGTTGGAGAGCAACAGACCTCAGAGGCACTTGCATTCCTGCTGGCCCTGTGTGGCCTAGGCTTACAGCCTGTGGGCACTGATCACAGTGGTGGGCAACGGCTGACCCAGCTTCCAGGGGACTGTCACTGTGGATGCCAAAATGGCATAACTGAGATATGGTGTATAAATGATAAATAAAGGCAACTTTTTACAAACTGCAGGGTCATGGTCTCGTTTCCACTCAGGCTCATCCCCAGAGATGCACTTGCCTGCCGCCCGGCCTTCCTCCTGCTGGGAGCGTCTCCGTGTGTGCTCATGCCTGCATCCCAATGACTTGGGAGGCTGTGGCAGGAGTATCATGAGTTGTAGGCCAGCCTCAACAATTTAGTGAGGCCCTCAGCAACTTGCGAGACCTTGTCTCTAAATATAAAAAGGGCCGGGGTGGGTCTCCTTGGTCCAGCAGCCCTGGGGTTCAGTCCCTGATACAGGGAAAAACCAAAACCCCAAGTTGGAAACCTTCTGCCCAGTTAAGCACTGTACCTTTTCTCTCTGCCCTGGGGACTTGGGGATGTGCCTGGGCCCCCGCAACCTGCCTCAGAGCAGAGCAAATGGAGCCCAGCATGTGGGTGTGTGTGTTTGGAGGGGGTGGACTGGGGCTCAGGCCCCGCCTTCATCCACCCCCACCCTGCCCCAGTCATGTCTGCAGCCGACTTCTGGTAGCAGGTGAAGAAAGTAAGGCCCAGGGCAGTAGGAGGCCAGGAGGCAGTTGGGAGGCCAAGCTCCAGGCTCTGCCTACCCCAGGCCCCTGCATGCACACCTACTGCAGGCATAGCCTTCCTGGGCGGCTACCTCAGGGGCACCTCTCCAGGCTTTGCTTGTGGTCCTGAGGCGGATTGAGCAGGAGCTGGGAGTGTGGCCACGCCCAGGGGTCGGGGAGTGGGCGGGACGTGGGCGGAGCAGGGACCGCGCTCTGCCTGTGCGTTCGCGCGGGGGCGCTGCAGCCTTGAGGTGGCTGGCCTCCGGTTGTTGCACAGTGGTGACGGAGCCCCGGAGAACAGCGAGGAGGGGACAGCACGTCTCTGCTGCTGGTCGCCTGAGGCCCAGACGACCAGGCGGACGTCCCCACCTCACCTCTTCCCGCTTGCAGCTCGGCCCCTCTAGGGAGGGCTGGGCTATCCCCCGCCTGGTGGCCAGCGCTGCCGCTGGGGGACCCCGGCCTCTGTGGTCCTGGCCGGTGGCTCTGGGCTCGGGGCAGCCGCGAGGCCGCTGGTTTGCAGGGACGGTGGCCAGGGGACAGGTCACCTCAGGGGTCTCCCCGGTCGCCTGGAGGAACATACTGTAGTCGGGCGGGGTGCGCGGGAGCCCCAGGACCCTGGCAGCTTGTCGCCACTGCGTCCTGAGTGCGACAAGCTCCCGCTTAGGGTGAAGAGTGCAGGCGGCCGGCAGCCAGAGATGACCCTTGGCGCCCAAGCGCGGGTGCCGTGGGTGTGGGATTCACCCCTGTGGTGGAGACCTCTGCAACAGGTTCGGGTACCGAGGACTGAACACAAGGGTGCTGGTCACCGTGCCACTTCCCATCCCTTTTCAATTTTTAAGACAGGGTCTCACTAAGTTTGGAGGCTGGCCTCGAATTTGCTATCCTCCAGCTTCAGCCCCCACCTTGGGTTGACAGGCGTCCTGCGGGGATCTGGGGTTCTCCAATGGCTGCGGCAACGGGGAAAGGGGTTCACAAGGGACAAGGATGGTGGCTGAGTCTCGCTCAGGCAGGGGTGCGGTCGGGAAGCCTGCCTGGTTTTCACTGCACCCCCGCCCCCGCCCGTGCTGAAGTCCCTTGGGCCCTTGGATGGTCCCCCTGCATGTCCCCATGCCCACAGCATCCCAAGTCTCCTGAGTCCCACACAGGTCCCTCAATGTTTCTCCCCATAGTCACCAGTGTTCCCATGAATCACGCGATGCTGATGGCGCCAATCTGCCCTCTGGCAGTGTGACCATGACGGCGGCGAAGGCAGGTGACGGAACAGATAATTGGCAGGGGCCCATGGGCCCATCTTATCATGCTGGCTCAGCCGCTGCCGCTCATGGATCTCGCGGGGCAGGGAACGGGGTCAATGCAGTTGCGCACAGTGACAGCTGCACCCATCGTCGGGCCATGCGGCTGCCCATTAATAACCGCCTGCCATGGTGATGAGGGCGACAGAGGCCCCACTGGCGGCCTCCTGCACCCTGCCGTACACCAGCAGTCCTCCAAGTGGGAGGTGTTAGTTTGGTCCCCTGGGGAGAGGACAAGGCACGGTGCTGACTGATGGGTGAGTGGGGAGAAGGATGGCCTCTGCCCTCCGTCCCAGGCTCTGCTTCCCCAAGCCTGGGACAGAGGGAGGCCCCTGCTTCCTCCCCTTGGTGCAGCCCTGGGGCAGCAGCCCAGGGTCTTTCTCCCAGTGGGGACACTGGGTGGAGCCAGTGACTTCCCCTGGTCTGATCCTAGGCTCTGGGGCCCTCCTCAGGCCTCTGGTTCTTATCCCCCAAATGGAGATTTTTCTTCTAAGCCCAGCGTCTGGGAGGGGAGTCCCCTTATTGCCAAACTGCCAGGTCCTCTTCCTGGAGGGACCCGGATTGGGGGCTCCTCTCAATCCAGGCTGCTTGGGTGGCTGATCACACATCACCTCCCAGGTCCATGGGTCACACACCTCCAGTGATAGGAGACAGAGGCCTATCTTACAGATGGGGAAACTGAGGCTCAATAACAGAAAGGAGCTGGGCTAGATTGCAAATACCAGCATTTTGGGAGGCTGAGGTGGGAGAATTGAAAGTTGGAGGCCAGCCTCAGCAACTTAGAGAGGCCCTGAGCAACTCAGTGACACCCTGGCTCTAAATAAAATATAAAAATGGCTGGGGACGGGGTCAGTGGGTAAGGGACCCTGGTGCCAAAAAAAAAAAAAAGCCCTTCCTATTCTGGGTTCCCACACCCACAGGGGCCCCTGAGAGTGGGCAGGAAGCTGGGATTGATGGGCCACCCAAGCCCATGCTAGGAGGCACCCAAGAGCCTGGACCCAACTGTGACTGCCTTAACCACTTTCGGGGACCAGGCCCCCCTTCACCTAAACATCACAACCATTTTTTAGGCTCAAGCAGAAATGGCGCAAAAAAATGGGGGGTGCTATCATGGCCGCTAGATGGAGTGTCAGAGCAATAAGATGTGACAAATCCCCTGCTCCTGCCTGGGCTGTCTCGTGCTGGTAGTGGATGGAGACACTGCCAGCCTTGGGCGATGGGTCACTCGTCAAAACTCCCTCTGGGAGATGAATGTCATCAGGCCCAGCAGCCACCCAAACTGCCCACCCAGGGCCATCTCTGCTCAGAGCCAGCGGGCCACCTCCTTGACCCCTGAGGAGCAGGAATGAGAAGACCCCTCTTGTCACAAGAGCATCTCTGTCGCAACCCACAGCTGGGCCTGCTGTCCCTGCGGCCTCTGGCCTGTTCCTGGAAAAGGTTGGGGCCTGGGTCAGAGGACGAGTGGGGTGAAACCTGCCCTTAGAGGTCAGATCTGAAGACTGCAACCTCCAAATACCCAGGACTCTAGTGAGGCCAGTTCCACGCACCAAGGGAGGTGGTGCGGCCCAGGGCACTCTGAGCTCTCACAGCCAGTTGGCTTCCATCTTTTTACGGGGGTATCAGGGATGGAACCCAGGGTCACTCTACCCTGAGCCCCATCCCAGCCCTATTTTATATTATATTTAGAGACAGTGTCTCGCTGAGTTGCTTAGGGCCTGGCAAAATTATTGAGGCTAGCCTCCAATTGCAATCCTCCTGCCTCAGCCTCCAGAGCTCCTGGGATGACAGGCCGGCCCCACTGCAATGGCTTCTTGGAACTTTTTACAACCATGTGAGGCCCTGGGTTCGAAGTGCAGGGCCACAAGGGGGAAACTTAGAATTTTAGAACAGTTTTAGATTTGCAGAGCCGTGTGACGGTGGCAGTGTATTCCTGTGTGTTACCCATCATCCTTTGTAGTTGGCACCCAATCACCACCTGCACCCACCGCCTACCATTTTACCTGATGCCCCTTTTTCTGTCCTAAAATCCCAGCCAGGGACCTTGATGTCCCATCTCTAGAGGCTTCTCTAGGCTGTGACCTTTTCTTCAATGGCCCTTGTCCTTGGTGACCTCAACAGTTTGGGGGAGGACTGGTAGGTTGCTCTGCTTGTGTCCTTCAGCTGAGCTCATGGCCTGACCGGGACCCTGGGTGTGGGGAGTCTACCATACCCTTGTGTTCACAGAGGCGCTTGCTGTGGACGAGTCCAGTTGGCATTGACCACCACCTCCTGGCTGGATCAAGGGGATGCTTTAGACCAACATGGTCCCTCCTCTCCTGTCCACCTGTGGAGGGCGGCATCATGGGCTCGGCTTCCTAGGCTGCACATTTACCTCATTGACTTGGAACCCACAGTTGACCGAGAGCCCAGCCCCCTGTGTTGACCAAGTTCTTCTAATGTCAGTGTGACTCACGTCACTGCGCACTGGGTGACAACCCAGAACGACTCTCTGGTTGCTGAAACTAGTCCAGCTGGGCCGTTGAGAGCCTTCTGTTGGCTCCTGGTCCCTTCAGCATATCCCCATCACTGACCATCTCAGGGTTAGAGGGCCACTGCATGAGTGGGAGGGGGCAGCCCCTGCAGCTGGCCATTCAAGAAGGTTCCTTCCCAATAGGCAGAGCACAGGGTGCATGAGCACATAGAGGCATCCCCCACATGGGCAGGACCTAAGCTGCCGGGATGTGGGGACATGGGACTGAGTGGACAAGGATATTGTGGGCAGAGGTGGAGGTAAAGCTCAGGATTCACCCTGGTCCCCACTGTCCCCTGTGACAAGTGAGCTTGTCCCAGGGCTTGACCTGAGGGAAATCCCAACAGTACACAGTGGGGGACATGGAAGCACCCTTCCTGAGGACAGTGCCCAGAACCCACACCTTTGGCCTCAAGCCCAAGCCATGTTGGCAGTAATATATATAACAATAGTAGATAATTAAGATATGGTCAGCTGGGTATGGTGGCACACACCTGTCATCCCAGTGGCTTGGGAGGCTGAGGCAGGAGGTTCGCAGGTTGGAGGCCAGCCTCTGCAACTCAGCAAGTCCCTGAGCAACTCAGTGAGACCCTGTCTCTGAATAAAAATTTCCTTGGGTTTAATCCCAGTTATTCCCTTCCCCCCCCAAAAAAAAAAGTTTAAAAGAGGGAGAAGGAGGGAGGGAGGGAGGGAGGGAGGGAGATTGAGGGGGAGGGGGAGTGGGAGGGGAGGAGGAGAAGGGAGGGGAGAGGTCGTTATTTAAAAACACCTTAGGGGAGGGAGGATTCCACCAAAGCAATACCAAAAGTTATAATTTAAAACAAAAAAAAAGCTCTTCAGACAGAACTATCCACACCGGAAAGCTCACAGGAGAGGGGAGGCCCGGCTTCCCAAGGGCTCTGGAGGCTGAGGCAGGAGGATGGAAAGTTGGAGGCCAGCCTCAGCAACTTATTGAGGTCCTGAGAAACTCAGAGAGATCCTATCTCTAAATAAAATGCAAAAGAGGGCTGGGGGCGTGGCTCAGTGGTAGGGCACCTGCCTAGCATTTGTGAGGCCCTGGATTTACTCCTCAGCCCCATGTCAAAATAAATCAACAAAATCAAGGCCCCTTGCATCTCCAGCTCAGAGAGGTTAAAAGTCAGTGAAGCTATCACCCAGCCAAGGTGGCTTGAAGCTGTAGGCTCAGCTGGACCCCAGGTGGTTGAGCGCCTCCTCACTAATGTGGATCCACTCCACCTGGGCTCAGATCTTAATGATCCTTCAGAGGAGAAAAAACATGATTCACAGTGACCGGGCCCCAGGCACAGTGGTGCACGCTTGTGATCTCAGCTCAGGAGGCTGAGGCAGGAGAATAGCAAGGTGGAGGTCAGTCTCTGCAACTTAGCGAGGCCCTGAGCAACTCAGTGAGAAGCTGTCTCTAAATAAAATAGAAAAATGGCTGGAGAGGGGGCTCAGGAGTTAAGTAACCCTGGGTTCAATCCCTGGTACCAAAAAAAGTGACAGGGCCCGAATGACCCCTGTATACAGTGCTTTAAAATG
Source organism: Urocitellus parryii (assembly GCF_045843805.1). Taxonomy (NCBI): domain Eukaryota; kingdom Metazoa; phylum Chordata; class Mammalia; order Rodentia; family Sciuridae; genus Urocitellus; species Urocitellus parryii. The sequence goes on from NW_027552297.1 coordinate 249,575, forward strand.
ACACTGTACAGCATCTCGTGCTGCTGGACTGGAGAGCAGGAGGCTGTCTGCACCCTCCAGGGGACCCAGGCCACCTGCATGGCCAGTGTCCTTCTCACTGACTAAAGAGTATGCAGTGTCCTCCTCTGTCCCTGAACCCTGGCCCTCGAGGCTCCAGCCTCCCTCAGCAGCCTGGGACCAAGAGGAGTCATTTTTATTTGCAAGGTGAACATGACCGTCCAATAAATTAGAAGGTGTCTCCAGAATCTGGCAGCCTGCACAGCATCAGCAGGGCCGTGTCATCTGTCACAGTGACACCTGTCGCCAGTCCCATGGGTGCTGTGTGATAAAGGCCGGGAGATGAAGTGGCGGGTGGTGTGGTCGAGATCACCTGGGACTGGCCTTGTCCACCATGGGGGTTGTTCACTCTGGAAGCTCTATAAACCAGGTCTCAAGGATACCTGGCCTCAATTAAAGCCATCAAAACATTCCAGGGGTGGAGGCGAAGGGACCAGGGACACCCAGTCTTCCCTCCAGCTTTCTCGAGAGGTGCTGGAACAGTCGTGTCCAAGCCCGCCCATCAGCTGTCCAGAGGGACAGAGCCAGGGATCCAGGGAGGCTGGGCATGCTGGGGCCTTCACACAGATGAGGTCCTGTGAGACCAGCAGGGTGGGGTCCAGATGACCAGGCCAGCACGCATCCCAGGAAGCGACCCCCTATGCAGGCTACCACTGCTGCAAGTTGCCCCAGCAAAGCCCTTCAGCTGGGCTCAGAGAACAGGCCTGCCATCCCAGCACTTGGGAGGCCGGGGCACGAGGATCACAAGTTCAAAGCCAACCTCAGCAGAAGTGAGGCCCTGAGTAGCTCAATGAGACACTGTCTCTGAATCAAAGGGAGAACAGGGCTGGGGACAGGCTCTGAGTTGAAGGCCTTGGTTCAGTACCTGGTTGTTGTCAGGTTCCTGTTTTTTAATCTCTCCCTCAAACTTAACCAAAGGGGGTTAAAGGTGAGAACAGGCAAGACCCAGGGGAACAGAGGCTCTGGGACACTAGACAATGTCCCCATAACCAACCCACCCTGCAGTTGAGGGGACAGAGTCATTGGGTAACAGGAGCTGCCCAGGATGGTGAAGGGCTGGAAGTGAAGGCGGGAGGGGACCGCAGTAGGGGTGCACCTGCTTCATCTCCTGCGGGGGAACAGAGCATGGTGCAGAGGATCATCCCGCAGTCCAGCAAGTCCAGGGGGATCCTATGGGGAGACGGGATGTCCTCAGTGCCCCTGTGAAGGCCAAGAGGAGTCCCGTCACCTATTCTTGTCTGAGACAAGACACTGGACACTGGGAACTGGAAAGGGGGCACTGACAGCCACAGAGAGCTAGGGGGTGACCCACGGAAAGCAAAGCCAGGGACAGGTAATAAACTGACCCTCAGGTGGCTCCAGAGAACCCCTTTTTTATTATGTTTGGTGCTGGGATGCTCCACCACGGAGCCCCAGATTCAGCCCTTTTTAATTTTTGTTTAGAGACAGGATCTCTCTGGCTTGCTTAGGGCCTTGCTGAGGCTGGCCTCCAACTCGTGATATTCCTGCCTCAGCCTCCTCAGCCTCCTCAGCCTCTGGAATTACAGGTGTGTGCCACTGCTCCTGAATGGACAATGATATCTTAAATATGAGGCCAAAAACACACACAAAAAAAACATAAAAAGCAGATACACTGCAATTCTTTGCTTTTCATATGCTTATGTGATGCTGGATGTGGAACCCAGGGCCTTGAGCACGCTGGGCAAGCACTCTACCAGTGAGCCACATACACCTCCAGCACAATCAACTGAAGCTTTAAATCAAAATTCAAAACTCGTTTATGTCAAAGACCCTGTTCAAACACTGAAAAGACTACACAAAGAATAAAAAATACTCACGAATCACACATGTGGAAAAGGTCTAGTATCCACAATATATAAAGAGCTCTTTTAATTCAATAATAAAAAGATAACATAATAAAAAAAGCCCAAGGATACAAACAGAGATTTCTACAAAGATATCCAAATAGCCAATAAAACACAAAAAATGCAGTCTCACTGGCCCTTGGCAAATGCAAATCAAGTGAGAGGCCACAGCACACCCACCAGGACATCTACAGTGGACAGTAACAGATGTCAAGTGGCACATGGAAAAACCAAGGCCCTCAGACATTCCTGGTAGAAGTGTGGCAATAAAGCGATCTTACTGGCAGTACCTTGGAAGGTCAGAAGTGCTGTGTGACACAGCAGCTCCACCTCTCCACACAGATCCAAAAGAAAGAAACTGCAGTCCCCACACTTCTGCAGCAGTGTCACTCCCACAGCCAAACCCCCTGACGGGCTGGGACTGATGAGTGCACAAATCCATGAGCTGGCGAAGGCTCCATGCAGTGGGCACTCCTCAGCCACGGGGGATTCAAGGGCCTGGAGGACAAGAGTGAATCCTGTCATTCACACCCCACACACAGCCACAGATTGCTAAGGGACAGAAAGCAGCCTCCCACTTCCTGAGGTTGGGGTGAGGGATGGGACACAGCAGCAGAGGGGCTGTGGATGGCTGACAGGGATGGGGGTTGCAGTGTTCTAAAACCGACTGTGGTGGCAGCCTTGCGATTTTGTGGACACACTAAGCACTGCTTGAGTTTTCCAGGGTGTAGGAGCTGCATCTCACAGAGGGCTATTCAAAGCCCCACCTGGGACTAGGCCACAGGCTCCCACTGGGACCAGGCCACACCACTGCCTATGGCCTGGCACTTATGGCCTGGAGCTAGCCTGGCACAGGAGGCACTGGGCTCCATCCTTAGCCCCACACAGGAGAAAACGAGGAGGCCAAGGCCACAATCCAGACTCCCCACCTAAGACTTTTTAAAAAGACTGGATGCTGCACAGGCCCACACCTGCCATCTCAGCAGCTTGGGAGGCTGAGGCAGGAGGATCATAGCTGGAGGCCAGCCTCAGCAAAATCAAGGTGCTAAATAAGCAGCTCAGTGAGTCTCTGTCTCTAAATGCATTGGGAGGGAGTTGGGCCTTGAAGCCAGGTGCTGCTGGGGTGGACATTTGCTGGCTCTGGCCTGGGCAGGTCCCCGAGTCAGGACAGCCCTACGGGGCTCCCAGCAAGTCAAGATGTCCCACTGCCCCCAAGGGCCCACGTGCAAAGCCAGAAGAAGAAGCCCTTAGCCAACACTGTACCTTCTCCTCCTGTCCCTCATGAGCCCTGGGGTCAGAGGTTGGTCTGTGGGGCAGGGAGCGGGAAGGTCCCCTTGGAAGCAGCCTGTGGGCAGCAGGTCAGAAGTCGCCCACAGTGTGCCCATGTCCCAGATACTCCTCAGCCCCTACCCCTACCTCATCTTGCCCAGAGCCCCAGCTCCTGGCCCAGTCCAGCCTTGGTCTGGGCCACATGCTCCCTGGACACTAGGTCACAGCCCCTGCTCCTGGGCTTGGGGGCAGGGCCACATCCCTCAGTGCTGCTCAACCACGTCCCCGAGACTAGGCACCAGAGTCCTGTTCTGGAGACCACAGGGCTCCAACCCCACAGGCAGGTTCTCGGGTCAGAGCCACCTTCCCGTGGAGCTTTCTCTGGGGCTCAGGGTGGACAGAGCAGCACCATCTGTAGACACATGCTGGCCAGGCCAGGGACCCTAGGGGGGCTGTGAGCAGGGCTCCCCAGCAGGGGGTGCCATGTATCCATGTGGAGCCCTCGGCCAGCCAGGCGGGACCCAGATAAGGGAACCAGCGAGGGGACCCATTGATGGGGACCCAGCGAGGGGACTCCTACAGTATCAGGTGGTGACTGCAGGACCCCCGGCCCCCAATGCCACTCAGGGTGCCTTGAGCTCCCCCAGCAGATGGCCAGACTGACACCAGCTGCCCCCAAGCTGCAGGAGGTACTTTTGCCCTGATCTTTTTCAGTCACGTCAGGGGACTTGGGGGGACCACACAATGCTGCCCATGAGCCTGGGTCATTCACTCAGATCCCAAGGACAAGGGAGCCGCCAGTGGCAGGGACCTGTGGCCTGGTGCTGTGGTCTCCTAGCTTCTGAGATGGGGCTTCTCCATCGAGAGCCACTGAATTCCCCACTGTCTGTCACTCAGAAGCCAGTCTGGGCAAATGGGGGGATCCCTTCCGGCTCTAGCCGTCCTTAGACACTTGGACCACGTGGTTCTTTTCTAATTCCTACACAGCATGCATTCTCGGGGACTCGTCCCCATGGCCCTCGGCTGCTGGGGTGGAAGATGCCCTCCTGCCACCTGTGCTGAGCAGGCCCAGGCCCAGTTCCTGTTGAACCAGGAAGACAGAAAACCGTGAGGGAGCCACCTGCCCACTGCAGCCGCTGGGCCTCAGGGGAGGCGGGAGGCCACCAGCACAGGGGCCCAGGGAGGAATGTCCCCCAGCTTTGGCACAGATAGCAGGGCCACTGTACTAAAGATGTGTCCAAGACATTCTGCACCAGATCCCCTGTCCCCACAGCCTGGAGCAGCAATACTCAAAGGCAGGCTGAGGCCAAGCAGGGGCCAGAGGCCGCACTGTGTCTCCAGGAAAGTCTTACTATCCTTACGGGTTTTGTTCCTGCAGAGACCTGCGTTCTCCTCAGTGTTTAGAGCAGCTCAACTCCCAGTAGCCAAGCTACAGAAACAGCCTAGGTGCCCCAGAGCAGATGGATGGATAAAGAAAGTGTGGTCCCTATACACAGTGAAACATTACTCAGCCACAAAGAATAATGAAATGATGGCATTTGAAGGTCAATGGATGGAGCTGTAGAAGATCGTGCTGAGTAAGTAAGCCAATTCCAAAAAACCAAAGCTGAGTGTCCTCTCTGACATGCAGATGCTGACTCACAATAGGGAAGAAGAGAAGAGAATTTCATTAAATGAGATAATGGGAAAGGAGGGGAGGGACTGGGAGAGACAGGGGAATGAATGGACCTCATTTTCCATGTCCACATAGGAAACACACCTGCTGGCCAGGCCAGGGACCCTGGCAACAACCAGGGACACTCCACAGCAGGGCCAGCCACAGGAATGAAAATCACATCCTGTGTAAGTGACATTGCAGGATACACGCTGCTGTCACAGGGAGCTAAGAAGAACAAATTCACAGACAAACCTGTGTTCCCACCTATGACAAGGGACAAGGTGCGATGTCATTCAGCATCCTCATTAAAGTTGAAGTGAGCTCTGCTGGCCTCTGGGTGCCAGTGTGAGGGATCCAACACTCAGTTCACCAAAGCGGCCCTACCTCCTTAGGCCTTTGCTCCCCACAGGAATGTCCAGCCTCAGAGGCCTGCGGAGACCTTGTCCATCAGGGACAGGGCAGCTGTGGCCTTCAGTCCCCCTGCTGTCTCTTCCCAGGGGCAACATGCACTCCCTTTGTCCCATCCTGACTTGTGATGTCACTGGTGGGGACAGACCCAGGGAGCAGGGACAGCCGGCAGCACCTACCTGATAACACAGTGGAGGAAAAAATCATGAAGTGGGCAATGGAAGATTCCAGAGCTTGGTGCAGGGAGGTGAAGCCCTCGATGTCCAGCATGTGCAGCTCACTGGGGACCAGCTCGAACATGTCCTAGTCAATGTACTTGTTCACCACCTTGTTGATCTCACCTCGGACAGGGTCCCAGCCAGTGCGGGAAATGTCACCTGCTCTCTTCTCCATACCTCAATTCCCTCCAGACCCAACCCTGCAGCCTGGTTCTCCTACTGGCTGTCTGATCCCAGGCTGGGTACTGGACCCATTCCAGGTTTGGTGTCATCATTTGAAAACAAAAATCATGCCAGGTGTGGTGGCACATGCATATAACCCCAGCAGCCTGGGAGTTTGAGGCAGGAGGATCACAAATTGGAAGCCAGCCTCAGCAATTTAGTAAGGCCCTGAGCAACTCGGTTGAGATTCTGTCTCTGAATAAAATACAGAATAAGGCTGGGGATGGGGCTCAGGGTTCAAGAGCCCCTGAGTTGAATCCCTATACCCTCATCTTAAAAAAAAGAAAACAGGCATCATTGCACCAAAATGCCACAAAAAGCCTTTTGTGGAGCTGTGTGGGGCACAGTGTCCAGGAACCATGCCATAAAGCCCTGAGCCTGGTGGGGAGACATCCAACTTGGGAGCCCTAGGGAGATGCGTTTTCATATGCAGATTCTCTGCTGCACTCAGTCAAGGAGCCATTTTGGGGGCCCTGCATGATAATTCTCAGGTTAATGAACTCTCCATCAAGTGCATTTAGAATCCTCTCTGCCAGGAAACCTGAGCAAAGCGGGTCGGAGCCAGCCCAACCTCAGCCCCCCAGAACCATCAGCCCCTTCAGAACAACAGACCTGCCTCAGGTCCCAGCCCTCACCTTCCAAACCAGCACCCCCTGTCATCTGGATGGGGCTGTTCCCAAAGAACCAGGATCTGAGGCCTGTCCTCACCCAGAGCCATGATATGGGGCTGTCGAAACCGAGTTCAGAGATGGATATGCTCTTGGTCACTCATGGAGGAAGTTTAGGCTACTGCAAGGCCTCAAGGCAACAGTGGATTCATGTTAAACTTATGTTTTCAGGGAGTAAAGTGGTAATGGGCCCAAGAAGGACACAAAATTGGGGAAGAGTTGGGCGCAGTGGCACACGCCTGTCATCCCAGGAGCCAGGGAGGCTGAGGCAGGAGGATCATAAGTTGGAGGTCAGCCCCAGCAACCTAGCAAGGGCCTAAGAAACTCAGCCAGGCCCTGTCTCTAAATAAAAATAAATATGCTGGGATGGGGCTCAGTGGTCGAGAGCCCCTGAGTTCAATCACTGGCATCAAAAAACTTTAAAAAATTAAAAAAACATAAGTCCACAAAGGAACAAGGGAGACCACTGGCTGGTGTCAAAGTCGGCACCTTTTTGGGACCTCAAAGGAAGCAGATGCTGACCTCAACAGGTCCAGAGAACACAGTTTGGCCACAGCTTCTAAAGGGAGTAAAGACTCAGAGCCGCACAGTGGGAGGGCTCTCAGAGCCAGGAGCACATCAGAGGCAGGGCCTCAACTCGGCTCCAGGCTCAGGCTTCACCATGCATCTTCCCTGTGATCTCTGTCTTCTTTGGCTTCATCAACTGGCCCATCTTGGACAGGATGTCTTGTCTTCCCTGTAGGAGAGAGGACTTTCTAAGGCAGCTACCAAAGCCCATCCTCCTGCCCCCTGTGGGTCCCTGATGTCACTCAACTTTGAAGCCTGAGGTGAACAGGCCTAGAACAGCTCCTATGGGAAAAATGAGGGGCCCCTGAACTCAGAGGGAACCCCTGGAGGTTCCCCCTGACCTGCAAGAATCAAGCAGAGTCGTGCGTGGTGGCACATGTCTTTAAAAATCCTGCCAATTTGGGAGGCTGAGACAGAAGGACCGCAAGTTGGAGGCCAGCCTCAGAAACTTATTGAGATCCTGAGCAACTTAGCAAGGGGAGACTCTCTCAAAACAATGCAAAGCAAAATAAAAAGGGCAGGCTTCTGGCTCCCTGCTTATGCACTACGGATTCAGTTCACAGGACTAAACATAAGAGAGAGACAGACAGACAGACAGACACCTGAGGTAGCCAGGCACCCCAGGAGTGGATGGGTATAAAGGTTTTTGGCAGGGTGCAAGAGCCTGGACTGGGGGCTTAGCACACCAGGAAATGAACCTGAGAGTGACTGTGTCTGCCTGCAGGAGACAAGAGAACGTCAACATTACTCTTCTTGCCTTGCCTTCAGGGTTTGCAAAGTGGTAGGAACATTCTCACAGGGACCTGGCTGCCCTTAGAGGGGACATGTGTCCATGCCCATGCCCCATGGCACCCCCCAGGATCACCACTACAGCTCCAGTCCTTGGGTTAGGGACACCAGAGCTTCCTGCTTAGCCACCTGAGGCTGCATATGACGTGGCCTGTGATTCTGGCTCTCTGGGCCTCGGTCTCCTCCTCTATGTGACAGCACCCAGAAGCACCCACAGAGGAGTCCAGCTCAGAAGGGAAATATAAGTTGGAATCCCCCAAAACTGTCTGGGTAAGGAGGCTGAGGAAGGAAGATCACCAAGGTGAAGGCCACTCTAGACCACATAGCTAGTCCTGGGTCTGGGGCACAGCTCAGTGGCAGAGCGCTGGTTCACTATGGCCACAGCTCTGGGTTTGAACCCCAGGACCAAAAGAAAGCAAGTTCTAGCACCTTTCATACCCGGGCTGTGCACACACATCTTGGGGTGGTGGTGCTCGACGGGGCATTGCTCTTCCCCAGGGGTGTGCACTGGGCAAGTACAGCAGCCTCTGCAGGACCCGGATGGCAGACAGGTCCTGAGGCTAAGCTTCCAGAGAAGCTGCTACAGATGGTCACCCTGGGGAAACACACCTGAACTCTGTCCCAGACACAGTCTAGAGTCAAAGGGGGGTGGTGGGGGACACAACATGGACTAATATCCAGTGCAGGGCTCCCTCGGCAGAAGGGAGCCCCCAAAAGGCCAATTCAGAACCAAAGTCGTTATGTGGTGGCCAAAGGCCAGGGGGAGGGACAGCAGGTGGCCATTCATGGGAATGAGGTCCCTTGGAAAGACATGACAATGTTCTAGAATTATGATGGAGAGAGTAAACTATGTCATGCATCAAAATCCTTTGGGTCACACATACTTAAAATGGGTGGATCATTTCACAACTGCTTCCCAACAGAGTTGCCAGGAGCTTGCCAGGGCCCAGCCTCTCTGGCTTCCTTGGGGCAGTTTGCAAACAGGACCAGGGCTGGGGAATCCCCAGGCCAAGATTCGTAAGCCTCCTTCAAACTCATAAACTTCAGAACTCCACACAATGCACCTGAGGTCCTTCTGTCGCAATATCTCATGCATGTGGGAAAACTGCCCAGAAGGACTTGGGTTTGGGGGGGGGGCTGGGGGTACCAGGGATTGGACTCAAGGGGCCCTCCACCACCAAGCCCCATCCCCAGCCCTGTTCGGCATTTTATTTAGAGTCAGGGTCTCACTGAGTTGCTTAGGGCTTCACTTTGGCTGAGGCTGGCTTTGAACTCGTGATCCTCCTACCTGAGCCACCTGAGCTGCTGGGATCAGAGGTGGGTACCACCTTTGTTTTGGAAGACAATTTTCCTCTTCTCTGTTAGGCTCTTTTCTTCAAGAAGCTGGACAAAGCAGACCGATGGATGGCTCAAATTTTCACTGTGTTCCTGTGTCCTCTCTCCTACAGGGAAGAGGACAATTTTTCTCTTTTCCTCTCAGGCACTTTTATGTGGTTGATTTTCCAGATGAAGTGGCTCAAGGTGTCATTCCTGAGAAGGGGTCACCTTCTCAGAACTTCATTAATCTAGGGTGGACAGGATGTGGTGAGGGATTAAGAGAGAGAGAAAGAGGTTTGCAGAACCAAGCTCCTGAGATGAAGGCCCCATTAGGAATCAGAAAAATAGCCCTTGGAAAAAGTGATATTTTCATGATCTCCATAAAGCAGTGACCGAGAAACCACCACAGAGAATCAAAGAACCATCAAATTATAAAGGGGGAAAGATGGAAAGAGTCTATGGTGGATGGAGAGTGGTCTAGAGAAGAGAAACTGAGTCTAAGAGAGCTCAGAGGACTCACAGGGGTCACCCAGCACCAGAGGACTCACAGTCACCCTGCCCCTCAGCCAGCACTGGACGCAGGATGCATGCAGAGCCTCTTTCTGAGCCTGAGGCCTTGATCTGGAAAACAGGGGAAATGAGATTCTTGGCACCTGTGCACACAGGCATACAGATGTGAGGAGCCACAGGTAAAATACCTCCCCAAGCCCTCAGCAGGGGACCTGGCTATGCAGCAGGGCACAGGTACAGAGCTAGTGTGAGTGAATCATAACAACAGTGGATGAGTAAAAACATTATGAAAAAGAAAGAAAGAAGAAAACAAAATTATGTCCACTTTGACATTTTGGGAAGGTCAGGGGGCAGTATTGGGAATTGAACCTAGGGGTGACTTATACCTGAGCCCCGTCCCCATCTCCATTTTTTATTTTATTTAGAAAAAGGCTCTCCCTGAGATTCTCAGGGCCTTCACTAAGTTGATGAGGCTTGCCTCAACCTTGTGATCCTCCAGCCTCAGCCTCCTAAGTGGCTGGGATGACAGGTGTGGTCCACTGTGCCTGGCTGCCCAATGGTCGTCATGTGGGGGACGAGATGGCAGAAGCAATTTTTTGACTTAACCACACGACTCCCAGGAGCAATGAGAAAAGAAAGAACTACCTCATGAAGAGATCTATGACCAAGCCCTCTACAAGGTGTCCCTTTATACTACACAGAGTTATCCTGAGTGTCCCATATGGCATCAACACTGCAGAGGCCAAGGAAAGAGGGACACAGAAGTCACACCACCTGCCCGGTGCCACAGTGCCGACGGCAGGGCTCAGGACAAACTCCCCTTGAGCTGCTTGGTGCCCTTGGCTGTCTTGAGCCCTATGATCACGTGGCTGATGGTCTTGCCATAGCAGCCCATGGGGTTCTCGATCTCACAAGGCATCAGCTCGGTCACCCACCCCCCCTTTGTAGACCTCCTTGGCCTCCTTTATCTGCAGCCCTGGGAGGGACGGCTGATGGGGACACGGTGAGAAGAGGGACCATCCTTCTCTTCACATCCATCTCCTCCCCACCAACAACCTTCTTACCTCAAACTGCCACAGCACAAGAACTGACAAGTCACCTTACAGTACAACCCAGAGACACCATCATGGGCAGGGAGCTACACTACAGGGAGCAATGGCCCATGCCTGTCATCCCAGCTCAGGAGGCTGAGGCAGGAGGATGGCGAGCTGGAGGCCAGCCTCAGCAACCCAGTGAGGCCCTGATCAACTCAGTGAGGCCCTGTCTCCAAATAAATTCAAAACAGGGCTGGGAGGTGGCTCCATGGTTAGGTGCCCCCTCCTCCTCAAAAAAAAAAAAAAAAAAAAAAGAGATGAGGTGGTTGCTTTCCTGACAAATGAGGAGGCCACAGAGGACTTCTTCTGGCAGGTGGTCATTGGGCTCCCTGTGAGCTGATATGGAAATGTTCCAAAGGCAGAAACACATGGCCACAGGATCAGACACTCATGCCACTTCCCACTGTTCAAGGGGTGCATTATCTTATCACGCCATCCCTTGCCTTCTCTTCTCCAGAAACCCAACAAGGACAGGGACACTCAAGACTGGAAGCTAAGGGCCAGCTCTCCTCTGCCTGGGATCCACCTGAGAGCTTATCAATGGGGCTTTTGGAAAACACCCCAAATAGAAGCCACATTCTATGTTTGATGAACCAAATTCCCAGCGCCTTAACCCAAGACAAACTTCCCAAACAAAGTGCAGAGCAGCTACGCACACCTTGAGTCCCAGCAGCTCCGGAGGCTGAGGCTGGATTATCATGGGTTAGAGGCCAGCCTCCACAACACTGAGGCCCTGAGCAGTTCAGTTTATTTAGAGACTCTGGGCCCCTGTGTTCAATAGCTGGTACAAAAAAAGAAAGAAAAAAGAAACTTCTCAGACAACATGAAGGTATCACAAAACTCTGTCAACCTTGGAAAATTCTGAGCTTTTAAGCCTACTTTGATTTTTTTTAATAGAACCTTTTTCTATTCTGCAAAGAGGAAATTCCTCCAAATGGAATGCCTGCCCATACTCACTGTCAGGGGACAGTGACATGAAATTCCTCCAGCAGGGAAAGAAAGGCATCCCTGTCTCTCAGTCACTCATATTTGTCTAGAAGTTTCTCAGTGGTTACAAGTAGACAGGGGAAGGCCCAGTGGACCATGGGCCCAGCTGGTGGCCAGGAGAGGGGCTATGGGCAATGTCTCTGGCTATGACAGCACAAAGGACACGGGTTTCAGGGTTCTAAGTCCCTTACTGGGACATTTATCACCTAAAGGGCGTGGCACAGATGGGGACAGATGACTGCTTCCTTCATTCCTCTGCAGCTTTGCAGGAAGTCAAAGGTGCAGGGACAGTAGGCTCCTGTCTGAGGGGAGGCCATGGCTTGCCCTTTAATTCTGTGGTAGGTTCTAGAAATTTATCCTCACCTGCTGCCATCAAAAGCCCCTGCTGTGTCCCCCACCCTCTCACCTCAGGGCCAACTCCCATCAAATGTGCCTGGTGACCTCTACTTTTCAAATTTTAATAGAATTTAAGTTCCCGCTGAGCCCCTGAAACAAAGGCAACTGTGTGAAGGCCAGTTTTATCAGGTGTTTGGCCCAAAAATATTGGTTTTTAAAAATTTTTTTAAGTTGCAGATGGACACAATTCCTTTATTTTATTTTACTTTATTTTATTTTTTATGTGGTGATGAGGATGGAACCCAGGGCCCCACACATGCTAGGTGGGTGCTCTACCACTGAGCCCCTGCCCCAGCCAAGAAAAATGGTGTTGTTTTTTAAATTTAAGTTCTTAAAAATATTAATATTCAGGTATTTGAAAGGTTGTGATATCTTACTGGTCACATTTTTTTTGTTCTTTTTGGTACCAGGAATGGAATTCAGGGGTCCTCAACCCCTGAGCCCCATCCCTAGCCCCTTTTATATTTTATTTAGAGACAAAGTCTCACTGAGTTGCTCAGGGTCTGGCTAAATTTCTGAGGCTGGCCTCCAACTTGCTATCCTCCTGCCTCAGCCTCCTGAGCTGTTGGAATATGGTTCATATGTTTAATTAATGAGATAAATAAAATCACTGGCACATGTTTAAATAAGGAAAAGTAAGCCAGGCACCATAGCACACATCTGTATCGATAGCAACTCAGCATACTGAGGCAAGAGGATTGTTTGAACCCAGGAGTTCCAGGACTGCCTGGGAAACAAAGTGAGACCCTGAAAAATAGGAAATGAACAGGGAAAAGAAAAGGAGAAATGAAGAAAAAAATAGAGAGAAAAATTTTAAATGTAATACCTAGGTGTGGTTGTACACACGTATAATCCCAGCAGCTCAGGAGGAGAGTTGGAGGGCATCCTCAGCAATTTGGGGAGACCCTGTCTCTAAATAAAATACAAAAAAGGCTGGGGATGGGGCTCAGGGGTAAAGTTCCCCTGGGTTCAATCCCTGGTACCAAAAAATAAAAATAAAAAGCCTAAGTTCAATGTGACACAAAGCTTAGCTTCTGGACACAGTTCAGAATTAGAACTCTTCAGTTTACCATTAGTGACACACAGGGGCTGGGGGTGGCTCAGCGGCCATGGTCAAGAGAGAGAGAGAGAGAGAGAGAGAGAGAGAGAGAGAGAGAGAGACAGAGAGACAGAGAGACAGAGAGACAGAGAGACAGAAAAAGAGTGAGCCCATAGTTGAATGCTTATAGGGACCTGCTGGGGAAGATCAAGAGGCAGAGCCAGTCCCCCAGAGAGGCACCATAAGAAGACAGAGTGCCAGCAACCAGGAAATCAGATGGCTGTGGGGGGAGAAAAAGGGTCTCATGACATCTCCCCACTTCCAAACGCTGCATCTTCCCATTGCATTTTCTTTCCTTCAGCATTAAATCAAAAGCTCCCCAAGTAGACTTCTTAGTCTTTTTATTTATTGATTATTTATTTGGGTACCAGGGATGGAACCCAGGGGCCCTCGACCACTGAGCCCTGTACCCAGCTCTTTTTATATTTTATTTACAGACAGAGTCTCGCTGAGTTGCTCAGGGCCTCACTAAGTTGCTGAGGCTAGCCTCCAACTTGTGATCCTCCTACCTCAGCCTTCCAAGCTGCTGGGATGGCTGGGTGCTCTTGCCTGTCTTGTCAACAGCACCAAAAAAACACGATGAGCAGTCCAATCAACACATCACAGAAGAATTTTTAAGATGAAAGGATTCAGAGCACCAGAGAAATAATAGCCATCTGTCACTCCAACATGACACTCACCAATAGCCTTGTGGAATTACTCCATTAGCACCTCTGTGTTCTTGATCTCCATGGAGTAAACCTTGCTCCCCACCATGGGGCAGAAAGGCACCATAATTCCAAGCTACTGAGCAATTGCCAGGGCCAGGGCTATCTACAGAGGCAAGAAAAGAAAGGTTTTCATTTTACAGTCTTGAAAACATAATTCAAAGAAATCTATAAAAAAATTATTCAAGAGGCTGAATATGGTGTCACACACTTGTGATCCCTGAGACTCAGGAGGTTGAGGCAGAAGGATGGCAAGGTGGAGGCCAGCTTCAGCCACTTAGCAAGGCCCTGAGCAACTCAGTGAGACCTTGTCTCTAAATAAAATATAAAATGTTTGGGAATGGGGCTCAAGGGTTAAGTGCACCTGGGTTCGATACCTGGGACCAAAAATAAATAAATAAATAAATAAACAAACAAATAAATTAAAAAAGAAACAAACAACACTAACAAATCAGGAAGGATTTATTATATGACCTTCATTTTATGTTAAAAGGCCGGCAAATAGTAGATGTTATGTGAGGACAAATCTGGAAGTGGTGGGTTGGTCTGCACAAGCTCCTCCTGACCCTGCCCGGTGGTCAACTATAAATTGATGCTCAGTAACCTAATTTCAGTTGGAATTTGCTAAAGAGAACCAGGTGGAACAGATGCCTCATCAGATACCAAGTTATGGTTCTGGGAATGGAACCCAGAGCCTTGTATGTGCCAGGCAGCTGCTCCACCGCTGAGCCCCAGACCCAGCATTTTTTATTTAGATACAGGGTCTCACTGAGCTGCTGAGGCTGGCCTCCACCTTGAGATCCTCGTGCCTCAGCTTCCCCAGTTGCTGGATTTACAGGCGTAAGCCACTGTGCCTGGTTTTTATGTCCACTTTCTACCCAGAATTTTTCTTCCCTGTTCTTTCACAGCCCCCAACTCCCCATTCTCAGTTTCCAGTGTCAAAACCATGACCACATCCCACTGAACACCATCCCTGCCTCCCTCCACCTAATACTAAAGGGGTGACCATGGCCCTTCAATTCAAATAGGATCAATACTTGGTTGAGAATGGCTCCATATCGGTCCAGCTTTCTCCAATTAAAATCTCATGGAAGGGGCTGGGCTGGGGCTGAGGCTCAGTGGTGGAGCACTCGCCTAGCATGTGCGGGGCCCTGGGTTTCATCCTCAGTGTCACATAATAATAAATAAAAAAACAAAGGTATTGTGTCCAACTACCACTAATAAATATGATATTATTTAAAAATAAACTCATAGAAGAAAGGTATATATACCTACCCTTTCCCATGGAGCTCTATATTTCACTGATCTTTCCATAGCCTGTCATCTTGAAAGTCTAACTTGTATTTTTTTTAGTATTTTAATATTATCAGGCCTCCCAGCTGATCAATCATTACCCACCAAGACACATCCCACACCTTTATAGTGTTTATTTTTGAACAGGATTGCATTATTTATATTTATTCTTAAATTTTGTTCTTCAAAACGAATTTAACTTTGTTCCAGCCCCAAATTTGGGGAAGAACTTAGATCTTAAAAAAAATGCTAAAAAATCAAGCCATTATAAAGTTAAGCGCCCCTCCCCTTATCAATAAATATTGAACTGATATAGGTGACTGAACTAATATAACTGATTTAGGTGTAGATGGACAAAACACAATGCCTTTATTTTTATGTGGTTCTGAGGATTGAACTGGGTCCTGCTCATGCTGGGCAAGTGCTTTACCACTGAGCCACAATCCCAGCCCACTAACTTGTATTTTATAGATTAAGAAACTGAGAGCTGGGTGTGGGGGTACATGCCTGTCATCCCAGCAGCCTGGGAGGCTGAGGTGGGAGGATGGCTAGTTGGGGGCCAGCCTCAGCAACTTAGCAAGTCTCTGAGCAACTCAGCAAGACCCTGTCTCTAAATAAAATATATAAAGGGCTACAGATGGGGCTCAGGGGATAAGCGCCCCTGGGTTTGATCCCTGTTAGCCCTCCCCCCAAAAAAAAGGATTTCTCAGTCGTTTCTCTGTCTTTTGGGGGACAGCCTTGCAGTGCATGTTGCTTGGCAGCATCGTTGGCCTCTAACACTAGATGCCAGGAGTCCCCATACCACGTTTTGAAAACCACAGGAGACCACTCTCCAGATACTAGCAAATATCTCCTGGGGGGCAAAACTGGCCCAGGTTGAAAATCACTGCAGAGCTAATCTCACTTAGCTGGACTTCCAGAAAGAGCACACAGAAAACAGGAAAATCCCACAGCTCAGGGGTTCAGAGTTGGCAACTGTCCACACCAACAACACCAAACAGTGAGACTCAGAAAGCCCTGTGGACATAGAAAGTGAAATCAGGGGAGGGCACCCTATCCAAAAGTACCTCCAAAACATCCAGAAAGAAAGGTTCTAACACTGAAAATCAGACTTCTTAAGAGCAACACTGGAAGACAAAAAGTACCAAATAACAAAGAAAAACAGCACTGAAGGAAACAGCTAACATGTTGGTGCTGTGGCACAGGGCTGTCATCCCAGCAGCTTGGGAGGCTGAGGAAGGAGGATCATGAGTTGGAAGCCAGCCTCAGAAAAAGCAAAGCCCTAAGCAACTAAGTGAGACCCTGTCTCTAAATAAAATGCAAAAAGGACTGAGGATGGGGCTCAGGGGTTGAGAGCTTCTGAGTTCAATTCTTGGGGTTCAATTCTTGGTAAGCCTCCCCCCCAAAAAAAAATGGAAGGTGACTTGGACAAGCTAATGTTCCTGTAAGTGCATGCTGTATGACATTCCAGCCTCAAAAACTTCCCCCAGAAATAGGACTTCTTCATCCACCATCAGACACTACACAACACACCCTGGCAACTCCATATGTACAACTTCAATATTAGAATTCAAACTTTTATTTCACAACTGAATGTGTTTCTGCTTCTGAAAGGTCAGGAGCCTGCTCCAGGCCTCCCAGCTGATCAATCAATACCCACCAAGACACAGCCCAGAACTTTAGGGTGTTTATTTTTGAACAGGGTCGCATTAAGTTACTTAGAGTGTGGTGAAACTGCTGAGGCTGGCCTCCAACATGTGGTCCTCCTGTCTCAACCTCCAGAGTCACTGAAATGACATGTAGGGGCCACCACTTCTTTACATACAAGAGCGTAGGCTCCTACTCTCCTATTCCAAGAGGCCCTTCCAGAGAACAATTCATGCCCAGACCAGGAGCTCTGGGAAGCCTGAGTATCTGGCCAATTCCCTTGCAGATCCCAACAAGCACCACCATGTGTCCTCTTCTGTCCCCTGGAAAGCCCGACTCTGAAGAGGAATTATCAAACCCTCTGCCCAATCCCTGTATTTAAAATCAGTCAGCAGTTTGAAGCTCAGACTCAACTGAGCCATTTTGTGCCATAAGGAGACTTCCTGTTTCTCTGTCCAGAAAACACTAGAAGCCCCTGGAAGATCAAAACCATGTTTCTGTTATTTGTCAACCATTCACGACATAGCCAAAATAATGGTGGGCAAAGTTTGAATTTGAGAAAACAATGGCTGATTCATTTTTGTCCCTCCAATAATGTGCCACAGAAGATTTTTTAATATTTTTTTAATTGTGCATGGACATAATATATTTGTTTCGATTTTTTAATATTTATTTTTTAATTATTATAAAAGCATAATAATATAAATTATAATTTAACTTGTTGTAATTTATAATTAATATAAATTAGGGGCTGAGGTTGTGGCTCAGTGGAGGAGCACACTTTTCGCATGAGCAAGGCCCTGGGTTCCATCCCCAGCACCAAAAAATTATATATATGTATGTGTAACTTTTATAATACAAATACACACAATATATATATATATATATATATATATATATATATATATACATATATATTATTTATATTATGTACCTATACATTATTTATGCATTGATATTATGTTCTCTGTTTGTTATTTATATATTTACATTACGTATTTATGTATTGTTACATAATATATAAACATTTTATTTATTATACTTCACATATGTTTTAAAATGTTAAATGTATTGTACTATTTAGAATTTTTTAATTGTATATATATTGTAAGAATGTTCTTCCAGCCAGTCACAGTGGCACATGGCTATAATCCCAGCAACTCAGGAGATTGGAGCAAGAGGATCACAAGTTGAAGGCCGGCCTCCGCATCTTGGTGAGATCCTCAGCAACTTAGAGACAGCCTGTCTTAAAATAAGAAACGTCTTTAAGGGGGTTGCTGGGGATGTAGCTCAGTGGTCGAGCACCCCTGAGTTCCATCTCCAGCATCAAAAGAAAGAAAGAAAGAATGTCATTCAAACACAAGATATTTAAGGACTGCAGACCATTCAAAGGACAGCACTTACTGACCCACTCATCAAGCCCGTCCTGTCTTCCCCACATCAAGGTCCTCCCTGAGCCCTTGCAACAACTGCTGATTTCCCCACCATCTCTGGCTCTGGCTCCTTCAGTTCCCACTCTGCCCATCCATGCAGGGCTCATCCTGATAAATAGATCTGGTCATGCTCTTTTCCTGCAGAATTCCCCTCCATGGCTCCCTACTGTTCTTGACCCGAACTCCAGGCTCTTCCATGTGTCTGGCAGGGGTCTTCAGGCCCTGGCCCCCTGCCCCCCATACAGACGCAGCTCCAGCCCTCCCCACTGGTGCCAAAAGGTCCAGCCATGCTGGTCTCTGCTGATAGGAGGCAGTGTGGTATAATAGCTAGTGCCTGGACATTGGAGCCAGCTGCCTGGGTACAAATCTCAGCTCTCCTGCTTGCCCACTTTCTGACATTGCAGAAGTTCCCCATGCCTCAGGATGATGGGGGGACTCCATGAGTTCCTGCATAAAGAGTGCTCAGAATGGTGTTGGTATGTGTAAGTAAGTGATCCATGGATACATCAGATGTTTTCATCATCAGCGACACTCCCTGAACTCAGTGGAGCAGTTCCCCAATCAGAGCCCCTGGAATCTGGGTGAGCTTAGGATGCTTCAGCTAATAGAATGCAGGGGGAGTCCTGCCTATGACTTCGAAGGCTGTCACACAACACAGTGCAGAGCCTCTTCTCCAGTGCAATACTTCCTCTCCAAGGCATCCTGATGGGAAAGAGCCCATGCCATTTCTGTGAGAGAGGGGCTGGCAGTCCCAGTCTCTGGGTCACCGTTGCCAGACACAGGAGATATCAGATCATTTCAGACTCCAGTTTTTAAGTTGCTCCAGTCTCTAGTTTTTCTACTGAGACCTCAGACTCTAAGGAGCAGAGACAAGCTCCCTCCACTCCGCCCTGCCCACATTCCTGACCTACTGACTGTTGTTTTATTTGGTTTTAGTTGTAGATAGATACAATACCTTTATTTCATTTATATATTTTTATTTGGTGCTGAGGATGGAACCCAGGGCCTCACATGTGCAAGGCAAGCGCTCTACCACTTATCCCCAGCCCCAGCCCCTGACCTGTAGACTCTTAAGAAAATAATAAGATGGTTCCTTGAAGTTGTAAATGGTGGGTAATTCATTACACAGCAATATATAACTCTTTTTCTCATGGCAAACTTCTACACATTCTTCAAGACCCATAAAAATGTTGCCTCCTCCTCTCTGAAGCCTTCCCTGATTCCTCCGTACCTTGGTGGCTTCCTGTGTGTTGGTCTTCAGGGGCCCATTCCTCACCATGTGGACCTGTTTTCTCATCAATTTCTCCCCTTAGACAAGGCAAACAGCAGGTCCATCTTCATGTCCTAGCACTGGGGCTGCTTAATAGAGGTTACATTTGATGAATGAATGAATGAATGACTGTGGCCAGTGCTGGCCTACCTGACTGAAGTATCAGGAAGATATTCACATAATTACATTGTGGGACTTGATGGATGTTGGTATAGTGGAATTCACTTTTAAACAGCTTTACTGAGGGTTATACAATGTGAAATCAACAATACATATTTTAAAATGTTATTTTTACTCGTAGTTGGACATAATACCTTTAGTTTTATTTGTTTTCTTATTTTTAAGTGGTGCTGAGGATCCAGCCCAGTGCCTCACATGTGCTAGGTGTGTGCTCTACTGCTGAGCCTCAACCTCAGCCCCAGCAATACATATTTTTGACAGGTAGTCAACAACACATTTTAAAGTGAACAATTTATTATATACATCCACAAAACCATCTACACAATCAAGATAGTGAACTTCTCCATCACCTCAACATCCTCAAATTTTCTTTCTTTCTTTTTCTTTTTTGATACCAGAGATTGAACTCAGGGGTACTTTACCACTGCATTACATTCCCAACCCCTTTATTTATTTATTTATTCATTTATTTTACTTTTTTTGTTTTGAGATAGGGTCTTTGCTGAGGGTCTCACTAAATTGTCCAGGCTGGCCTTAAACTTGTGATCCTCCTGACTCAGCCTTGTGTCTGGGATAACAGGCGTGCACTACTGTACTCTGCCCAAAAGTTTCTTTATGTTCCCTTTAATTTCACCCTCTGAGCACAAGTAACCACCAATTTGCTGACACTATAAAATTGTTTACATTTTCTAAAATTATATATAAGAAAAATCCTGTGATATGTACTTTTAACAAAAATCTGGCTTCCTTCACTCATGAAAATTTGTTCACACTGCTGTGATATAATCTATTCCTTTTCTCTGCTGAGTAGTATTCCATTGTATAGATGTATCACATTATCCTCCATTTTAAAAATGAGGAGATTGAGGTTTGGAGAAGTGAAGGAATTTGCCCAAGGTCACTTTTCTGGTGAACTTGAACCCAGGTGAGTACCTCCAGGGCCAACTATCTTAACTGCCACCTATACCTTCTAAGTGGGGCATGATGACTTTTTTTCACTCTCTTTTCTTTTTTTCTGTTTTTCCAGTGCTGGGAGGCATGGTTTCTTTTGCTCTGGTAGACAGAATAATGACCACCCAGAGACATCTATGTCCTAATTCCTGGAGTCTGTAAATATATTATATAAGGTGGCAAGGGGGAATTAAGGTTGCAGATAAAATCAAGGTTGCTCTAAGTTAGCCTCAAGATAAAAAGATGCCCTTGGTTACTTACACTGGGGGCCAGGGGCACTGTAATCACAAGGGTCCTTTGAAGTAGAAGAAGCAGGCAGAAGAGGGGAGGAGGGAAGAGATCTGAAGATGGTGTCTTTGAAAATGGAGGAAGGGGCCAAATGGCAAGGAATGCAAGAGGCCTTTAGGACTTGGAAAGGGCCGGGAATGCTCCAGAAAGAATGGATCCCTGCCTACACTGGAGGGTGGGGGAGGACCTTGGGGCCCACTTCTGATTTCTGACCCTCAGGACTGTTAGATAAGTTTGTGTTGCTTTAAATCCCTTATTTGTGCAAATTCATTACAGAAGCAACAGGAAACTAATACAATGATGTTGACCATTCCTTCTAGAAAGTATGAGCCCTGGGAGGAGAGCTAGGGGCTACTGTGGTGTCCAGGGAGAGTTGGGGGAAACTGAGCCTTTCAGAGGCTGTGGGTCTCTGGGCAGAGTGGTCACACCCCTATTCCCTTCCATATGCTCAGTCCCAAGTTCTGGCTAAAATATTACCAAGTAGTGAGCTCGGCTCAATGGTGGGAGACATTGAAGCTCAGACCTTTATAGGGTGAACAAATCATTCCCTGGTTCTTTTAAATCCTGGGGTGAACACCAGAGATAGGTTTTCTCCACCAACTGAGCCCAACAGACCCAGGCCCCAGGTGCAGAGGAATGCTGGGAATGTGGGCATGCTGGCCCAAGGTCAGCCTTGCTGTGGATGCTCAGAAAACAGAGATGATCAAAGCCCTTAGGGAAGGAGGGCTCCTGGGAGTCCGTAGGACCTGACAGAAAGTGAGAGCACACTTAATGCTTATATAACAGAAAAAGCATACTGTTTTTTTCTTCCTGCACTTTCAACAGCCAGTACAGAAGACTTCTGTGGCCAGGTGTGGGGGTGGCTTTCCTGCACCACAATGAGCAAGTGCTGAATGACCTGCAATTCAGCTCAATTCTTACACCATTGAGAAGTAAGTTAGATTTCACAGGTGAAGGGCTCATCCCCACAAGCATGCCCCCACCCGAGTCCAGATGCCCCTTGTAAGTCACAGGTTGTCACCTATATGTCACACCAACTGGCAATAATAAATTGGGGTTCCCACAGTGCCCACCTCAGGTTTGATAACTAAATAAGAAGGCTCATAGGACTCAGGGGAACTTGCCTCCTGGTTCATTAAAGGATATGATAAAAGACATTGATGAACAGCCAGAAAGAAAAAAAAGTGAGAGAAGAAAGAACAAAAATGTAGTCCTGGGGCTGGGGCTGGGGATCAGTGGTAGATCTCTGAACCGGTCCTTAGGGCAGGAGCTGCCATTCCCATGGAGTTTGGATGCATCGCCCTCTTGACAGGTGGATGTATTCACCAATCTGGAAATACCCTGAGTCCCCAGAATTCAGAATGTTTAGGAGTGTTTTATCCTGGAGGTATGACCGACTGGCTGATTGAGCAGAGTTTAGATTTGAACGCTGGGCAAATGCTCCATCACCGAGCTACACCCCAGCCCTAGGACTGCTTTATTTTCAACCTAATCTCCAGCCCCTCTCCCCTCCCTAGAGGATGAGGACTGACATGGAAGGATCCAAACTTTTAATTATGGCTTGATCATGCTGGAGACCAGTCCCCATCCAGAAAACTACCAAGAAAGTCACCCCATTAAACAAAAGACACCACTATCACCTAGGAAATTGCAAGCATATAGGAACTCTGTGCCAGGAACTGGGAATGAAGACCAAAATGTGTGTGTGTGTGTGTGTGTGTGTGTGTGTGTGTGTGTGTGTGTGTGTGTTTTAGATATAGTACTGGGGATTGAATTCAGGGGTGCTCTATCACTGAGTACTTTTTTATTTTGAAACAGGATCTTGCTAAGTTACTGAAGCTGGCCTTGGACTTGGGATGCTCCTGTCTTAGCCTCCGGAGTCACTAGGATTACAGGCGTGCACCACCATGCATGTCTCCAAAATATTTTCTTTATTTATAAATCACAATGTCAGCTGGGAGAGATGGCACTTGCCTATAATCCCAGCAAATCAGTGAGACTGAAGTAGGAGGATCCCAAGTTGGAGGCCAGCCTTGGCAACTTAGCGAGACACTTAGCAGTGTCTTCCTAAGTTGAGCCACAAATGTAACTCAGTGACAGAGCACTCCTGGCTCAACTCCAAGTATTATACAAATCAATCAATGAATCAATCAACCACAATATCAAAGTCGGTGGACTTCAAACACAAATCCCTTACTGCAAGGAGATGTACAACTCAGAAGACATGGGTATTACTAGAAGTCCATTCAATCATTAATAATTCAGACATATGGAAATGTTTCCCAGAACTGGGTCACCAGTTTTGCAGGCTTTCATTTGATCTTGTCAGGTTCCAAAAAGAGAAGTGGTCTTGTCAATTAGCTTTGTCTTTTAATTCAATTAGCTTAGTCTTTTCAGGAATCTGCTCTGATTGACCTAAGAAAGACTGCCCTCTCTTGCTCTGAGCCTCTCCAGGTATCCGTGTTCCTTGAATTTCCCTCCTTCCAATCATTTCTTGACCCTCAGTGATTATTTCTCCTTCTGTCCATTTATGTCCAAACTTTTCTACCGTTGGAAAGACACGAGGTTGGTCACCATCCTGGTCTGGACTTCAGGCAATAATACCACCTTAGCGAGTGTCTGCCCATCAGCTGGCCTCCATTCTGGGGTAAGGTTACACAGAAGCACAACTACACCGGGGCTGTTCTTACCACAGGCCATACATACGTAAGCTGTGCTTATTGCTGTTTTTTCTTTTAATTGTTTAAAAATCTGTTCTTTTTAGATAGACTCTGATGCACTCACTGGTAATCCCTGCTTTGCCAAAGAAACGACCCGCCCTCCAGGCCCTAAGGAACTCTGACCAAATCCCCAGTGGAGTGGAAAGAAAGAACAAAGTGTAGTCCTGGTGCTACAACTGGGGCTCCATGGTAGAGCGCTTGCCTGGCACCCCCGAGGCCCTGGTTCCCATCCCCAGTGCCCATAAAGGTGCACCAGCCTCCTCCTGCCCTGGTCTGTGTGCTCCTAGCAGAGCAAAATGGTCAGGTGTGTTGAGAAGGTCCCACTGGCTGTTTGATGGCTGATCCACAGGAGAAGACCGGAGACCATCCAGGAGGAGAGAGCAGGGGCGGCCAGCCCTAGGGAGGTGGTGGCTAGTTGGAAAGAAGGAGATATCTTTGGGAGAAAAAGGGTCATGTGACCCTAGGATGAGCCCAGACCTGGCTATGCTGTCTTCAGGACTTGCCTTCCAGAAGAAGTTTCCAGGGCCAGCACTGTGGCTGGTGAGACACTAGGGCAGTGTGTCAGTCACCACTCTCAGGCTGGCCAAACCCACATTGGGTGTGAGATGGGAAAAAAACAAGGCTGAAGAGCCCAGGGTTCCTGAGGGGGTTGGAAAACCCTTTTTATTGTCTTTGTTCCCTTCTGGGGGCAGGGTTTTTTTTTTTTGATACTGGGGAAGGATAAAAGGGCCTCACACCTGCTAGTCCAGATCTCTACCACTGAGCTGCCCTCTCCCCAAGGGAGGTTCAAGAAACCACTTTCTGAGGAAGAACAGGAGCCAGAGGAGGCTTTTCAGCCTGTGAGACATGCTCTTGGTCCACCTGTGTGGGAGAAAGCATGACTGGCAAGGTGGAGCCCATGTACCCTGTTTGACCCTGGGGACAGGCAAGGACTGGGGAAACCTACCCAAAGTGCTGGGCATGAATTTCCATCCCAGGCCCAGATGTGTGAAGGCCTCTACCCCACAGGCTTCTTCCTCATGGAGGTGGCCCTGATATGGTGTCCAGCCTTTCTTGGCTCTGAAGAGTTGACCATCAGGCCTGCATGACCAAGGGGGCATCTGGGCAGCTGTTGTCTGTCCTCCACCCTGTTCCTTCTCTGTCTCAGCCATGGTAACAGGAAACAACATTTCCCACCACTACTGACCAAATGGTGCCCATTCCAAATTTCATTTTTTGGAGTCCTAACCCCCAGTACCTCAGCATATGACTGTATTTGGTGACAGAGTCTTTAAAGTTGAGTAAAAAAGAGGCCAATACAGCTCAGAGGGTGGGCATTTGGGGAGTGTACAAGAGGACAACTGCCTCCAACGTCCCCCTGGGCCTCTACACACCCTCTAATTCTCCTGGGACTAGCTGCACTTCCTCTGCCACAGGTTCATGAAACAAGAGCCACTCCCCCCAACGCTATAAAGTTGATTTTCCCTGGACACTTCTGCCTCTACTACTGGGGCCTGGTGACTGCTGACTCTCCATACATTCTAGGGGATAGCCAACACCACTCCCAGGGCTGAATCACTGCAGGGCTGAATACCTCCCTTTTTTTCTTCTTGGTACTAGGGATTGAACTAAGGGGCACTCAGCTTATTTTGTATTTTGTTTAGAGACAAGGCCTCACTGAGTTGTTTAGGTCTGCAATAAGTTTCTCAGGCTGGCTTTAAACTCACAGTACTCCTGCCTCAGGCTCCCAAGCCACTGAGATTACAGGTGTGCCCACCCTTCCCCTCCCTTTCCACTTACCCACCCCCACTCAGGGCAAAACTCATCACTCCAAAGTCTACTTCTTCCGTCTTTCCACCCCTGCCTTGGGTCAGTCCTGATCCCCTGCACAGTTTTAAACTCACAGGGAACTTTGGGTTCCAGGTGTCCTGTTAGGTTCCAAAGTCCAGAAATTATATTGATTACAAAGCAAGTTTATTTCTGGGAAAAACAACAAAAAAAAAGTCATGAGGCTGGGCCATACTTCAATAGGAAAAGTATCCTCATAAGGAGAGGACACAGACACAAACAGAAAGAAGACCATGTGAAGACACAGGGAGGAGACAGCCTAGGAGGGAGGACTCAGCAGAAACTAACTCTGCCAACACTTGATTTCAGACTTTTGATTGTTTAAGTCATCTGACTAGAAGAAAAGAAAGATAGAAAAAAAACTCAGTGATCCTTGTTACAGCAGCTCTAGCAAACTAATACAGCCACCATCACCACAATAACAACAGCAAACACATACTGTGACCTCTGTGTGACAAGCTGATCCTCACTAACTCTGGAAGGTGGTAGTAGGGACCTTGTTGTGATCATCTGCCACCTATCAGGTATGAGATCTGGTTAAATTACATTGCTTCTCTGGGCCTTCATTTCCTCTTCTATCCCCTGGGACTAAAATAGCACCTATACACCAGTGTGGTATTATAGAATGATATAAAGCATTTAAAGGGTTTAGAGCAATTTCTAGAACTTAATGTTGGCTTTTATTATTGATTTATTTGAAATGAGATCTGGGCCCAAACTCTTAGGGTCAAGCAATCCTTCTATTTCAGCCTCCAAAGTAGCTGGGACTACTAGAGAGGCACTTGGCTTTAATATTAGCTGTAGTTATTCATCTCATTTTATATATGTAAAAATAATGGATCTGAGAGGATAAATAACTTTCCCAAGGTCACACAGCAAGTGAAAGTGTCAGGATTTGAACCCACACAAGTCAAAATCCAAACTCAAATATGCTGCCTCCCTTCCCACCCCTCAGCTGCCCAGACACAAAGGCAAACTCAGTGACTCTTTTTTAATTAATTAATTTATTATTAGTTCTAATCAGTTACACATGATAGCAGAAAGCTTTTTGATTTCTTGCTCACAAATGGAGTAGAATTTTTCACTCTCTGGTTGTACATGATGTAGAGTCTCACCATTCTGCAATCATACATGTACCTAGGGTAATGATGTCTGTCATTGGGATGTGGCTTGCCCCAGGACACAGAGCTGAGGAGGCAGCGTAGGGAGGGGCCCTGCCCTTCCTGCAGACCCAGGTCCATCCTCTGGCTCACCCAACAGGCAGCCTCAAAAGGGAGATGGGACCATGCCTGGGGTCCTGGGCAGGTACCAGAGCCTTTTGATCGTGGGTGGTCTGGTTTTCTGGGCAGAAATGCTCCTGCAGCTGCTACCCTGATAGCAAACTTCTCCATGAGATCAGAGGCCTGTGAACTGAGGATATATGATAAGAAGGACCTGTGGCCTTTGCTGAACAGACTTCATCCTGAAATGCACAAGGTGTCCTTGATATACCTCGTCTCTGCCTCAAAAGTGGCCATTCAGCCCACACTTCTGGCATCTTCTGCAGCCCTTGTCCTATGGCCACGTTGTTTACGGTCGGGGTGAGAAAATCTAGCCCATGTGGTCGGCTTGGAAGACCACTGTCAGACCTCCACCCACTAAGACCTGAGAGGGGGTGTGTGGCTCCTCAAATCAAAGGCTAAATCAGTAACAGCACAGGACTGATCTTCCTGTGGGTGCCTTGTGCCTCATGGCCCTGTTGGCCTTGAACATCTGAGATGCTGGGGTGGGGGTTGGCACCTGGAATTGAACCCAGGGGTGCTTAAACCACATCCCCATCCCTTTTTAAAATATTTTATTTAGAGACAGGGTCTGACTGAGTTGCTTAGGGCCCCATTAAGTTGCTGAGGTTGGCTTTGAACTCACATCCTCCTGCGTCAGCCACCCACGTCACTGGAATTACAGGTGTGGGCCAGCTGGTTTGCTGGTTTTTAAGGATTTGGAGATCAAGAGAAGGTTCCCAGCTCCCAATCTGACTTGTGAAAACAACTGGGAGTGTGTCTCGGTAGCTGGCAGTGACTTGATCCCAGCTTACCACTTGGGCACAGGTCCTTGTAATCTGGCCTGTGCTCTGTGTGTGTGTTTGTGGGAGGGGCAATAGGGGTGTCTCTGGATCTCCACACACATCTGGTCACCCTGTCCTGCACTGTGTCTTGTTTGTCAAGTTCCAGAGGGACACAATACCTTTGTTTTATTTATTTATATCTATGCCAATCCAGTGCCTCGCATGTGCTAGACCAGTGCTCTACCACTGAGCCGCCACCCAGCCCCCAGCCCTGCATCAGTCTGGCAGCTCTAATAGTCCTCGTTCTGGCTCTGCTCCTACTCTGCAGCCTGCAGAGTCCTCTGGCCTTAATTGGTCCTTAACCCCTAAAACCCTTGTCAGCATTTTCCCATTTCTCCTATGATGAATCAAAGCTTAATGGCCTCATGGCCTGTTGAATCTGGCCCCCACCTCCTGCCCATGCCATGCTGACCTCGCCCTTACAATCTTGGCCTTGCTTCCTGCAGTACCCACCTGGGAAGCTCTCCGCCCCCCATGCCAGATGGCATGTGAGAAGAAGCCCATCTGCCACCTCCACCCCAGTTCAGTTCCCAAGGTCTCTCTCAGGGCTCACCTTCACCTAAGTCTGTTCTAACGTCAGTTGGCCATTCTGCAGTGTGGGGAGGAAGGGACCAGAGCCCCCTCTTTCATTACAAGGGGCTGAGAATGTGAATCAGTCCATCTGCCTTCACTTGGGGATCTGATTCCTAGAGATATGACTGGATCCCACCTCAAGATAGCTCCTTCTCTGCTGGATTCCACCCTGCCCCTGACAGGACCCCAGCTAGCCTAACATGCTCACCTGTGAGTACTGGGCTGTTGAAAGCATCTATGGAAGCTCACTCACTTGCTGGAGCCTCCTGAATCTCCCACAAGACTGAGGAGCAGGAAAGAGCACAGGACTGTAGAAGCCAAGGGGTTGGCTTCAGATAGGTCTTGTCACTGGAGGGGGTCTGATGAAGCCCCAGAGAGGAGGACCTCAATTCAGAACAATAGGGTCCTTAATGTATGTGGCAGTAAAGAATTCTAGCCTGTGTGAAACATTGACGTATGCCACAGTCCGGCTGCAGCAAAATAACCCAGGGGGTGATGAACAACTTGTGTAAATTGATACAGCAGGAATGGCAGCCGTTTATTGTAGGGCAGGAGGGGTATATATACATTACACACAGCTTATCTTAATTAACATAAACTAGATACAGCAGTCAACCAATAAGGAATCTCCACACTTGCTGGCATTACTTCTCAAACCATTCCCTCTGGCAAAATGCCAGGTGCCATCTTGACTTGTTTACAGACCCTAAGAGATACACAGATTTATCCCTCTGGCAAAATGCCAGGTGCCATCTTGACTTGTTTACAGACCCTAAGAGATACACAGATTTATTTAGGAAAGCAAGGAGTACACATTCAAGAGAGAATTAGAACCAGGTGTAATGGTGCCCACCCATAATCCCAGAAACTAGGAAGGCTCAGGCAGGAGGATCACGAGTTCAAGGCCAGCCCCCACAACTTAGCAAAAACATGTCTCAAAATAAAAAAAATAAAATTAAAATAGGGGCTGGGGATTTAGTGAGTGGCTCAGTGCTCCTTGGGTTTAATCGTTGGTACAAAAAAAGGGGGTGGAGTAGGCAGGAATACAGGCTATCTCAAGAGTGAGAGCACTTCTGTGGTTTGGGCTCTTCTTTTAAAGGAAACTTAGTGAGTGTGGGCCTGGGCTGGTATGTGGAGATGA
The DNA here is from genome assembly GCF_045843805.1 of Urocitellus parryii. NCBI lineage: Eukaryota > Metazoa > Chordata > Mammalia > Rodentia > Sciuridae > Urocitellus > Urocitellus parryii. Next base: position 278,832 of record NW_027552297.1, read on the forward strand.
AATCAGTCTAGTGATCACAGATGGCTTATGGAGGTCTGGGAGTTCCAGGGATCCTTAGATTGACATCTTCTCCATTATCTGATCAATAGATAAGATTGGGAAAGTACCCTATATTATCAGTTTACTATCTCCTTTTCTCAAGCAATTTTAAAAATGCATGTATTAGTGGGATAATTAACAGTGCACAGGGCAGTTTTCTTAAGTGGTGAGTTTCCTGTTACTTGAAGATTGTGGGTTATGATTTGGGAGTACCAGGTCTGGGAGAAAAACTGGCTTGGGGAGTGAAAGTATGAGAAACTTTATGAAGGTGCTTTCAGATGAAAGGAAAAAGTGTCTTTTTTTTCCTTTCTTTTGTCTCATTTTTACCTGTCTTTTTTGTATCTCTTCTATCCTACCTCAAGCTGACATACCAAGGTACCACTCCTGCTTGCCTGAAAAGCTCCATCTTAAAATGATTCCATGCAGTTGTCTGGGGTCAGGTCAGAAAGCTAGGAGTCCTGATTTTCCCCAAGCACCAGTTCTGTCCCTCAACCTGAGTTGTGGGTGTCTGAACAAAACCTTGCCCTTCTCTGCTGTCGGACATTTTATCCATACAATGAAAGGAAATGAGTCACGAATTGGTTTTGTCTGATTCTCTGTTGAAAAAGTTAGAAATTCAGATTTTGGAATAAAATTTAGATTTTTAGTTGCTAGTAATGAATTCAAAATTGTACACAATACCTCTGGAGAGCAAAGGAGACACTCCAGGGAGCAGACTGGGCCCAGAGACCCCGGCTTGTTAACTTGGGACTGGAAAGTCTCTGTCTGACATTTAGTTCTGTAGTTTTCATCAGCACAACTCATTGGAAAGTCCTGGGGTGTTGAGAGCCACAGTTTAGTCAGAATGACGCACTTTGGAGTTCCGGTCGAGTTTTTGTGGGGTTCTGAGAGAATTGGTGCACAGAGCCCGGTGGAGGGAGTGTGTTCCCGGGAAGTGTGTGTAGAGTGCCTGTGAGAGTTTGGGAATAAAGAGTTGCTGTTTGAACCTACAAGGCTGTGTGGTGGCTCAGTTATTTTGTACACAACTAGACTGTGGCACTGGGGATTAAAAAAAAAAAAAAAAAAAAAAACATTGACTTCCTAGTACCCCAAAGTTCTGATTTAATCGCTAGAAGCTGGACACAAACATGAGGTACCAGATGCAGGGCTGAATCCTGGCTGCACCTTGTCTTCCCAATGTGACCTGAAGGCTGTGGGCAATGCAGGAAGGACTCTCAGGTAAAGCTTTGGCACAGAAAATGTATTCAGTTAATGAAGGGGGAAAGCTATCGGCAGCCACTTTTGACTTAGTAACTTGAATCTGGCCTCGGAAAACAAGCCCACTTGCTTTCAGGACTGAGACAGTATAATGTTCCACAGGGATGAGGGTGGGGAGACATAAATCTGGGTTCCATTTCTGCCTCTGGTCAGCTGTGGAGTTGGCGAGTTTGACATTTTGATGTTCTCTGTTCTGGGCCTCAGTATTACCTACTTCTTTAACTGTGCTTTGGCCAGGGCTGTCTGTTCAATGTGAATGTCAAAATTTCATTGGAGACTTATTTGTGGGGGTGGGGAGGGGTGGGGGTTGAGTGACTCAACCAACTCAAAGCTTGTATCTGGAGGCTGAGGCAGAAGGATCACAAGTTCAAAACCAGCCTCATAACTTAAAAATTTATTTTAAAAAAAGAGCCGGAGACTTGGCTCAGTGGTGAAGCACTCTTGGAATCAATACCTTGTATCAAAAGCAAAAACAAACAAATAAACAAACAAAAACACAAAAGAAGAAAAGGGCTGTCGATGTACCTCTGTGGTAGAAGATTTGCCAGGCAAGCAAGAGGATCTGGGTTCAATCCCAGTACCACCCCTCCCACCAAAACAAAGACATAAATAAATAAAAGCAAAAATTACACATGTCCAGCCCTGTAGTGGGCAAACCTGTAATCCCATTGACTTAGGAGGCTGAGACAGGGGGATCAAGACCAGCCTCAGCACTTTAATATCTGCCTCAAAACAAAAAGGACTGGGTGTATTTCAGTGGTAAAGTGCCCTTGGGTTCAAACCTGAGTCCTGCAAAAAGAAACAAACAAAAAAATATATTGACCAGTGATGGGTTCTTGTGCCCCAGCTTTGGAGCCCTTGAAGGACCAATAGAACCTGCCCAGTGTGTCCTCAGACCCCCAGAGAAAAGGACCCAGGGGTCTGGGAGACACCACCCTGCATAGTGGCAGGGGGCGCCCGACGTGCTAACCATTGTCCTCTGGGCTCTCAGAGGATTCTCCTGGGATAGTCTCCCAGCTCCTCGGTCTGGGAACCCCTCTGGGCCGCAGTTCCCACCTCCTGCCTGCCAGGTTGCACCTCGACCTCTCCCCGCCCCGGCCAGGTCCCTTCTAGCACTCAACCCTCTCCCGCCCCCTATGGGGTGCCCCAGTCCCAGGTGGTCTCTCTTGGCTCTCCGGCTCCAGGACTACCCTCCCCCGGGAGGGTGGCTCCTCATTGGGGGCCGGGAACTCGCTGCCCCCGCCCCGCCCCCAGCTCCAGGGCTCCCTGCCCCCCCACTCAGCAGCGCGGCTTTCTGCTCCTCCGCCACCATGGCTCTGGAATTCCTGCTGGAACCTACACCGCCCTCCCGCTCCTGCAGGCTCCTGGTGTGCAAGCGAGTGTGCACTCCACTGGACACTGGATTGCGGAGAGTCGTGGCCAAGCTGGGTCCCTCTCGGCTGTGCATGAATGCGCACACATTTGTGCATCCCACTGTGTGCCTATGCCAGTGTGTAATTGTTTGTGCACACACACTCAGTGACGCTTGGGGAAACTATTCTGAAAATCCTGGGCTGGCAGTTTAAATATAAAGAGGCTTTGTTTAATGCCAGAAGCATTTTCCCCAAGTTCCCAGAATGGGAACCTTCACCTGCTTGCTCCTCCCTTATAGATCAGGAGGCCAAGACTTGCTGGGGGTGGGGGGCAGAGTGGGTGGGGACAGATGCCTGATTAAGAGATGTTGGTCCCCATCCCCTCAAGACTTCAAACTTCCCCAGGTCTCTGTCTCTCCAGGCCCTGTTAAACTTTGAATCTTTCCTCTTCAAATATCTGGGAGTGTTTAAATGATGCCAACATCATTCTGGCGGTGGAATTCAATTTGAAAAGTGGCCAGAATGTGGAATGCTTAGGAGCTAGGGGATGCAGTAGGAGAGGGTGATTGGGGCAAAGCAAGGAAATCGAGAGCAAGGGGAGTAAGTAGGGTGACCATATGAACGGGTGTCCTCACCTACCGTTAACTGCTTTACACTGAGGGTGAGGACACCTGTCTAATAAGGTTGTTTGGAGTTTCCTTCCTGTACTATAGATCTGATGCCTAGGACTGTCTACTCAACAAAGGTGCTAACAAATTGATCACTTCATTAGGTTTTTAATGAGCAGGATAGGAATAAGGTATAAAAACATGTACATTGGGTTTCTGGGTCAGCATTCTGGCAACATAGTTTTCTGGTAGTATCACTTCATGTAAGTTTCTGCATTCATTCTTTCCTTCTCAGTAAAGTGGAGCCAATAACGGTTACACCTCTCCCAGAGTTATTCTAAGGACTAAATGAGTTAATTCACATAAGCACTAGAACAATACATGGCACATCTAAGTGTTGTCTATGTTTCCCTTTTTTTATTATTGGCATCAACTGTATTTATTTCTCCCTCCCTCGTGCTAAGAATGTTTTATACATCTGCACATTTTTTAAATGGTTGCTCAGGGGAGAACACTTTTATTTCAGGATGCATGAAATGGAATTCAAAGGTCAGTGTCCGTAAATAAAGTTTTATTGGCACACAGCCACACCCATTTGTGGATGCTTTACTAAGGCATTTAAATCCTTTTAATGGAGACCTTATGGTTCCCAAAGCAAAACATATTTACTATCTGGTTGTAGGAGGAAAAGTTTGCTAAGCCCTGCTGGACAATATTACCTCCATGAGTGCAGGGAGATTTGCCTGTGTGATCATTAGTGTATCCCCCTGCACCTGGAACAGCGCCTGGAACATAATGCATGCACAGTAAGTATTTATTGCACTGGCCCTAGGCAGTGGTGGAGCGGTGGTTCTCACTTGCCTGAGCTTGGCATGGGAGTTCATTTTGATTCCAGCAGGTGCTCCTTTGGAGATCCAGAAGAGGAAATCTGTCTCCTACCCCTACTTTCTCATGGGTGACCAAGGAATAAGATGACTGCAGGTAAGCAGCAGATGCTCACTTTAGCCTTGTTTTAGGATAGGCACTTACCTGGCTCAGGTAGGCACCTTTCTATAAGCCCAAATGCATGAGCAGATTCTAAAGGAGAGTCAGCTGGTCACCAGCAGTAGGTGTGTGTTCTCACACCTTCCCTTCCACTGTGGCAATCTGGGAGCAGTAAGGAGTTGGGAAATGACATCTCTGACCTTCCTAAGTGGGAACGCTCTAGAGAGGAGGTTTGGGGGATAGCCCTTCCTTTCCTGGAGCCCAAGGATCCCTGAGACCATTAGCCATGATGAGATTCATCTGGGCCCTTTTAAGAGGCTTTACAAGGATCTTAGTGAAAAGTTCTTGTGAACATGGCTAGGGGAAAAAAGTTACTCCTCACATGAGAACAAGCTGGTGTGCAGCTCAGTGGTAGAGTGACCCTGAGTTCAATCCCCAGTATTGCAAAACAAAACCCTCTCCTCAAACCCCAAATAAACATGAGATCAAGCAGACAATGCATGGCATTTAGGAATTGGTAGGTGCCCCACATTGGCTGGCCCACTGATGCTGGTCACTGGTCAATACAAAGGTTTGGGGAAGGAGGTAGCTCTTTCTCACCGACCTCGAGACTGCCAGGACAGCCAGACCTGATGGCAGCCATATTGCCATTATGTGGACTCCGAATGAAGTCACCATTAGAGAGTGAGGGGTGGCAGGAATAGTGATGGAGAGACAGCTTGTGCCCCTCGTCATATTACTTGAATACCTGAATCCTCCAAAGTCTGAAGCTGAAACTACATTTTTTTTGTTGAAGCCAGATTTTGAAAAATCACTTACAATAGAAAAATTCTGATTTGTGGTCACTATCATCCCTGCGTGTCCACTCCAAGGCTCCCGAGCCCAGGAGGCAAAATGCACTGATCCAGGTGGGCTTTCTACCAGGGCAGAAGGCCATTCAGAATGTTCAGAGATGGAAATCTGGAACTGGGGTGCAGCTCAGCGATAGAGCACTTGCTTAGCAAGGGATGGAGGTGGGAGAGTGAGCCACAAACCTGCCTGACATGTCGAGTGTCTGTTGTTTTTGATGACACCTCTGAGCATTCCCTTCTCAACTCTCAGATGTCCTGAAGGGGGCCAACAGAACCCCAGCACCCCTGAGGATCAGACAGAGCCACAGATCAGCAAGGCCTGCAGCTTTCTCTCCTAGAGGCTCAGCATAGCCTTCTGGCCCTTTCACTCTTACCAGGAGTTTTGATCTCTTTCCTACTAAGTACCCCTTCCATTTGGCAACCCTATTCCAAGGAAAGAAGTCCATAAAAGGAAGGCAGAGCTAGGCACAGATCTGTAATCTCAGAGGATGAGGATGGAGGATTGCAAGTTCCAGGCTAGGCTCAGAAATTTAGTGAGGCCCTAAGTAACTTAGTGAGAACTTATATTAAAATAAAAAAAAATAAAAATAAAAATAAAATTTCAATGTGTTCTTTCACTGTTTGAATTTGCTGTCTCATATCCTCTTTAAGGTTCCATTACATCTGTCTAAGATATTCCTTGAGTTCTTTATATGACCATTTTTCTGATGACTCTAGGTCCTCCTGAATATTTAGGCTGTCCTGCATTGTTTGTACTCCTTTTCTTCCTTGCTTTTTCATGCTACTCATGTTACTTCTTGTTCTGTTTGAGTGCTGAGTTACTGTTTACTCCTATAAATTTATTTGATGCTTGGGAGGAACGATATTAGAAGGGAAGGGAAGAAGTCACTAAAGAGAATGAGAGTAAGCAGGTAGAATTCAAGGAAGGGGGGATAAGAAAATTGAAAAGAAATGAAAAGACAAAAGAAGAAAAAAATAGGAAATAAAAAAAGAAAAAAAAATTAAATAATAATAAAAAAATTAAAATCAAATTTAGAAGAAAAAAAATTTAAAAAAATTTAAAAACAACAAGAAAGAAAAATGAAAATGAAAAAAAAAACCCAATCAAAAAAAAAAAAAAAAACTAATTGATGCAGTCTTAGAATTTGATTAACTTCTTTTCCAGTAGGTTGAGCTGTGCTCACCAGGCCAAGCTTCTCTTTTCAATACGAGGGAACCAATCACTGTGAAGCAGTTCCTCCTCCCAGACTGGGCAAGTCTCCAATCCTGAGTCCATAGGGCCTCCTCTTGTGTCTAGTCACTTCCCCACTTTTCCTCTAGCCAGGCCCCTCTCACCGGTGACGCACACCACAATACTGGCTACACGCTAGTTCTGCTGCTCCCGGGAGCCCTGTTTTCATGAACCACTGGGCACACTCCCCCTGTTTGCCATTCTCTCAGACCCTAAGTTTGTAGAGCTTGGGGCTGAGAATCCTCAGCAAATTTTACTTGCCCTCCAGTAGCCACGCCCCCAGTAGCTGGTGCAAGAGACCTCAGTTGTCAGCACTGGTGGGAGTGGTAGCCGGGAGTTCTGCGCCACGGGTCCCGCGACACTTCTGATTCCCTTGGTCTGGCTATCGCACTCACAGGAGAGCTAGGAGGGGCCCTTAAGGTTTCCCTGATGTGGGGAGAGGGATGGCTAGGGAATTACACACCTGTAGACGCAGGTTTCAATTAAGTTATCTCCTCTGCCGCAGTCTGGTGACGTCAGTTCTCTGCCATGGTGGTATCTCTTGCAAATGGCAACAGTTCGTTTCCCTTTGCCAGGTGACCAATGCAATGGGTGGGTCCTTACTGTCTCTCCCAAGCCCCGATTCAAACCTGTGGCCACTACCTATGAAGGCTCGGTTGGCATTTACCTCCATAGGATCAGACGGGCTGACCATTTGTTTCAGCCGGATGGATTAGTGCTGAGTCACAGCTATTTGTCTGTGGGAAGCAGGTGAACGGGAGCTTGAATTCAGCCGATCCAGGCTCAGTGTGTGTTCTGAGAGGCCCAGACTGTTCGCCCCAGATCCACATCAGCTCAGCATTGCCTAGTGATCCTGAGCAAACAGAATTTAGACTGTTTACGACTCCCTATGCCCGCACAGCTGAAGAGGTCAGAGACTTGATCTCTCCGCGCCCGCTTTTTCTGGAACTTTCTTAATTAGGAGGGCCTTAGGTCTAGTTGGAGGGGGTAGAAGGTACTAAGGACATTTGATTTGTAGCTCTGTCTCTGCAAGATTTAGACAACATTAGTTCCACAACAAAGAAATTCCCCCCAAAAAATGTAAATTTTTTTCTTCTGTTGGGAGCATATGAAAATCTGTGTATTTTTTTCTGCATGTTAAAAATGTTTCAAATAGCTGGACACAGTGGTGCATACCTTTAATCCCAGCAGCTCCTGAGGCTGGGGCAGGAAAATCATGAGTTCAAATCCAGCCTCAGCAATGGCGAGGCACTAAGCAACTCAGTGAGTTCTGGTCTCTAAATGAAATGCAAAATAGGGCTGGGGATGTGGCTCAGTGGTCGAGTGCCCCTAAGTTCAATGCTTGGTACACCCTCTCAAAATCTTTCCACTAGGGGCTGTGGGTATAGCTCAGTGGTAAAGCGCTTGCCTAGCAGATGTTTCAATCCTAGCATTGGGTTTCAATCCTCAGCAACACATAAAATTAAATAAATTAAATAAAGGTATTGTGACCATCTACATCTAATTTATTTTTAATTTTTTGACTTAAACAAAAGGTTTTGGGGATTGATGGAGATTTGGGAAAAGGGTATCTTCCCCCATCCCATTGATTGTCTGGTTCTAAGATACCATCTTTATCTCCATCTCTAGCTTAACCTCCACATCTATCTAGCGGTTTATATATCCATCAATCTAAATCAATACATTAATGCTATGCATCAGGCAAAGTGCAGAAGCTGGAATTAAGTAGCTGGAGAGGGAAAATTTTCCAATTTTGGAGGGAGATTCGCCTGGCTTTAAATCCTGGCTTTATCCCTTAAAGGCTGTGTGACTTTGGATTACATAATCAGCCTTCCTGAGCCTCAGTTTTATTACATGTAAAATGAAATTTTTAACAACACCGTGGGTATCAGCATAGTTGTGTAGGGAGAGCTCTCTGTAGTGCATCAGGTGGGGCACTGGGAGAAAAGTGTGGGGAGGAGGAGGTTGTCCTTCCCCAGCCCAGGGGATGCTGCCTATCAATTTACCCACTTCAGACCCAGGAGAGGTTTCTGTGAAGCACAGGGCGTTGGAGTTCTGTTGGCTTTCTGAGAAAGGCTTGGTGTCTCAGGAGTAGTCAGTGTCCCCTCGGGGCCACTGTGGGGAGCCTGAGCCTGGAGGCACACTGGGCATGGCGAGTGCACTGGGCAGGGCCTTTGAGTTCAGGGTGGGGCTGTGGCTCTGGCCCCGCCCCACACTCATAGGCCATGCCCCAACCCCCCCTCCCCCCCGCCCCTCAGGTCACACCCTGGCCCAGCTCCAGCTCCAGTTCTGGGAGGTTGCTGGTGGCGCCTTGGGCATTAGGGAATCCTGTGAGCAGAAAGGTGGGGGCATAGAATGCCTCGATGTACGCGATTCACAAAGGCTCCCACTTCCTTAGGACCACCCCTGCATCTCAGGCACAGCAACGAGGACACAAGCGCTGAGAGATTTGAGGCTGAACCAGATGAACCAGCCCACCAGGATGGTGAGGTGGCCAGTTGTCGGCCTGGGGCCCTCTTTCACTTAAAAACAATTAAACTGCAAAAACTGGTTTTCAACATTTTCCTGCCTCCTTTTGCAAAGGAAGGAGTGGCTTTGCCTTCTTCCATCTGATCAGTTTGGCCCCTCAGTCCAGAAAGTTTCTGACCACCCCCTGCACCTTACTCCCTCCCAGAGAAGAGAGATCTAGAATGTGCCATGAGGCAGTGTATCAAGTGAATCCACAGTGTCCCTTGGCTTGCCCCCTCCCCCACTGGAAGTTCCACAAGGCAGGAGACCTTTTTGCTTTGTCCAGCTGCATCCCCCAGCACCTGGCCCAGGAACTGTCTTGGGAGAGGTCAGTAAACATTCCTTTGGTGAAGAACACAAACATTACATTTAAAGAGAGTAAGAGGTGATTTTTTTTAAATCACTGTTTTATGTCCTTTACATATTGGCTCCTATGCTCCTCACAGCTGCCCTACAAGGTGGGTACAAGCATGTCCTCATTTTCAAAGATAAGGGAACTGAGTCACAGAAAAATGAACTTAACTAACTGGGAGGCAGAGAAGGTGAGAAAGGAATGACATCTGCTCTCATTCAGCAAACTCAGGATGCCAGGGCTCCTCCTTGGACCCCTCTTCCGACATTTCCTTGGTACCTAATGTTGGACTTGATAATGTTGGCTTCAAAGATCAGCTCTGCCATTTGATGATACTGTGACCTTGTGCAACTCTTCCCCAGACATCAGTTTCCCCATGGGCCCTGGTGAGGGGTACCTGATCTTTCCTTCTTTGCCCACAAGCCCTTTAGGAATCCTTTCTTTGGCTGGATGGCATCTCTGCTCCTAGGGGCAAGAGAAGTTTGGGGTGCAAACAGAGACTTCCTGAATCCTCCCCTCACTCCTGACTTTGGCTCTAGGCAGGAGCTCCAGGGCCTCTCCCAGTGGGTGCCGGAGGCCAGAGCTGCCTTTGTCTGCCCCAGGAGGCCATCCAGCCCCTTCCCAGGCTTGGGAGATGGTTTTTTATTCCCTGTGTGTTGTAGCTGGGACCATTTATAATAGGAAAAAAAATAGAATGACCAGGCCAACTGGCTGGAAAATAAAGAGACTTAAAAAGAAAAGGGCTAGGCCTGTTCTTCTCCTGTGGAGAAGCAGAAAGTTTTAGTTCCTTTCTGAAAGGCATTTGGGCTTTGAAGTCCCTGGCAGGAGCTCCCTCTGTCCCCTGGGAAGCCAGGCCCTGGCATGTCCCAATGTGCATGACAAGGATGGGGCCAGGCCACTCAGAGAAGGAAGCAGCATGCCCTGGGAAATGTAGCACTAGACTGGGTCCATTGGGGCATTGGGCTTCACCCACTCTGCTCATTTCCCAGTGGGGCCCAAGCCCCATAACCTCCCTTTAGTGGCCTCTTGCCTGACTTTCCTCTTCTCCCTCTGGCTTTAAATGCTGGCTGGGTGCCATTTGGGCCAGAGGGTGGGAATGGACTGCTTCTTAATTCAGAGAACCAGAGAGATTTTGCAAACAGGGAGACTGAGGCAGAGAGGGCTTACCCCAGGCCATTAAGAAGCCTAAACATACTGAGTTGTCATTGTCCTGTAAATGTTAACACAGCTACCATTTCTTAAGCACATATAATATGGAAGAATGCAGTTGATGAATCCAGGAATTCACCTTGTAAGGGTCCGGCGAAGCATCGGAGGAAGAGACCACACAAGAGACTGGCTTCATGCAATTGGCAGAAGGGAGTTTATTGAACCAGCATGCTGGGGCCCAAGGCTCACTCAGGAAGGGAGAGCAGCCCAGAGCCCAGAGCAGAGATCAAGCAGAGCTTAAGTACACTTTTTGGAGAGGGTGGGGGGCTTTGCATACATCAGAACAAATCATCATGAGGCACGGGAAAATTAAACAACAACTCTGAGACATGATTAGCACATTCATTGGCGGGAACAGGCTGGACGGGGGTTATTGGTCACTTTTAAGTGGGGTACACATTCAAACTGATTGGTTTTAGGGCCTCAAGGACTACGTGACATACTACACAGAATCCCAGGTTATTAGACAACCAGTGGAAACAGTGGAAATATTTACTGGGCAGTTCCAGTATTGTCCTAACAGCTACAGGGATTACAGGTTCTGGGGGTAGCAGAGGAATTTTAACAATACCTAGTCTTTCACTTTTTAACTCAGGCCCTGCAGCTTGGAAACTTTACAATGCCCAGTCTCTTACACTTTAACTCAGGCTTTGCAGTTTAGAATCAGCTTAGAAATTTTACCTTTACAACCTGGCAGAAGAAACTCAGCAATCTGTCTCTCAAGGACACTGCCTGGCTAGCTCTCTTCTAGTCTTATTTAGATGGAATCCTTGCAAATGAGTCTCTTCTTTTTGTGTCTACCCCTTGCAAGTGTCTCAGCTACATCTATTACTGACTAAGGAGCACTATAAAAATATATCTAATAGCTGGGCATGGTGGTGCACACCTGCCCAACTACTCAGGAGGCTGAGGCAGGAGGATTGCAAGTTCAAGCCCAGTATTAGCAACTTAGTTGAGAATCTGTTTCAAAAAAAAGGGGGCTGAAGATGTGGCTCAGTGATAGAGTGCCCCTTGGTACCACAAAATTAAAAGGGCTGGGGATGTAGCTCACTGGTAAAGCACTATAATTACCAGTACTGCAAAAAAGAAAAAAAAATAATACCAAGCACCTACTAGGTGCAAAGTGTTGTGTGCTAGACTAGACATGTTACAGCTTTTGCCCCATCTCTGCTCTCCACACAGCAATGAGCCTGGTCACTGTGGTGCTACCCTTCCAGGGCACCCCCCATAACTTACTTCCTCCCTCAAGGCAACTAGGCCCTACCTCATATAATGTCCACTACCTCCTGATGATTTGTTCAAATATGTAGATTGATTCACTGATAAAGACAGAGCCCTCATGATCCAATCACTCCCCCAAGCTCTGCCTCTGAACATTGCTGCTCTGGGGACCAAGCCTTCAAGATAGGAGCCTCTGGGAAAGGTTTCAGGTACAAAGCGCAAAAGCTGGAAAACAGCACGGCTGGGATTCAAATTCAGCCCTTACTGGTTCTTTATGCAATATGGGCCTCTGTGCTAGGTGGCGGCCCTCTCTGTCCAGTGCCCACCTCTGACCTCTGGGCATTACCCTGACAGCTACTTCAGTCACCCCTCATTCACTGGGCAGGGAGTAGGCACCATGAGGAGATGGGGGTATATATCAAAATCTAGGCCTGTGTCCTGAAAAAGCTTTTGGTTTACTTGGGTGGGCCAAGCTTTCTACCCCTGGTGCTCTTGTCCACTAGAGAGCCTTTATATGACAGTGGTTGAGTGCACTGTATAAGGACCCCTCCTCTATATGCCAGCCAGGATGCTGGTCTTTCTCTTGATGATATCACTGCATTCTGAGCATCCATAAGGCACAGTGGATGTAAAGGGGGCAGTAGACCCAGAGTGGATGACAGAAAGTCCCTCATTTCTGCCTGTGGGTATTGGGTCCTCAAAAGCATTCCATGTGTTCAGCTGAGGCAGGGACCACACATTCTGACACCTCCCTAATATTTCTTCTGGGCCTGTGTACCTAGGAGATTCTTTCTATGAGAGTAGGAGTGGAGGTGCTGAAAAGGGCTATGTACACAGGAAAAAAAAAAGTGCCCATGGAGGGTGTAGGGGTACACACCAGTAATCCAAGCTACATGGGAGGCTGAGGCAGGAGGACTGCAAGATTGAGGCCAGTCTGGGCAATTTAGGGAGACACTACTTCAGAATAAAAGGAAATAAACAAATGTTTTAATTTTTCTCAAAATGATCTGAGCCAGTTTGTTGCTTCTTGGTAGATTCAGATAACAGTATCATAAGAAACGTTAGAGTCAGGTGTGGTCTCCTGCTGCCCTGTAACCTCTCTAGCAGATGATAGTGAAGGCAAATATTAGACCAAATTTGCTACATGAATTGACAGTCATCATACAGACATTCAGCAGCAAAGTGGAGTCTTTTTTTTTTTTTTTTTGGTATGTGTGTGTGTTGGGAATTGAACTCAGGGGCTCTCAACCACTGAGCCACATCCCCAGCCCTACATTGTATTTTATTTACAGACAGGGTCTCACTGAGTTGCTTAGTGCCTTGCCATTGCTGAGGCTGGCTTTTTGAACTCACAATCCTCCTGCCTCAGCCTCCTGAGCTGCTGGAATTACAGGCATGTGCCTCTGTGCCTAGCAAAAGTGGGGTTATTTTAAAGATAAAACAGGCCCTGTAAAGTAGTTTCAACAGCTCAATGAAGTTCCAGCTCCATGTTTAAGGCTATCTGCCCACTCCCCAGAGTGAGGAGCCCATCACATTCCTAAGCAGGCTTTGTTGTCCTCAGAATTTCTACTCATGGATGGACACAGAATGGCCTGGGGGTGGAGCTGTGTGTGTAGTTGGTGTGCAGTTACCCCAGTTTCACCTGCATGCAAGGTAGAGAGCATTCTAGACTCTGTTTCTTAAACCATACCTCAAAGGCCTTGGACATCACCAATGAGAGCCCATTTTTAAATCTACCACATTATTGTTTGTTTTCTAATGTGATAATTGAATTTATTGGTGGCTGAATGATCTACTCAAGACCAAAGAATGTGTGACTAGTCATGGAATGTGCCCACTGCCTGCTGGGGCTGTCTACCTGTGCACTCTAAGTCAAATCTTATAAAACCAGGACTCATATCACATTTATTATATTGAATTTTTTTAAAATTTGTTTTAAAATTAAATAAAATACTGCCAGGTGCAGGGGTACATTCTGTTAATCCCAGCTACATGGGAGGCTGAGGCAGGAGGATTGCAAGTTTGAGGCCAGGCAATTAGGGATATGCTGTTTCAGAATAAAAGATAAAAGGTTAAGGGGAATGTAGCTGAGTGTAGTGTGCCCTGGGGTCCGATCCCTAGTACTGGGGGAAAAACATGAAAGCCAGTCACCAACATTGTAACAGAAAACAAAGCCCCAGGTGAACTAGAGGACAGCACCTGCAGGCTCCAGTGGGCAGTAGCACACCAAGGGCAGCCAGAGGTGGTGGTGGGGTGGGGGGAGAGGCTCCTGGTCACAGGGCCAGGAGTTTCAAGCTTTCTGAGGGTGTGAATCCACCAGGGACCCTCCCAACCAGTTGTTTTTTTTGCTGCCTTTTGGGTGTTCCCTGCAAAGACTGCTGATGCTTGAAGAACTAAATAATAATAATAATGATGATAAAATAGAGATGGCTTTCCCAGCTGAACAGAAACTGGAGAATTCAAGGAGGTTTCCACATCCGACTTATTGTATATGGCACCAGGCTCCTGCAGCTCCAGGGAGGCAGATGTCTGTGTCTGCTGTTGGCCTCTTTGAGTTGTGGTCATGGGGGGGGGCAATGGGGAACCTCTGGGGAATTTCAGAAGCATCTTCAGGGATTTTCCTCCCCCGAAATGGCAGGCTGAGAACTAGAAGCAAAGAAGGGGATACACTCTTCTCACTTGCCTTACCCTCTTGTGAATGCCTAGAAACTTCAAGACTGGCTGGGTGTTGTGGAACATACCTGTAATCCCAGGGACTGTGGAGGCAGAGGCAGGAGGATTGTAAGTTTGAGGCCAGCCAAGGCAATTTAGTGAGATTCTGTCTTAAAATAAAAGAAAAGGGGCTGGGGATGCAGCTCAGTGGCAAAGCGCTTGTGTGATGTAGGGAGAGGTCCCGGGTTCAACCAATATGACCACAAAAAAATGAAAAGCAGGAGAAGCCAAAACCTCAAGATGAGGAGGCTGAGGCAGGTGGATTGCAACGTTGAAGCCAGCCTCAGGAACATAGGGAGGCCCTGTGCTGCAGTCTGTCTTGGCACAAATAATCGAGCTGTGACAAAACCTTGTAGATTCAAACAGCAACTCTTTATTCCCTAACACTCACTGGCACTGCACACACCACACGGGATCACACTCCCTCCACCAGGCTCCATCTAATCTCTCAGAACCCCCTTGAAAACTCCACGGGAACTCCAAAGAAGCAAGCAGCAAGAGCCGCCATATTGCCCAACACTAAAGGTCAAATATACAATTCAATCAATCCAGCACCACAGCAATTATATATAGCTTAACTCAAATAATCATCTCAATGGTTCCCTGGCATCACCTTTCAAACATTCCCTCTAGCAAATGCCAGGCATCATTCTGACTGGGAAATGGCTCTCAAACCCCTATTTCAAAATATAAAAAAAAGGACTGGGAAGGTAGCTCAGTGGTAAAATGCCACTTGTTTCAAACCTCAGTACCAGAAGAAAAAACCCCATCAACAACAACAATACAACCTCAAGACCAGGTTCCTGGGGAAGAAGCCCTCAATCTGCCCAGACACTGGCACACTGGGAAAGAAGCAGCCAGACACATCCTGGTGGGTGGCTGCATGTGTTGCGCCTGGCTACCTGACAGATTCAAGGAGAGTACATGGCCATTGCTTTCTTACTGCCCCCTTGACAGGATGCTCAGGGAAACATGGATTCCACAGATAGATGTATCATTAAATGCAACAAAAATGCACAATGCAGAGGCCCTGGGTTCAATCTCAAGCACAAGTGCACAGAAAGCATACTGTCTCCTTGGTAGACCTAAAGCGGTAATCTTCTACAAAGCAAACACAAGTCTGTCTCAAGGGAACATGAGATGGGGGAGTGCCTGAATGAAAGAAGGGAATTTACAGTTATGTGGTTGGCTCTCTCTATAAGTGGTGTTGACCTTGGCGGTGGTGAAGGTGAGAGATGGGAAAGGAAGAGAGGGAAGTGAGGCCTGGTAACAGCTGTCTCATGGCCTCATTCTAGGACAGACAGGCAGAGCTTACTGACAGGAAATTCTGAGGACAATCTCATGAGATCTGTGCTTCCAATACTCCCATTTTTCAGATGAGAAACTGTAAACACAGGCAGCCCATTGCTTGAGGTTCTCCAATGAGGCAATGAGGAAGATGGATTCGAAAGGGTATGGGATTGGTTATAGTGCCTTCTTTGATTCTTTGCGGAAGCAGTGACAACTTCTCACTTCAACCACCCAGGTTTCTCTCACCTCAGGCCCTTTGCACATACTGTACATTCTATCCTTTTCCTTGACTCCTTCCTTCTCTTCCTTCAGCATGTTAGCCAAACCACTTTTGACCCTTATTTTTCTGGCTTCATTTGTACTATCTTTTTTTTTTCCTCAGGATTTGTTCAAAACTGTTTAAGTCATTATTCTCATAATCTTCTATTAAAAGTTAGCCTTAGGGCTAACTTTTGATACCACTAAGCCACAACCCCTCCCCCCTTAGGGGCTGGGGTTTTAGTGATAGAATGCCTGACTAGCATGTGTGAAGCCCTGGGTTTGATCCTCAGAACCACATAAAAATAAATAAATAAAATAAAGGTATTCTGTCCAACTACAACTAAAAAATATATATATATTTTAAAAAGTTAGACTTATCTGGGTGTGATGGCACATGCCTGTAATCCCAGTGGGTAGGGTGGCTGAGGCAAGAGGATTAAAAGTTCAAAGCCAGCCTCAGCAAAAGCGAGGCACTAAGTGACTCAGTGGGACCCTGTCTCTAAATGAAATACAAAACAAGGCTGGGGATGTGGCTCAGTGGTGGAGAGCCCCTGAGTTTAACCTCTGGTATCCATCCCCCCAACAAAATCCTCAAAAAAAAAAAAAGGCTTTTTCATCACCCTAGCAAACAAGCCCCAGCAGAAAAGAGTTGTAATCATTCTGCATTGTTGTAACCTCAGTCTTGGCACACAGTAGGCACAAAATCAATAAATAAATGTTGAATAAACAAGTGAACCAAGGAATTTATAAATCTTCCTTGCCAAAATGACTAATTTTTAAGGGCTGATGCAAGTTCTCCCCACAGAGAGTGAGACTTTCAAGTAATTAACCAGCAAGCAAAAGTCGCAAATTTCAGATTACATATATCCAAGTGACAGGTGTCATTTAACGTAAGTGTGCATGTGTGTGTTCACATACAAGTAAAAATATGTAGGGGAGAAGGTGGTCACTGGGTCATTTAATGTAAAGCATCTTTTCTTTTTTTTTTTTTTTTTTTTTTAGCTGGTATTGGGAATTGAATCCAAAGATGCTCTACCACTGAGCTCCATCCCTAGCCTTTGTGTTTTATTTTGAGACAGTATCTCCCTAAGTTGCCCAGGCTGGTCTTGAATTTATGCCCCTTTTGTCTCAGCTGCCCTGATAACTGGGATTACAGGCATGTGCCACTGTGCCTGGCTTGCAAAGCATCTCTTAAAAGACACTGGGAACTCTTGAGGATCTAATTTAGAGGCCACAAAAGGAACTATAACATAGGATTTTGTTGGGGGTGGGGGGGGTGGATACCAGGCATTGAACTCAGGGGCACTGAACAACTGTGTCACATCCCCAGCTTTATTTTGTATTTTATTTGGAGTCAGGGTCTCACTGAGTAGCTTAGCACCTCACTTTTGCTGAGGTTGACTTTGAACTTGCAATCCTTTTGCCTCAGCCTCCTGAGCCACTGGGATTAGAGATGTGTGCCCCTGCTCCAGACTCTTGAGTTTTACAGGTTTGTTTTTGTTGCTAACTGGACTCTTGCATTCACCAGATCGCTCTGGATGATACACTTGCCTCTTCTTGGAAATTCAGAGCAGCAGCCTCACTTGCTCCATGTTCAGAGACAAATTCTCAAGATGCATCATTTGGGGGAATGGCAGCTCTTTGGCTTCCCCTCCTCCAGCCACATGATGACTGAGGGAAAATGCCTATTTCTGTGAGCAAGTCTTCATTGTTTTCAAAATCATCAACTTGTAATCTTTCTTGCATTTATGATGTTGATTTCTTACAATTTACTCTGGGTTTCCCAACCACTTCTCTGAGCAGGACAGAAGAAATTGCCTCCTCTAAATCTTGATCCATCTAAAGCAGATGAAGTTGAGGTCAGAAAATGCCTTTAAAGTGTTATAATTTTCATGTGTGGTGGCACATACTTGTAATCCTAGCAGACCTAATCCTAGCAGCTCAGGAGGATGAGGCAGGAGGATCAGAAGTTCAAAGCCAGCCTCAGCAAAAGCGAGGCACTAAGCAACTCAGCGAGACCCTGTCTCTAAAGAAAATATAAAATAGGGCTGGGGATGTGGCTCAGTAGTAGAGTGCCCCTGGATTCAATCTCCAGTACAAAAAAAGTTAATGTTTCTATTATTATTATTATTATTATTATTATTATTATTATTATTATTATTGGCATTGTGGATTGAACCCAGGAGCACTCTTCCACCAAGCTACATACATAGTCTTTTTCATTTTTTATTTTTGAGATAGGGCCTTGATAGATTGCACAGGCTGGCCTCAAACTTGTGATCTTCTTGCCTCAGCCTCCTCAGTTGCTGGAATAACAGGCATGTACCTTAGGCCAAAGGGACCTTTTTAACAAGGGAGGGGCCCTAAACCCTGGATTCCCTGCTAGAGGTAGGCAGATGGTGTAAAATACATCACCTGAAAATGACTTTCTGGTACAGAGTCACCAGATTGGTGAGAAGCAAGGCCCAGGCTTCAATAAATGTCGCTTGAGACCCTTCTGGTATGAATCCGAGCTCAACAGGGCTAGGTTAGTAAGGGGGACTGTACTGTATTTTTGCAACTCTGAGATTTCCCTTATAACAACATTTTTTCTGGAAGGAGTTTAAAATGAAACAAGCTTTAGAGGAAACAGGAGAAAGAAGGCAGGAGGAGGTCAAGCTCCCTCCACACCCTGACACACCCTGACTGTAGCTGACAGGGACACAGTAGACATGTCTCGAGTGGGGGCGGGGTGAGGGTCTAGTTGCAAACATGCTTCACAGCAGTGCACCCAACTCATCCAAAAAGAAAAAAAAAAAAAAAAACAACTTTGTGTGCTTCTCCAGGACCCTCATCCTTGAGGATTAGTTCCAAAAGGCCTTGGTCATCCCTGCCACCCCCCCACCCTCCGCAATTCCCCCCGTGTCTTGCGGAGTCCATTCTGTTACCTCCACCTCTGGCCTCTGAGTCTCCTGCAGTTCCCTTAGGACAGAGAAAGGGCAGAGGCACTGGCACCCCTTCCCACTGGATGACACCCTCCTTTTGTCTAACACAACCCATCACCACCTTGCTCCTTTTGTTTGCCCCTTCTCTCCTGGATGGGTAAGATCTGAATTCTCCACCCCCTGCCCCCAGAGCCTGGCAGGCAACCTGGGGGTTGTTCTCCCCCCTCCCCAGGAGAGGCAGCCCTTGACAGAGTCACCCCAGAGTCGAAGCCAATAACCCCCTCCCCCAGTGTGTGTCATCTGCCCCCTGTCAGCCTCTCTGTGGGTCCTTGATACCAGGCACCTGAAGAGGTGTGGGGGGGCGGCTGGTTCGGCCCCTCCTTCCTGGCTCTTTCCCAAGTGCCTAGAGTACTCTGCCCTTGCCTGAGCCCTTGGCACTCTTCAGCCTAATCCTGGCCATCCCTGGCTGCAGGAGGTGGCTCTTTGGAGACGTTGGACATTCTTGGACTCACGAATTGGGGAGGGCGGTGGCTGAGGGTGGCAACCCTATTCCAGAGAAAGGGAGGACCTCCGGGCCTAGGTCTTACTTAGTGGATGACCTGGCCTTAGCCTGTCCGGGTATCCTCATGCTAGGTCTCTGCTGTTGGCGTGTTTGCCTGGGCATTGCATTTCTCCAGTCACCCAACTGTACCTCGGAGATGGCCTTGGGTGCACGCCCACGTCCCCCTTGCCTAAGGCATTTCTCTGCATCTGCTGACCTGCTTTCCCTAGCAGCAGGGGTGCGGGGGTGGCATCTACCTCAGCAATCAGCCAAACACAGGGTTGGCGAGCAGGGCCCTGGGGGACTGCTAAGCTAGGTGAGGGGGGGCTCTGGCCAGGCTGGCGAGCAGGCCAGGAACCGAACCGTGGGGTGCGGGCACCCTGCTTGGGGCGGGTGCCGCTGCTGGGCTGGCCCAGTACTGCTCTCAGAGGGGAGTGGGTTTTTCCTTGAAAGGTTGCCCTGTGTAACTCCTCTCTGAGGGGACACAGCCCTCCCCTCTCCAAGTGTCAATTTATCAATCTGCGAGATTGATAACTCCCAGCACTGCTCTGTGCACCCGCTCCGCTCTCCGGGCTCAAGGCGCCCCAGCCCAAGGTGGCGTCACTTGCCTGGGAGGGGGTGATGTGGGGGCCTCTCCCCTACCCGAGACCTGGACACCTGCAGCTGGCAGCAGAGGGGGAAGCTTCAAAGTAAAGGTTTAGGGGAGCTGCCCAGGGAATACTTTTTTTAAGCATGTGCCCTTCCAGGACCCCAGGACCAGCTAGGAGATCTGAGACTCAACTAGTTCAAGAACTACAGGGACTTGAGGCACCCCCTGGCAAAACTTAGTGGAAAGTAGCAACTGGTTTATTTTTGCCAACCTCGGAGGGAAGGGGTGCTACTGCAGTTTTCTGGAGATAAGGTGTTAGACTCACAGACTGGAAGTGCTCACCAGGCTCAAGAACCCTACAAATGAGGATATAGGCTAGCCCAGTGGTGTAGGCATTTCTTTGATGTGGGGTAAGAGTCGTCTTGGAACACCAAACCATCGTCAAAAGTCAATTGAGAGGGAGCAGCTAGGTCTGAGGATAATTCTAGTGGGTGGGGCACAAGAAGCAACGCTAAGATAGCTAACATGTTTAACCTGTTTGCTCTCCCATTCTTTCAATTTTTGCAGTTTGTAATGCTCATGCATCTGGGTGAGCTTGACAGCCCGCATGGGCCTTCTGTTCCCTCCTGGCGCCGCCCCCGGTGCAGCCAGAGCCTGGCCTCAGGAGCTGGTGTGATGCCTGTGCCCGCTTGGTGCATGTCAATGCCACCGGCGCTGCTGCCGCCGCCTATGCGGTCCGGGTTTTGCAGGTGGCTGGAGCTGTATTTCCAGCGCTGTCTATTGTTTAGTGATGTTGGCTCTCCATCTGATCAGAGCCAGAGCAGTGCGGGACGCCCCATGGGATCAGAGTGCTCCCCCACCTGGACTCTGCTCCTCACATCCTCCTGCTGGGTTTCCAGCCAAGCCTGACTTTATTATGTGTCTCTGCAGTGCAGCCCCAGCAGCCAGATCGAGAGGAGGAAAGCCAGCGACTACAAAGAAGACAGGAGCGCAAGGGAGGCCGGTGGGCAGGCTGGTGCCAGCTGGAGTGCAGAGAAGCCAGGGCGCAGCCGCCATGCCGTTCTTGCCCAGGAGGATGGGAGTGAAAAACCGGCCTCTGTCTCAGAGCAAAGCCTGTTCCAGGAAAGGACATGACCTTTGTCCTTGGAAAAACCCACAGAGCACTCCTAGGCACATTCCCACCCTGCTAAGTTGTTTATCTACAAATAACAGGAGAGATCTGCTGCACCAGGTGTCCCTGACTCAGTCAGGCTAGGTGGGGATCCATAGCAATCCCCTAGAAGCCACCAATCAGCATGAGACAGGGAAATACCTGGGATGCCAGATGACCCTCCCAGTAGTTTATGGTGTTGAGAAACCATGTAGTTCGGCAGGAACACCCCTCTTGGCTTAAGCCAATCAGTTCAAATATGAATACCCCTTTTGTACTGACCAATCACCCCTACCCAACTTGTTCCCGCCAGTGAATGTGCTAATCATGATTTGCTAAGAGATGCTATGATATATGTGTGGGTCCCTGCCTTCTCCAAAGACTGTATAAAACTGCTGCAAACCCTGGACTCAGGGCCTCTTAGTGTCATCTGTTGCTGTGTGTGTGCAGGGATGACCAAGCTAGTTTGCAATAAACACCTCTTTGTGGCTTACATGGATCTTGGTCTCTGGTTGTCTTTAGGGGGTCCTGAATTTGAGCATAACAGGGAGCCCGGCTCTCGCCACCACCTGCTCGTCCTCCTCCTCCAACGCCACCTCCTGTTAGAGTCTGTAAACAAGTCAGGATGGCACCTGGCATTTTGCCAGAGAAATGTTAGAGTCCCTAAACAAGTCTGGATGGCGCCTGGCAAAATGCCAGAGGGAGTGGTTTGTGAAGTAAGGCCAGCGAGCCATTAAGTGTGGAGATTCCTTATTGGTTGACTGCTATATCAAGTTTATGTTAATTAGATAAGCTGTGTGGAATGTATAAATACCCCTCCTGTCCTACAATAAAGGAATCCCACTCCTGCTGTATCAATCTACACAAGTTGTTTGTCATTCCCCTGTTATTTTGCCCAGCTAGCTGGGCTGCGGCAACCTCCCTCCTCTGCAAGCCCCAGGCCCATTGAGGCAGCTAGCTGGCTGGTGACTTGGCACCAGCCTGGGGATTGGCTGCGGCAGCTGCTCTAGGGCAGGCAGCAGCGGCTGGGTGCACAGGCTGAGCGATGCCCAGGGCATGGGCACACCTGCACGCTGCCGCCTGAGCGCCCTCCCCCCCTTCCTCCTCTGGGGGCGGCGCAGGACCTAGCTGAGAGCCAGAGAAGGGGGCATGAGCCAGGGGCCCCAAGCTGAGGCTTCTGAGTCACTATGGCCTTTTTGAGCCCCCACCCCCAAGTAGGCTGAGTTGAGGTACCCCCTTGCCATCCATCATAATCTCCAAACCAGGCGTTTGGGCATTTTTTGAGCCATTAGTATTTATTTATTTATTGTTTGTGTGTGCAGCAGGGGATATTTGGAGCCTTTTTTTTGGGGGGGGGTAGTGAGCTCCCACGCTCCAGACCGCCTCCCTGTCTCCTCCCCTCCTGAGACACTCTGGACTCCAGCCCCATTCCCCCTCCTCAGATGGGTTCATTGTGAGCTCCACAATGGGCTGCAAAATCCGGCAAGGGGCGGATGAGAAGGAGAAGGATAAGAAGGGTGAGGGTGGCGGTGGGGTGGGGGAGGGAGGGGCCGCAGGGGCGGGGTGGTGGGGGTGGGGAGGAGGAGGGGGGCGGCTTTTTTTTTTTTGCATAACTCGGCTCAGCTGAGTGGCCTCCGGACTCCCTGCGACCCCGCTGGGACCTGGAGCCCCCAGCTGCCACATTGAAACAGGCAGGGACCCGGTGTGCCCCCTGGGCGTCCCTCTGTCCCAGAGGGGACTCGGCTTGCCTGGCAGCGCCCCCCACCCCCAGGGAGGCCGCCCGGACCTGCTGTCCACTCCCTGCAGCCGGTGACCTGGCTGCAAAAAAAAAAAAAAAAAAAAAAAGTTTCCGAGAGGCAGGCGGAGAAAGGAGAGAAGGGCTACCCGGAGGGGGGGGGCAGCGAGGGGGAGCCGGCTGCGGAGGGCAACTGAGCTCCCTGAGCCCCGACATATCCAGGCGGAAGGATGCAGGCTAAGCCGCGCTTGGTGAAAGGTGAGCGAGCAAGGGGGGATGGAGCTAGGAAGGAAAAAGAGAGAGAAGGAGGAGGGACCCACGCTAGCAGGCGGAGAGGAGGAGGAGGCGGCAGAGGATGTAGAGGAGGGGGAGGAGGAAGGTAGGAGAGGGAGGCGGTGGAGGGGGCACG
Organism: Urocitellus parryii; assembly: GCF_045843805.1. NCBI lineage: Eukaryota > Metazoa > Chordata > Mammalia > Rodentia > Sciuridae > Urocitellus > Urocitellus parryii. The sequence goes on from NW_027552297.1 coordinate 302,055, forward strand.
CTGTCACACTCTACCCGCCAGGACCCTTTCTGACCCTGGAGCCAACGCTCGCCAGGACTCGGGCCTGGGGTCGCCTACAAGGGGCCTTTGTTGCTCCCTCCTTTCGGACCCTGGGCCTGCGTAGCCAATCAAGGGGTGCGGCCCAACTTGGCATGGATTGTGAATCTCGGTGCTGGCGAGGGGAAGAAAGAGGCAGCCAGGATGGGCGCCCGGGAGGCTGGAAGCTTCCAGGCCGCCCTTGCTGGCCCAGGGCCTCGCTGGCTTTCTCCTGCCCCCTCCTTGTTGCCTGGGGATGTGGAGAGAGGCAGGTGCTGCCTGTGCGTGCTTCAGGTGCAGCATCCGCCCCGCCACCCGACGCCCCCTCCCCGCCCCCTGCCAGGCCGCGCTCCTGGCTGGGCACCCCCCCCACTTCCTGCCTGCTCCGCTGAGGCCAACTGGGTAGGGAGCCTCTGCCAGGAGTTAATTGTCTGCGCCAAGCAGGCGGGTCGCAGGTCCCCCAGGGAGCGCTGCAGCCTTCCTCTCAGTGTGCCAGGTACTCACCTTCCACACCCTGGCCAGCTTCCTACACCGAGTCCCCAGGGTGCAACGTTTGTGATGATATGGATGTATAGGTACACACACGCACACACACACACACTCCTTCTCCTTGCTTTGTTTTCTGTTTACACTATGTTCCTGGCTCCAGGGGCCCCTGGAGAGCAGAGGTTCTGGGGAGAGATAGTGTTTGTGCTGAGCCCCTCCCCTGCCATTTTTCTCTAACAGGCAGCCCTCTCCTGGCCTGGCCTGCTGCTTTGTCCCAATTCCAGCCCCTTCGATGGGTGCTTAGCCACCTGGACACACTGAGGGATGACTGAGGAACAGGATGAGAGTGTCTATATACCTCTGAAGCCTTAAAGTCCTGAGGCCCTTGTCCTCTGCCAACTCCTTTGATGACTTCTGGCTGTAGCCCAGTTCTGCTCTGAAAAGTTCATTTCCTGAAGGCCTGAGCGGGAAGGCGCTGGTGCCCTGCTCTCTTCCTGCCAGCCTTGCTCTTGCCTGGAGTGGTTGAGACTGAATCTGGCAACTAGCCACCTCCCTCCTCCTAAAGTCCCAGGAAATCCAGTGGCAGCCAGCCTGAAGAGACGCTCCCTGTCATCCTAGAAGAAAACCAACTCAGTTCAACTTTCAGCAGCCGGACTGTACCTCTATTACACTTTGGAAGAAGTTGGTCTTAATTCTGCTCCTTGTTCTGTATCCCAATTCGGAATAGCCTGTTCTGTCCCACAGAGGTGGGGGTACCAAGGGTGTTCTGATCAAGAGAAGGAAACCAGAAGAGAGACTTCCTGAAGAGAAGAGGGAAGAAGGATCAATGATTGTCCTTTTACTGAATAGAAGGGCACCCACAGCTTTAAGTAATATTTGATTTCTTTTCTCTTTTCCTGGCACATTGCTCACTCCTTTCTAGAGCCACTTAAGAAGAAGATATTGGAATTGGAACTACTGGATGCAAAAAGAGGTTTTTTTTTTTTTTTTTTTTAATCAGGCAGTATTTTTTGGGTTAAACTTGCAGATTTTTTTTTTTTTTTGTAAAGATGCAAAGCTTGCCAACCTATAACCTGGTAATGTGTCTTCATATCTCCTTATTTTAGAAGGCAAGCCACAGAAAGGAAAGGTAGAACAGTTTGCAGTGAACAGGTGGGTGGGTGTTTCAGAGTTGCTTGAACCGAATTCTAAAACCACTCTGTGGATCTCAGAGAAAGACTTAAGAATTGGTCTTCAGCCTTTCACGAAATGAGCCTTGAAATGATTTTAAATGAATCTACATATACATGTGTGTATATGTAGCTGACAATTCAAGCAAATTGAGGAAGGAAGATAACTAGGTGGGAGAAGACTAGTGAAGGCATTTTGAGAAGTACTGTACATACCAGCCACACAATCTTTCTGCAGAACCTTGGCATCGGAAGCCCCCTGATTCTTTCCATGGAGCTTTACATTTTCTAAAAGCAGCCACAACCTTTGTCTCTCACCATTTTGCCTTTTATTCAGTTTACTGGAGTGCATAGTGTGGAGATGTGGCCACTTATCAAAGGATAAATTAAGAGAGTAGATAATTTGAATAGATAAGAGTTACAGCAGGTGAGGGATTTATTGCTTTTCAAGAATTGCCCTCCTTCTCGAAAGCAATATTCAAACGTGTGCACTTAAGTGTGGTCAGCTCCGCACCAAGTGTTTGAAATGGCAAGATCTTCACCTTTAAAGATGCTTGAAGGTGCTTCTTAAGGAACAGTGGTACCTTTTACATTTAATTTTATTTTATTTTGCCTCCACTGCTGTGTGTCAGGGCTAATGTGGAGGCATTGTGGACTTCCCCAGCTCCGTGCATTCTTCAGTGGAAGTCTTTTGACCATAATTCATAATTGATCTTGGAAATATGAAAGCCAATAGCAGGAAGGATAGACAGAAATGTAACAATTTTGAATGGATGCTTAGAGAGTGTGATTTGAAAGCATAGGCATTGCTGCTTTGAAAATCAAAAGGCCTGGGGGGGGGGGCTCACTTCCCACCTCGGGGACACAGCCTCCCTCTGGAGTGTCCCACCAGGATGTTTGTCCTTCTTTGGAAAACCCAGATTTACTGGAGGGAGGATACCCAACAAATAGAGGAGGGGGCTGGGGTGGTAGGGCAGGGAGTGAGCAGCCACATTGGTTTTCCAAAGCCTTGTGATTTTGTTAAAAACAAAAAAAAGAAAGAAAAAAAGAAAAAAAATCCATGAATATTACAAAAGTTGCATTTTCTGACTGATTTTCCTACACCCCTTTCCCCTTTTTTGAGTCCTGGTGGTGCCGCGTGGTAGTTGCAAGGATTTGTTCCCTTTGATAGTTTTGGCCTCATTCACCAGGCTGTTCCCATCTTGCTCACTGATGCTGTTTCGGCTGATGATATCAGATGGTTTGGTAACAATTACCTAGCAGTTCCCTCTGTCACTCAACATTAAGGAGCCCTGTCTCCCTTTACCCTATGGCTGGCTGCTGCTGACTTCCTCAGATCCACACAACTGCTTCTCTCATTTCTATGGAAAAGGAATACGTCTTTTTTCCCAGCTTCAATTTGAAACTTTTGAATAATTTGTACTGCTGTCAGTTTTTATCCATCTAGCAATAGCCTGTTAATTACAGTTATTAATATTAATTATCACTCAGGCTGTGTCCACATATCCCCACTCCAACATCCAAAACTACCCCCAGTGACTTTTCTCTCCTTCCCTCCCCTTCTTTGTCTTCTTCTGCCAGGCCCAAGCTCCTCCAAAGTCCATTTTATAAATTTGGTAGTCTAGGGACCTGGGAAAAGTGTAGCTCACCATTGCTAGAGTTTCCATGGAAAAAATAATTGAGATGTAATAAATAGAGGAATTCTGAGGTTACAGGTTTCTTGATTCATCTGAGACCACATACAAGTGTAAATTGTCGACATTTGTTTGGCTAAATGTCCATGATCTTGCAGGAAGGGCAAAACAAATCCTTTGTGCATTCAATAGCTTTCTATGTGGATTGGGGTAACTGATATTTAATCCTAATATTTAATCCCCCCAATTAAGTTACCTATTCTTAGCTTTGGAAGGGCCTGTTTCATTCTAGAAAACATTCTTTATGTCTAGTAATTGTTGTTTAGATTCTTACACCTGTTTCCTTGCAAAAACTTAATAAGCAATAAAATAAGATAACTGTGTGCCTCTGGCAGGAAAATCCTGCTAAATGTTTAACCATAAGGTGCCGGGTATGCATTAATAATGAAAAGTGCAAAATGCTGGTGACTTAACAGTCATAAAGTAATTCTACAGAACCGCCAGCCCTAGCAAATGTTGTGGCCTGCTATAGCACGTTCACAGAGGAGGAGGAGGGGGAACCATGCAAGGAGGAAACCGGAACCAGGCATCTTGGAGTACAGCTCTCCTGGCTGGAGTCAGAAGGCTGGGGACCTGGTTCAATCTAATACAAAGTTGCAATAATTGCTATATCTGTAGCTAAGCTGGTGGCTGTGGAATTTTTCCCCTGATGTAGGATTTAATAGTCTGGCAATTAGATGCATTGATTTCTCTTAACTGTTCATTTGGATGTGTAAACGAAAGGAACTCACCACTGAGGCCAGCGTGCACACTTGCTGCCTGGCTCTGGAAAAGACTCATTTAGGTGGCAGTGGTGGGAGTGTGTTTTCAAGGCAGCATTAGGACCAGCTCCCTCTTCTTTTAACATCTCTCCCCATTTTAGCAATGAAATGAAGGGAGCCTGTTCAAACACTCTTTTAAAACACAACAGTGTCTACTTTTGTCTGAAAAATTAAAAGCAACCATTGCTGCCTCTGGTGCTTCAAGAGTAACATCTTTGTCTCAGGGTGGCTCAACTTGGTTGCATACTTTTGGCATGTGGTCTGTTAAATATCAGAGGGAGAAAACACTTTGTCTGGGCTCTTCAGCAGAGTGTCTTTCTCTCTTCCTCTCCTCCTTCACAACATTCTAGGATTTTGAGCTACCTGTACCAGGAGCTCTGTCAAGCCCTGAGTGAGGGTGACCTGGTTGGGGGTTAAGGCCATCATCTTGGAACTTTTGGAAGGCTGGTGGCTGGATACATCAATGGTTCAGAAAGTGTGTAGATTAAAAACTCTCTTGAACATTATTTCCCCCTTACTTCCTGCTCTGGGACCTGCAGTTTTCCTTAAGTGTCACTAACTTTTGGCATGCAGGCATCTTAACTGTTTCGAGGTAATCTAGTGGTGGATGGTTAGGTTTCCTGATGGCCCCATCCATTTTGCAAGGTGGGTGGGTGGCTTTAGGTGCTTGCTTTTCCTGAACCCTGGCTGAAGTAAAGTCCAGACTTGTCTATGCATGCTATACTGATGTTTGCAAAGAGTATTATCTTTATTTCTTGAACATATTTGTATAGATATCAGGGTTTCTTCCTATCTTAGTGAGTGTCTAGGGTAATTAAAACAGAAGAGTACCCTGGAAACTCTTAGTGCCTGGTTATAATAGGTAACCTCAATAGGTGTGGTTGGGCCAATTTGTCAATTTCTGCAAATTCCTGTTGGCTTCCAAGGGCATTTTGTGTGTAGATATATTAGTCTGTAATCAGAGTAGTTTTGAACTCAAAATGGATTAGTATAGCCTGGATTGGTTGTATATCCCACTTGAAGTTTTCAACACTTGTTGTCAGTTCCCTTAGCCTGCTGTGGGTACCAGGCAGGGTGAAGTGAGTGGGGGAGATAAAGATGGAAACTTTTGATTCATAATGTACCTGCCAGGATAGGGTGGCAGCCAGCGACTGGGGTTGTACACTCAGTAAATAAAAATACTTTACTGCTTTCAAGTATCACCAATTATCTGATTGGTCCACATGGCTGTCTTTAAGGAGAGTGCTGTTTTACCTATCTTCTTGTACAAAGGTTTGATTTTTAATGTCTTCTGAAAAGGGTTCTCTTTGTCTTGATTGATGTCAGGAATAAAAGCATGATGGTAACAACCCTTTGAAAGCTATTGTATTGTCAGCCCTGCCTGACAGCGGGAGGGCTTCCAGGCATTATAGATTAGTGCTGTGAAAACACTGACATTTTCTTTGTTATGTTGCTGTTGTTCTACTTGCAAAGTCAATTACATAATTTTGGAGCCCAGTTACCCAGTTGACTTTGGAAGTAGCAGGTCTTTCATTGTCTTCTTAAATATATAATTTTGTATTGTTATTGTTGCTTTGTTTTCTCCTTTTCCTTTTGAACCTGCCTCCCTCCCTGCTTACCTCCACTTCCATGTGTAAACTGCACCCTCTCACGCCCACCCCCAGTCTGTAAATGTGAACAAGGCAAACACTCTGGTTTCAATGGTGACCATCCAAATTCAAAGACCGCTACACCATTATCTCTGAATTCTTCTGCTCATTCACATCTTAGTGGCTTTTTGTTTATATAGTGACCACAGCAGCCAAGATACATAAAATACCCATCCAACAAGATTATAGTGTTGATAATCTCTTATAAAGTGGGTTGTTCTCTGGATTGGAGGTCACTAAAGTTGGCAAATTCAGAGCTTGCTTTTTAAATTTCTTTCCTCCTCCCACTTCCTAGAGCCTGCAATTCGAGCTGAACCAGGTTCCCTGGTAGATGGGACCCTGGCAAACAGATTATTATTATTATTATTATTATTATTATTATTATTATTATTACAGATGTAGAATTCAGCTAGAGCCATTGAGTTTGGGATTTAGGATCCTGGATGGCCTTGTGTCACGGGTAAAAGAGGTCTCATAGGAGAGGCATGCAGTCCATTCTCCCACTGCAGATGACAAATTGGGTCATAAGGTGTTGTTCTGAGGGGATTCCAGTCTGTCTTTTTGGGCACACTTGGGCTTGAGAAGGATTTACATCCCTGAGTGAAATCTTGCTACTGAATGGAAAAAAGCCTCAAAATGTCTAAAGCTGAAAATGATTCCACAGGGTGTTTTTATTCACCTGCCATCTTCACCATCCCTTTCTTCTCCAGAAAATCTGAAAGTCCTGACTTTCCTAACCTGGTCACAGAAGAGGTGGTCACCTGGAGCAGGGGCTTCCAGAACCATCTCTCTCACCCCACAGAACAGGGTGTAGGAGATACGCTGGTGCTGCCCACCACCACCACAGACTGCAGGTGACGGGCTCCATCAGGAAACTCTGTCCGAGGACATTAATTTTGGGCCCTCGAAGTTGTTATTATGAACCACCAGACAAGAGCCTGTGTACGCCAATAATTTGTCAGGATTAATTTTGTTTTTCTCTAATAATTAAAAATTAATATCTTGAAGTGAAAGCAGATGTTCAATACATCTTCTGAATTGGGATATAAAATGGGGCTCTGTGGATGTGCTCACTAATCTAACAGCAATTTCCCTCTCCTCCATAATGGGGGTTGCTCGCCCTATGTCACCTAAGGCCAGAGATTGAAAGCTGAGGGAAGGGGGCCTGGGTGGCACTCCTATGCTTCTTGGGTGTTTGTTTAGGAGGGAGACTTCACCAATAAAAATCTTTTTGTTTGAGCTCTGAAACTTGGGGACTTCATTGTTGAGGATGTTTAGTTGCTGGAGATATATTTGCTGAGATAATTCAAAGCATTGTGCTAGGATAGGTAAGGGGAGCCCTGTCAGGGTGAGAGTGGCTTCCTACAGATGAGTGGGTCCCCAACTGTCATGTCCTTTCACTGTTGCATGGTGAAGCTGCTTAAAGTCATGCATTCCTGGGCCTGGATCCAAGAGACCTCTGCTCACCTGGCTGATCTGAGCAGGGGCTCAGAACTATGTGTCTCTCCTTTTTTAAAAATGGGGGTAAAATATGCATAATATGAAATTTACATCTAAACCATTTTTAAGTAGTATTTAAATACCCAACATTGCAGCTGACACCACCTCCAAGTAGTGATGATTGGGGAAGGCCATCACTTCAAACTTCAGTCTTCCTGGGCAGATGTGAAAAAACTGGCTCAGAAGATGATGTGGGTTCTCAAAAGCTCATGGTTCATTTTCTTACTCCAGAGTGAGAGGTGAATCAGGTCTGCCTGCCACTAAGAGAGAGCAGGAGCCTAGCGCCATCAGGGCCAGTGGGACTGAGGTGCCAGGGACAAGGACAGGAACTTTCTAGTGATCTGGTGACCATTCCCAGGATTAGAACATTTGCCCTCTCTTTGGGGGGTGCCATTCTTCTGGAGACTAAGCCCAGCTGGGTGTGAGCTCCCCTACTGGCCTATGTGAGATCCCCATAGGCCAGATCTCGAGTGGCTCCCGCACTTGCCTGCCAGGGCCCAGGCAGCATCAGCTCACCCAGCATAGTGCACTTGGGGCAGGTTTTTCTGTGATGGGGAGAAGGGAGGAGCAGCTGTTACAGGATGGCCACTTAGCTGCCTTGATTTGTGGCATCCTTGAAGCCCCATGTTGGGCCTGTAGGACTGGGCTTTGCCTCAGCATGTGGTCTCCTCTTCCTCTGCCTCCTCCAAAGTGCTGGGAAACTTTTTCCTCCCCTGATTTCTCTGTAATTGAGATTTGCCCTTTCGTTACCTGGGCATGAACTATTTTGTGCAGCGTTGTCATTCCCTGTCCTACTGTGAGGTTTATCTCTTCTGTTGATCCTAATTAATTAAAACACACTGTTCACCTAACTCCTTTTGCACCAAATTTTACCTGCCTGAATGCAGAGTGATGCCCATCTGGGCCTGGTCAGGGAGCAGGGGGTTCCTGGAGATAGCAGGGGGTGGGGGTGGGCTGGGGCATGGCAGGTGAGGAGCTGTGCCCCTTGGCCTGGGTGCGGTGGGACTATGGAGCACTGGCAGCATACAGTGTGTTTATGCTTCCTGAACAAGAGGTTTGGTTTTGTCCTTAGCCCCCATGGGCCTGTAGGTTTGAATTTGGGGAGACGGGAGACAATCTCCAGCTCCAAGGACTCCCCAGGGAGAGGACAAGGGAGGAGAGCAGGCTGGCAGGCTGGTGGCGGGAAGATGGGACAGTTTCCTGTCACCTGAGGTGGAGGCTGCAGACAGCACTGGGTTCTCTAGGGATCCGAGAACAATACACCTGTTCTTGGTGTCCCAAGAGAGTGTCTGCAGATGCCCTGTGCCCCCCAGAGGGACAGTAGTCAGCCAGGGCCCTGGGCATGTGTGTGTTCCTCGACCTGCACACTGCTGTTCTCAGGGAGCTCTCTCTCTCTCTCTCTCTCTCTCTCTCTCTCTCTCTCTCTCTCTGTGCCACATCCATGCATCTTTAATTTCACACATCCATCTGCAATCTGGCTCCCACACTTTAGGTGCATGGGTACTCATTCCACCTTTTGGGGCCAGAGAACCACTCAGGTTCCCAGTCCCCAGAGTAACCCTGTGGAGAGCTGGTCAGTCTGGTCCTGCCTTTCTCATGGGAGAGCACCTTGCCTGGCACATGGCAGCCTGGGGGGGACCTCTGGGACCTCATGCTCCATCACAGATGAGGACCCAAGCTGGAATTCTGGACTACTGTGTTTAAAAATAAAAGGACTTCTGAACTGAATGAGTGAAGATGTAAACTGTTGAGGGAATTAACCGGTGAGTAAGTGAGTAAGTGAATGAATGATCAGGTTGTGGCTAATGAATTCCTAAGAGAAACAGCTAGTGAATGAGCTCCCAGGCAAAACTTGGGCTCCCGTGGGTGTTACTCTCTCTGGTCTCTCCTGCCCTACTGGTCTCCCTCTGCCTTTTTTCCTGCTCAGGAGGTGAGGCTGATAGCCCTCGTTCCCTGGAGCTGGAGGTGGCTTGTGCTATCCTCTTTCTTCTCAGGTGCTCCATGCACTGAGACGGTAGTTGGTGCTCACCGGGGGCCTGTGCCCTTTATGGTCATAGGCTTGAAAAAATTGTCTTTTCAAAATGATAAAAGCAATATGAGATTTTTATATTAATTTGAAATAAAACAGAATGTTTGACTCAATAAATTCCCATCCTGCTGCTTTTTGTCATCCTGCCACAGAGATTCAGGGGTCAGATGGGACATCCTTAACTGGCTCAGTGCTGGCCAGTGATGGGCAGTTCAGCTACCATTGAGTGGCCTTCAGGACCCTCCTCATGTTTCAGGGAGGGTTTGCCCCAGGATTAGCACTAAGAGTGAGGGGTAGGGTGGGGAGAAGGAAGCCGAAGGGAGGAAATGGGCAGTGCTCACAGGGAAACCTGCTGCCCAGAGTAGAAAACCAAGGCTCACTCTGAGCTGGCAGAGTGGTGCATGCTTGTGATCCCAGCAAGTGATCTCAGGAGTCTGAGGCAGGAGGATTGCAAATTTGAGACCAGCCTTGGCATTTTAGTGATGCCTTTAACAATTTATCCAGATCCTATCTAAAAATAAAAATAAATAAATAAAAAGGGCTGAAGATGTAGCTAGGTGGAAAAGCACCTCTGCATTCAATAATCTCCAGTTCTGTAAAAACAAACGAACAACCCTTTCTCCAAGGTGAGGCTCACAATGCTTTATTTTTCTTGTGGGGGATGGGTGTGGGTTGGAGGCTATGTGTTCCGTGATCTGGGGAAAGATAGTGTCCTCTTTCGGTCTTAGTTTCCCTATCTATGAAATGGGGTGGAACCAGTTGGATCAGCTGCATGTCTTAGGTGGTATAGGATTTTAATTCCTGGAACACAAGAAGCGGCAAACACACAAAACTTATGATCCTCCTGTCTTAGTCTTCTGAGCTGCTGGGATTACAGGCTTGCACCACTGCACCCAGCAATTTGGTCGATTTTTCTGAGTCACCTTGTACAAAGGCTGTGCCAGGGAACTCTTCACCAGCAAGGCCCAGGTGCATGGCATGTTCCTCTGAACCCTTGCCCACCTTGGACGTTTTCTTTCTTCTCTTTATTTCTGCCATCCCACCACTGCCCTTTTTTCTTTTTGCCCATCAGGCAAGCAAGACATTGCACATTGTTGTTGTTTGTACTTTTATTATTATTATTATTGTTAGCAAAGTTGACCAATTTGGTTCCATTTCTTCTCTGGGCAGCTGAGCTGCACTGGGTACAGGGCAGGCTGCACCCAGTAGGCATCTCTTTCCTTCGGTGAGTCCTTCCCCCACCTCCCTTCCATACATCCATTCTTCCATCTAAATCCGGAGCATCTTACCAGCTGAGCTAAGCCTGGACTCACAGGAAGATGCCTGAGAACCAAGAGGAAGCCATGTGTTCAGGGAGCCCATAGACTGGAAGGGATGAGGCCTCAATCTCCAGACCAGACAGGGCAGTCCAGCATTGAGGTCCAGGCTTAGAGCTGGGGCAGAGGGAGTTGGGGGAGATTCTTTTTGATAGGGGAAATCAGGCAAAGCATAGGGAATGTCATTTTATTTGGACCCTGAAGGGTGAAATCAGACCCACAGGAGCAGCTAAGATCAGAAGAGCACCCTTGGGTACAGGTGCCAGCCTGTGTTCTTTACAGGCAGGGTCTCATTTAATATTGGCACTAATTGATGCTTAGGTAGGTGCCTCAGGCTTTCTTTTTCATGAGCAACAATGGATCTTAGAGAATCCTCAGCTGAGCATTCTTCTCATATGGATGGATGGTCAGACTTTCTCAGAGATGCATGTCAGGTGTCCAAGGTTACACAGTGACCTTGTGGCAGAACTGTGCCTAGGGGAGTGGCAATATGTGCTGGGAGAGCTTGCTACAGCCACTGACCCAGGCTAGGACTCACTTTGGATACAGCGTGGAGAACCCTAAGCTTCTGGAGTGTGGGGGAATTCTGAGCAGATGGGTCTGGGTTTCCAACTCTGCTCCTGCACACCCTTGCTGTTTTACTGCTGAATCTTAGTTTATTTTCCTCCCTCCCAGGGAAGTGTGAAGATGGCTCCCTGGAGCCTAGTGTGGTGGTGCAGGCCTATAATCCCAGTGATTCAGGAGGCTGAAGCAGGAGGATCACAAGATCGAAGCCAGCATCAGCAACTTATTGAGGAACTAAGCAACTCAACAAGACCCTGTGTCAGAATAAAAAAAAAAAAGGCTAGGGGTGTGGCTCAGTGTTTAAGCATCCATGAGCTCAACCCATGGTTCAAAAAATAGAAAGAGATCTTAAGGGAGACAGAGCTGTAAGTTGAGTAGCCATACAAAGGAGGGTTAGTTATTTCTTCTTGTGGGACCCCACTGCAGACTCTCTCATTCCCTCTCATCTATATCTATGCTCAAAATGCAGCACTGGAGATAATGGGCAGGAAACAACAACAAACTTTTAATCTGTCACCTGCTGGGTGACACCTAGCCCTCTTGGTGATGCCAGATTTTGCATCCCTCCTCATGTCCATCCTCTCACCCCACCGGAGGACTGCTGACCATCTCAGGAGCCCCCTTGGCCAGGCACAGTGAAGCTGGCTGTGTGGGAGGGCAGGAATATGCCCCAGAATGGGTTTCCCATGTGTCTGTGTGTGTATGTGGGTATGTGTACTTGTATGTGAGTGTGTTTGTGCTTGTGTGCTCATGTGTGCTCACACATGCATCTGTACATGTGTGCATGAGTCAATGTGAATGAATGTATGTGAATGGCCTTGTGTGTCTGCAGCTGGGGGAAAGGACTTTTGTCACTGCTTGCCTGGTTCAGAATCTCAGTAGAGGGGCTGTGTTACTTTGGGTACAGTTTGTACCCAAAGTTTGGAAATCCTAGGCTCATAGGTTTGCACCCAGAGAGAATGCACATGGGTGAATTTACTTTATATGCATTCATTCAAATGGGGTGGGGTTGGAGGAGGGGAATGGAGAAGCTGCAGGGGAGGGGAAGGGAGCAAGGTTGGGAGAGGAGGCAGGGCTGGGGTGGGGTGGGGTAGGCAGTTGGGTAGGAGTCACAAGGGGAGTGGGGGGGTGGTGGCAATGGGACAAGGGCAGGTAAGGCAAGGGAGGGGGCCTGGGGCCTGGGGGATCTTCCCGCCCCTCCACCAGGGTGAGCCTGCCCAGCCCTTGGGAACGTGGCCCCTCCTGGGCCCTTGTGTGCCCGGCTCAAGGGGGCGGCCCACGGGGGCGGCCTGGGACCATTTTGAGGCATCCATCCTGGGAACACATTCCTCCCCCCCCCCCATGCAGGAGTGCTCCAAGGCTGAGGCACAATAACTCAAGGCCAGATTTGGGCACAAAGCAGCCTCGGCAGGGGTCTTCCTGGGAAGGCGCAGGCTGTCCCTCTCATTCACCCTGCCCCGGTGGGGCCAGCTTGTTCAGTGCAGCTGGCTGCCTGCTCCTCACAGTCTGGCGGCCCCCAGGACTGTGGAGTCCCAGGTCCCAAGCTGAGGGGCGTCGGCAGCTGCGAGTCTCACCCTCAGCTCGGCACCAGCCATTGGTGGGCTGATGCCCCCGCTGGCCAGATGTTCGCCTTGGGGGAGCCCTGGGGTCCCTGAGCACTGATTGACCCTCATATTTGAGGTGGGGTTAAAGGTGGCAGGCGCCATCCTGACTGCAGCCTGGACCATCCAAATGTATGGCAATAAAAATAAATGCACTTTCCAGGTCCTAGGGACTGTTCTGCGCACTCACTTCATTCATTCGTTAACATGTGCTTCACAGTATCTATGAGTAAGGCCATGATTATCTCCATTTTATAGATGAAGAAACTGAGGCACAGCTAGGACAGCTAGGACCAGATAGATCCAAATACAGGCTTCTCTGACTCCAGAACCGTGTCATCCCTGTAGGGTGCCCAGGCATGCATGGATGGGCTGGGCATCTGGGCATGGGGGGCCGTTCTGAGAGCATTTGCACATGTCCAAGAAATTAAAGATAGGTTAGCACGCAGATGGTAGTCATCATTCTGGGTTTGCCATTTCAAATTAATGCACAGGGTCCTTCCTCAGAGTATCCTCTGAGAGATATTCTGAGTCTGGGCCAGGCCTTTTGCTGTTGTGGAATCTCTCTACCTTGGGGGAACAGACAGTTGGTGTGGTGGGGTATGTGGCAGTGAGACCCCAGTAAAGAGTAAACAATTCCACCAAGAGGCAATTTCTTGCTGAGGGACTGCTCTGCTTACCTGTCTTAGACAGGGTCCACGGGGAGGACATTGCAGAGGACATTGGTGCAGGATGAAGAAAGGTGGCTGCTGAGGAAGGTGTGTAGTCTCCTCTGGCTCTGAGTGCCTTCCCCAGGGTTTCAAAGGAGGAAGGAGAAGAGGAAGCTGTGGTCCCTGCCTGTGAGGACCTGAAAGGATGAAATCTAGGGAATCTTGGGCACGTATGTCTGGAAGGGCAGGGACGAGTGCTGACTGACTCTCCTGAGAAGATTGGGGCCCAGGTGAAGAAAAGCCAGGGCAGGACAGTGGTAGAGACTGCCTGGCATGGGTGGCATTTTGGGGTGGCCCTTGGTGCATGCACATAGGGTCTGTCTGAAGAGTCCCCAGGGAAGGCCACCTAGACCTCGAGCTTTGACCCTCAAGGTCCCCAGAAGTTCTCATTGTACCTCCGAGTACCAGGGAATAGGTTGTAGGATACTTTCTTGTTTGTCTAGTGAGGAAAGGAGGGCCACAGAGGCCAGCAGCCTTGTCCTGCTGCACCTGAAGCAGGGCTTGTGACCATTTGTCAGTTGGGATGTTTGTTTCCTGGGTCTCCAGATCCCATGGAGAGGAGTTTACCAAGGCTTGTCTCCCCCTCACCCGGATGTTAGTGTTGGAGGTGGAAAGGAGATGCCCCTTTACTAACAACTGAGTCTCTGAGCCTCTTCTAGACTTAGCTACCCCCGTCCAACCAGGATCTAGCTAGGTCAATAGGAAAACAGCTACCCACATGTGCCCATTGTATCCCCAAGTCTACTTAAAATGGGTCTCCAAGCGGGCTTTACTCTGAATTTCCTTTCTGGCTCTAAATACCCATTACTCAGGCTCTTCTAAGGGAATGGAGAGGGCTGTGGATTCCCAGGACTGAGTTTGTTTTTCCACTTGGACTTGAGATGAAGGGGACAGGATATTTATCTAGTGCTTACTAAGGTGTACTCTGGTCCAGCTGCATGTTGAGTACTTGATGAGCCATTTCTCATGAGCCCTATCAACAGCTCTGTGAAGTTGGAACAATTATGCTCACCTATCTGCAGTTGAGGCACCTTTGAGGGACAGCCAGGGATCCAAGGTCATATAGGTGGCCTGATGCCACCCAGCATGCCTGCCTGAGTCACTCCCAGCACAGCTTCTACATACCTGGTGAATCACTGACATCGTGGTCCTCCTCTCCCAGGAGCTTGTCTCGGGGAAAGATGGGCAAACAGTTATGAACTCTGAGGCTGGAGACACTGTTGCCGCAGTCCGGCTGCAGCAAAATAACCGGGGAGGTGACGAGCAATTTGTGTACATTGATACAGCAGGAGTGGGAGCCGTTTATTGTAGGACAGGAGGGGTATATATAATTAACATAAACTAGAAACAGCAGTCAACCAATTAGGAATCTCCACACTTAATGGTTCACTGGCATTACTTCATAAACCACTCCCTATGGCAAAATGCCAGGTGACATCCTGACTTGTTTACAGACCCTAAGACACTGTGTTCCCCCTGAGGGAACACAGTGTGGCCAGCCCCACCCTATCCCCTACTCTGGGCCTGGAAAGCTGCTGAGGTTCAAGTGGGGGAGAAGCAGCTTGGACTGGTCAGGGGTGGGAGGACGAGGCCAGGTCCTGGAACATTTGAGTAGGTACTGGGCTGGGCTTTACCTGCTTCTTAGTTTCTTGGCTACTACAACATAGCAGTGTCCATCCCTGGGCCCAGGTGGGCCAGCAACTCTGTCCTGCCATGTGAGAGGTGTTTACCTCTTTTAGGGACTTAGGGTGGAGAGTTCTCTCTTTTATTCTGTCCCTTCCTATCCCATCCCCCAGGCCTCAGGTGCTCCACTGGCTCAACTTGGAAACTTGGATGTGCTTGTTAGGAGAGTGTGGCCTTGCTGAGGGACTCAAATCAGGAGACCCTGGAGGTTTCTGGACCATATCAAGTTGCCTGTGTGTTGTTTCTTTTTTGGGGGGCCATGCTGGGTGGAGGAGCTGGGAGCTGGGAGACAGGCCAATGACTGGTTCAGGGACAGCCAGGGGTGGAGGCTAACCACCAGCTCGTGTTTTCCTGGATCAAACTGATCCCAGTCCCTTCCTCTGGGGGTCTGGGGCCTGGCTTCCCTGCCAGCTGGGGAGCAGCCCTCTTTGGCATTTCCTGTCTGCCTCCCTTACATTTTGCACCCAGGCTCCCCAGGGGTTCCTATGGGGGTGGGACAAGAGCCTACTCTAAACTTTCTCCCTGGTGACAGTACCTGACTTGGCCTGGCATGGCTGTTGTCCCACTGAGCCTGGGTTTGGCTGGACCTCGCCTCCCTACATTTCTGTGCACCCACCTTCTGGCTGGGCAGCGGAGTCCCAGCCAGGTCCCCCTCCCGGTCTGAGCCAGAGAGCCACAGTCTGAGACACTCCTCAGAGACCCCTGGGCATGCCTGTGGGCTCCGGAAGAGGCAGAAGGGTTGGGGATGAGGAGAGGCATGAACTGGCCTTCTGGGGCAGGAGCCAGGACCGAGGACTCTCTGGACTTAATTCTGAGGCCGTTTTGAGGACCTCCAAAGCCACAGCATCTCGCTGCTCTCCCCGCCCCCCAGGCCCACCCCACACACGGGTTTGCCTTTCCAGGCATCCTCCTTGGGCCCCTCCCCTAGCCCTCCTGGGCCCCCTCCTTCCTCCTTGACCCACTTTAGTCCCCTGTTGCTGGGGGAGGGGAGCACACAACTGGCGGCTCTGATCCTGGCTGCCTCCCTCAGCATCCCTTGGGGCGGGCTCTGGACGGAGCCAGCAGGCTGAGCTGGCCTGGCCCCAGGAACTGGCACACTGTGTGTTCCTAGTGGCAGCCTTCCTGCCCCCTCCACGGACAGACAGTTCTGGACAGCTGCCCCTGCCCAGGCCCTGGGGAGGCCCTGCCAGGACCCAGCTCCAGTTCCCCCCATCCCAGGGAGCAGTGGCTTCAGAGGTTCCTCCTACCTTCTTGCCAAGCACCATTCCCAGAGGGGAGGGGGGCAGGGCCAGGTCCTGGCCTCCACCCGTCCTTCCCCTAAGTTTCTGCTGGACAGCCCGAAGCTCCAGTCAAGTCCTGTGTCTGCTCTTAATCTCTGTGACTTGGGGAACTTCACCAGCCCTCTCTGGGCCTCATCTGTGCATTTAGGAAATGGAGCAGATCACTGACGTTTACTAAGCGTCACTGTGTTCCAGGGACTCGGCTAACTGCTGTACATTGATGACCTCATTGTCACGTGGGAATGCCATGAGCACACTTTCCTATTCGGAACGTGAGGCAACTGAGGCACAGGAAGGGGAAGGAACATACTTTTGAGGTCACTCATACATGGAGTCCCGGGCAGCCTGATGGGTGACTTGTCTTCACTCTGCCATTCTCTATTTGATCCTGGCACTGGGGCTATTAACTCTTCAGGGACTAGGACAGGGCCCTTTGAGGACTTTAGATGGGGGCTTCTTCTTGTGGGGCCATTCATTCTGTCCTGCTCAGGTGGCCTGCCGCCCTGCCACATGACAGACTGTGGGAAGCTAAGTCCACAGACATCCCAGCTGGAGACACCCCCTCCCCCATTCTGAGTCCTAGTCCTGGGGTTCAACGACTTGACTCCAGCCTGACTGTGCCCTCGAATGAACATCACCCCCAGCACAGGGGAGGTCCCCCTCCCAGCATGCCAGCTGCAGGGCCAGGAGCACACAGGAGTTGCCTGTTAGGACCCCAGCAATTCTCCCTCCCATTTCCCAGCCAATGAGAAATGCAAAAAATAGGGTGGGCGGGCTGGGCCCTAAGGGGCTGTTTGAATTTCGGAATCTGCACTCCCCTCATCTCCACATTTGCCTTGACATGGGTCCTGTGTCTGGGAACCTTTTCATGTCACCTCATTGTTTTGCTGAATAAAAGAGGGGGTGGGAGGTGGGAGGAGGCTCTGGGAGCAAAGTCAGGAAATTTTTTCTTATTTGCCTAATTTCCTCACTCAAATGTGTCTTGTGATTAAATATTACTTTATTCTATCCTGTGTGCTTAGGTCAGAGGCCAGGTTTTTTTTTTTTTTTTCTGAACAGGGAATTGATAGTATCTGGTCTTTCCATCTTGAGACTTCTCACTCCATTCCCTTTCTTTCTCTTTTTTATCTCCCACTCTTGGAAAAGCCATCGTCTTCCCTTCTGGAACCTATCTCCTCTAGAGAGAGCACATGGGTGGTGCCAAGTGTTAGTCAAAGGCAGTGACCCTTACAGTGCTCACTCAGTGGAAAAGACTGCAATGACTTGGTCATGCTGCCCTCCTTGGCCCAGGGTAAAGCACCGAGCAGAGTGGGCAGTGGATTTATAACAACAATTCCTGTGTTCTTGGTCCTGGTCCTTCTGGCCTTGCCTGAGCCTGCACTCCATCACTGTGATCTCTCCGTGGCCCTTTACATGCCTGCCCTTGGGGTGATTTTAAAATACTGTCTATCCTGAGCCTCCTAGCCATGGCCTCCTCTCCTTTTCTTCCTTCCCAGGCTCATCTTGCAGTCACTCTTATTCAGGAACCTCCATGGCTCCTGTTACAGCTGGGTTAGGGATGGGAAGGGTGAGTCCACTCTTCTAAAAGTAGAAAAATTAGATATCAGGATGTTACTGTCTATGGAGGAAGAAAAATTTTAAATTGTCTTCTAAAACACAGATAAAATTTACAGAGCATACTGTATGCCAGACATGAGGCTCGATGCTTTGATCACCTGTATCTCTCAGTCTTCCTGAAAATTCCATGAGGTGGGTCCTATTCTTCCCATTTATTAATAAGGAATCAGCATAAAGAAGTTAACCTTGCTAAGCACATGTGGTCTGGGTGTGTACCACGGCCTTATCATTTTTTCTTGCCCTTCGTCTCTCTATGAGTTTATTGGCACCAAAACAATAATGCTAAATGCAGAGTAGGTTTCCTGCTAAATTCCCCCTGAAGCCTATCAGGGCACACATTGCAAACTAATGTCTCTCAGGCCCAAAATGCAGCCCCATGGCTCCCAGGCATACCTTGGTTTTACAAGGCTTCCAGTAATGTGGAGTCTCCACTCATCCCCACTCAATACCCCAATACCACCATAGGATCTATAAATGCATAAGCCCCACTTTGCAGATGTGGACTGAGCAGGGGGGTTGCTGGAGCAATTAGCCAAGGCTGTGGGGTGTGTATGTGGCTGGACTGGAAAACCGACCCATGTTCTCACAGTTTCTGAAAGCCTGCAAGAGTCACTCACAGGCTACAAAGCACTAGAAAGTCACATTATTTTCTAAGCAAAAATAACCATTGGAGATATAAATCCTGAGCTTAAAATGGAACAGTGACAACTCCATTTTTTGTTTTTCTGCCCACATCTTTCCCAGGAGGTGATTTGAGGACAGAGTCCCACTTTTAATAAACACAGAATGATGGAAGTTGGAATTGCAATGCCTATGTATATATAATTAGAGGAACCACCCTCATTCTTGTATTTTAGTCAATATTTAGATTCAACATATCTCAGAGAGTTTGAGAGCCTTACAGTGACTATAAGAATCAACTGGGACAATGTAACAGAATTAGTTCATTGGGACTTACATGCAAGACATATTTATAAATGTCTCAACCCTATCATACCACTTGATTTTGATTATATTATCATTTCGATCCCTGGGTACATTGCAAACGCTTTGGTCTTAACCAGATGTAATTCAACTATGGTCAATATTGGTGGTTATGAAACAATGCAACAAAACACAACGAGAAGTGACTTTTGGACATATGTGAAGTCTGTCCTTTGGCCAATGGAATGGATTATTCACAGTGCCAAGCTTAGGCGCCCCTTCCCCAGGATGTACAATGTGAATCAAGTGGGTAAATGGTGAGAATGGCCTTAGGCCTGAGCCTAAGCAACTTCATTTTAAAAACTCCAGTTTGAATTAGGCAGTCTCACCAGGCACACACACAAATCCCTCAAGTATGACCTCAGACAAATACTTCCCCTTACTCAGATAAACAGAGTGAAGAGTCTGGCAGGCTGTCCTCTCCTGATAAGAAGATAAAGTGAGAAGATAAGGGTGGAGACCACCAGACCAGATGTTTCTGACCCCAGGGTAAATGATGTCCTGGAGAAATCTGGTGGTAGCTGATAAAGATTTCAAGGGGGGTAATACAGCCCCAAAATTTAGTGTAAAAATAGAGCTAATGAACAGGGATTTAGCCAACTGAAACAAGGATGCACTCAGGCTGGAAAGCATGTCAAGGAATTGGACTGACATTTCATTACGTATCATCATTCTCCTGATGAGATCCTCATCACTCTCAAACTCTATAACCTCATCTGGACAGAGAGGGCCTCAACTTCTTTCTATGACCCTCTCCTCAACAGGTCATCCACTCCATGCCAGGAAAAACCTGCCTTGTTTCTGCACCTGATTACTGTGAATCATCTTCACAAGATATCTCAGAATCAAATTAATTAAGGTGGACTTGTTCTCATCAAGGAGACAGTGTTCTAAAAGCAAAAGCAAAATCATTAAAAAATATTTCCTGACTAGGTACCTGACAAGTACTCTTTCATAGCCACACGTTTATATAAGCCATAAAAAATAAGAGGAGCCCTGTCCCAAAGTTTTGAGATTACATTCTGCATTTGGCAAGAGTAGGAGTAAAATGACATTACCAAATTTCTGTACACAGATAAGGCTAAAGGACTACTGTTATTATGGCACTAATTCCGCCTTTTGTAATAGATGAGGTTTATACAGATGTTCAATATCAAAAAAAATATTCAAAGTCCCACAAGTACTGTGTGTGTGTGTGTGTGTGTGTGTGTGTGTGTGTGTGTTTATATGAGTGTAGTACTGGTGGTTAAACTGAGGGAATATTATTCCTGAGCTATATCTTCAATTTTTTCATTTTTTTAAAATTTTGAGACAGGATCTTACAAATATGATTTCTTGTGTGCCCACAATTTTTAAGTACATATCAAGATCAAATATGCCTGACCCAAAGGCAAATCTTATCTCCTTTAGGATCCATGATTCATCATTATTTTTAAATTCTCTTAAAAGTTAAGAAGTGACTTTTTTTTTTCAAAAATGGGGGTTACACACATATGGTGGCTCACGTCAGCAATCTTAATAATTTGGGAGACTTAATCAGGAGAATCATAATTTCTAATTCAACCTAAATAATATGAGAGGGCCCTAAGCAACTAAGCAACACTTTGTCTGAAAACTGAAAATAAAATAAAATACAATTAAAAAGAGCTGGTGATAAGGGGTTTATGAAAACTATCCTGGGTTAAGTACTCATTCCTCTCCCCTTAAAAAGAAAAGAATAAAAAAATGAAAACAAAATTTTTACATCCGGTGAACTTTTTATTAAATGGGGATAATATGTTTGAGAAAAACTTCTGAAGCTTATATTGAGGATTTAAAATAAACTTGGGAAATGGCTGAGAACTGAATTGAAAAAATCAACGACAAACAATATTTTTAAAATTTCTTTCCTGACTAGGTACCTGACAAGTACTCTTTCATAGCCTCACATTTATATAAGCCATAAAAAATAAGAAGAGCCCTGACCCAAAGATTGGAGAATACATTCTGCATTTGGCAAGAGTAGGAGTAAAATCACATTACCAAATTTCTGTACACAGATAAGGCTAAAGGACTACTGATATTATGGCACTAATTCTGCCTTTTGTAATAGATGAGGTTTTTACAGCTGTTCAGTATCAAAAAATATTTTCAAATATATCAAACAGATATATTTCATTAGAGTCATGATAAAAATGCAGCATTGTATGGAAACTGCAACAAAACCACTGTATTTGTATCACAACAGTTTTATAAATGGAGAATATGAAACATAAAACACTATGTAAAAAAGTGAGTGAGAGACAACATTAAGGCAATATATGTAATCTAAAATAAATAATACACTAAATATCCACTATTTAAATATTATCTGGGAGCATGTGTACAAAACAACACAATACTCTTTGCATAAAGCAGAGGATTTGTGATATTCTCAAATTACTAATAGATTCACATCTGTGGCTGCTGTATAAGGGCTCATATCAAAAAAGCAAAGTTTGGGGCTCAACCAGTTGAAAGAAGATGTGAGGAACTTTTTTTTTACCATATGTTTTATTTTTATAAGTTTTTTAGTCATACATGACAGCAGAATGTATGTTGACATATAATACATACATGGAATGTACACACATCAATCATATAGTCTATTCTATTCTGCTGCCCTTCCTATCTTCCCTACTCCTGCCCTCCTCTCCCATCCTTTCTCTTTATTCAATCTAATGTGACACACTGCAGCAGTCTGTCTGGGCACAAATAACAAAGCCACCACAAAAGCCTTGTAGGTTCAAACAGCAAGACTTTATTCCCGAACCCTCACTGGCACTCTACACACACTTCTCGGGAACACACTCCCTCCACCAGCCTCCATGTGCCAATTCTCCCTGAACACCCATGAGAACTCAATGGGAAATCCAAAATAGTGGGCGCCCAAGGCAGCAGGATCTGCCCTAATCCCGGAGCTGCCCTATTCCAGAGCACGGTCACCTTTCAACCATTCCCTCTAGCAAAATTCCAGGCATCATTTCGACTAAACTGTGGCTCACAACAATACACATTTTTTTTCTTTTTCTCATCACAACATCATATATGTATTCTGTACAACAATGAGGTCCTCCTTCAATCTTCCATGCAACTCCCCTTCTGCCTCTTTTTCCCTCCCACCTCTTTTCCCTATTTAGTGGTAGTCTTCTTCTCATGCTCTTCCTCCCTATTCCATTTTCAGTCACCCCCCTTATATCAGAGAAGACATTCAGCATTTGTTTTTTTAGGATTGGCTAACTTCACTTACAATAATCTGCTCTAATGCCATCAATTTGCCTGCAAATTCCATGATCTTGTTATTTTTTAGTGCTGAGTAATATTCCATTGTGCATAAACACCACATTTTTTTAATCCATTTATCTATTGAAGGGCATCTAGGTTGGTTACACATTCTAGCTATTCTGAATTGTGCTGCTATAAACATTGATGTGGCTGTGTCCCTGTAGTATGCTCGTTATAGGTCTTTTGTGTATAGTCCGAGAAGGGGAATAGCTGGGTCAAATGGTGGTTTTATTTCCAGCCTTCCAAGGAATCTCAATACTGCTTTCCAAATTGGCTGCACCAATTTGCAGTCCCACCAACAATGTATAAGTATACCTCCCCCCCCATTCTTGCCAGCAATTATTGTTGTTCGACTTCATAATGGCTGCCATTCTTATTGGAGTGAGATGGTATCTTAGAGTAGTTTTAAATTGCATTTCTCTGATTGCTAGAGATGGTGAGCATTTTTTTTTATGCATTCGTTGATTTATGTATATCCTCTTCTGAGAAATTTCTGTTCAAGTGCTTGGCCCATTTGTTGATTTGTTATTTACTTTTTTTTGTTTAACTTTTTGAGTTCTTTGTATACTCTAGAGATTAGAGCTTTATCTGATTTTTGAGGGGTAAAAATTTGTTTCCAGAGTGTAGGCTCCCTATTCACCAGATGTGAGAAACTTTTAAGATGGTAGGCTTGCTACTTCTGAAGGCAGCAATAGCCCATAACCAGCCTCATGCTTCTATCTCTCAGCCCCCAAACTTATTAAATAGAAACTTTTTTATGCAGGTCAGACAAAGAAGGCACATCAACATCATTTGACTGTTGTAAGAGCATGCTCACAAACAAATGTTTTTGACCTTGAGTACATACATTGAATCTGAGTGTTTATGACCTTGGCTACTTTCTAAAAACACATAGCCCTCTGGAAGCTATACTAACACACTTGGTATTTTTGGTCTTTTTTTTGCCCTAAATGCCTCATGGAGTTGAGCATTTTACAACTTCTACTGTAAGGAGCAATGCTAACCTCACCATTTTTAGGGTGCAACACAGAATGCTGTTTATCTCTAATTCTTACAAATAAATAATAATAATCTTGCTCTCTTGACACCTGGGTAAATTATTTTTTTAAGTCCATCAGTTCTGCTTAACAGGTAAAATAGGTTAAACTTGGATACATAGGCTGGCCATGCCAGTTGTTCACTGAAGCCATTGGCTGCTGATGTTTCATTTTATGCATCATCCAATGACTGGACTTGAAGGCCTTTATCCTTCTTCTTCTCTAAAGACTCAACATCACAATGGGGAAGGTTGATAGGTATTTTCAAAATACAGAGATCTTACTCAACTGGATGTAGACTCTCTTATCCAGAAACACATTTCCCTCTATTAAATCCGTACCTAGAACCTTCTAGTTTTTTTTTCCCATCTGTTAACCTCCTTCTGTTCACCTTTTGAAACAATACTTGTAAATTTTTGAATTTAAGCAGATTATTTCATAGACATCAACATTTTATTAGTTTTTTTTTTTTTGCAACAGCAAAAGGGGTGTAAAAAGTGAGAACAGAAAAGCTGGCGGTTCTATTTACTTTTGGTCCCTTACGAGAGAAGCATACTAGGGACAATTTAGGTTAAAATTTAGCTAAAGTTATCTCCACACCTCTAAGTCAGATTGGAATTTTGGACTCTGCATCAGTCCAAAGTAAAACAATGCCATCACACTTAACACAGACACGGACAAAAAGACACAGAAAGACTCACAAAGACATAGATTCCCTTTTCAGATTGTCAAAAAAATTAGAGTGGGTGCTGGCCCCAAGCCAACTGGGGTCTTCCCTTCACAACCCCAAGATCTACAATCTTGTGACTCAGGGAGAATGGAGGGAAGAGGGGGAGGAACAGAAGGTTTGAGTGATAGGATCATGGGGGAAGGGGCCGGAGTGGAGGCAGGGACAAGGAAAGGATTCACCCATGTGGGAGGAGGCTCACAGAGATCCTGTCAGGTTAAGATATATGGCTGTTGATCTAGATGACTTTGCGGATTAGAGGGAGGTGGAGGGACCCTTCTGGGGGCCATTCTGAAGCACAGAGAGTCTGCCAGGTCCGGTGTTTCACTGAAAAAGAAAGATTCTGGGCCCTTGATCGGACATCCATCCAATGACCAAGGGTCAGGGACAAAGGCGTGGAATGGCTTTGTCCCATAATGGGAGTTACTCAGAGACAGGGACAATACAAACGTGACACAGACAAGGACAGACAAGGACAAACAGTAAACATTTAACAGAGTACCGTAAAGGCAGACAGTAAACTCAACACGAGACAAAGCCAGCAGAACCTGATGGGTTGGCAGCAGAATCACTGAATACACCTGAGTTGAGGGCTCTTCCATCCCCTAGTTTCCCTAGTCCTCCAAGGCGTCCCTTGGGGATGTGGTCTGTGGCTTCAGGACACGTCTGTCCACCACAGGTGGGGGAGCTCACGCTTTCCGCCGGCAGCCACTCTGCCAACCCTTAACCCATACTCTGAGCGATTGCAAGAAAGAGGAAAAAGGCACCTTACTTACCCCTAGAGGAGTCCGTTGGGGTCTCCTTGTCTGGCACTGCGGAATTCCCGGCCAATGCACCAAATGTAAGGGTCTCGCGAACGTCGGAGGAAGAGACCACCAAGAGACCAACTCATGCACCAGCAAAAGGGGTTTATTGCAGATCCAGCGTGCTGGGGTTCCAGGCCCACTCAAGAAGGGAGAGCGGCCAAGAGCCCCAAGCAGGGGTTAAGCAGTGCTTAAGTACACTTTTGGGGGAGGGCAGGGGCTTTGCATACATCAGAGCAAATCATCATGAGGCACAGGAAAATTGAACAACAACTCTCAAACATGATTAGTACATTCATTGGTGGGAACAGGTCGGGCAGGAGTGATAGGTCAGTCCTAAGGAGGGGGGTACATTCAAACTGATTGGTTTTGGCCCTGAAATGCTTACATGCCAACTGCACTGGGTCCAGGTTATTAAACAACTAAGTGGGCATTACTGGGCATTGTCTTAACTGCCTCAGGAATTTCAGGTTCTGTGTGCAGTTCAGAAACTTTACAATACCTAGTCCTTTACATTTTAACTTCAGTTTCTTTTATCCTTTCAAATGTGGGTCCAGTATCAAACAGATTGCCTCATGCATACTAGCCAAGCACTGTACTACTGAGCAACAACCCTAAACCCTTACCTTGTATTTTGTTTAATATTTATTTATATTTTATTTATTTACATGTGGTGCTGAGAATTAAGCTCAGGGCCTCATATATGCTAGGCAAGCACTGTACCACTGAGCCAAACCTTCAGCTCTTTCCTGGTACATTTTAAATACCTGTTGTACATAAATTTTAATTAGTAGCTTTAACTATTTTCCAATATCTGTTTGGATTAAATCAATAACCTAGAAATCAGTGAAGCAAAGTCTAGTTTTTTTATCAAACTCTGATTTTACTTCCTCTTTCTTCCCCAGACTCAGACACCTTATCACAGTATCTGAATTAAAAAACCCCCTTGATGGGCTGGGGATGTGGCTCAAGTGGTAGCGTGCTCACCTGGCATGCGTGCGGCCCGGGTTCGATCCTCAGCACCACATACCAACAAAGATGTTGCGTCTGCCGAGAACTAAAAAATAAATATTAAAAATTCTCTCTCTCTCTCTCTCTCTCTCTCTCTCTCTCTCTCTCTCTCTGTCTCTCTCTCCCTCCTCTCTCACTCTCTCTTTAAAAAAAAATAAAATAAATAAAAAAATAAAAAACCCCCTTGAGAAATTTACTGTATGTTGTCACATTCCAAACTCCAAAATTTACCTATTCCTTAGTTATAGAAAAGTCTTACACAATTTGTCCAGAAGTACCAAAATCTCATGAAGTACTCAGAAAAATCCATATTTGAATCTTACCTTTTATGGAGCAGTTTGAATTATAAGTATGCAGCCTTTAAGGCAAGTAGATGGAAGATCTGTTGCTGGAAGGAACCTTTTCATCAATACCTTGCATCTAAAAGGCACTTCATTTGATTCCTTTTATTAGATAATGTGAATAAACCTACAATGAAAATGGACGTGAAGTAATTTCTTTCACAAAAGTGTTTCAATTTCTTTAGATATTTATCCAGAATTATAATTACTGTGTTATAGGGCATTTTTTAAACCAAGAATTGCTATTTATTTTTATTTATTTAGGCACTTTACCACTGTGTTATATCCTTTTTTTTTTTTAATAAGACAGGATATCACTGAGTCACTTAGGCCATTGCCAAGTTTCTGAGGGTGGTCTTGCATTTATGTTCCTCCTGTTTCCTCCTCCCAAGCCACTGAGAGTACAGACATTCACAATAATACCCTGCTTCAAAAAATTATTATTAATGGATTATATGGCATTTTTATTTTGAGCTCTTAAGAAACATGATAGGGTCTGGGAATGTGGCTCAAGCGGTAGTGTGATTGCTTGACATGTGTGCGACACTGGGTTTTTCCATCAGCACCACGTATAAATAAGGATGTTGTGTCTGCCAAAAACTAAAATGAATAAATAAATATTAAAATTCTCTCTCTCTCTCTCTCTCTCTCTCTCTCTCGAAAAAGAACTATCCAATTTTTTTTCAAAAGTATCTTTATTAACTTTATATTGAAACCAAAATTTTTATCTATACATATATACCTATACTCTGGAGTCCCTACTGTCTTTCAGATATTTGTTTAGTTTGGTGTGGTTTGGTGCTAGGAATTAAACTCCTGGGGGTGCTTACCACTAAGTTATGTCCCCAGTCCTTTTTTTTTAGACAGGTGATATATAACTAATATCTCAATAATTTGCTTATAGCCTTGCTATGTTGTTAAGGCTGTCTTTCAAATCACAATCCTCCTGACTTGTCTCTCCAGCCTCTAGTATATTTGCCACCACACCTAGCTCTTTCAGATTATTATAATAACCTTTTCAACAATACTGCCCAGGCTATAGAAAATATCTTTGACTGATGCATTGTATCCCTGTGGAAAGTTTATATGAAATAGCCAATGTAGCACTATTCTGTAAAGATTTGTTGGAATAAACAGGAATCATTGTTTTAACCTCCTTTCTGAACTGCTGTTTGGTATCATAGTTCATAAAAGTGCTGGGAAAATAATGTAAATTCATTTGTTTGAAACCTATAGAGATTTACATAAGCTCAATCACCTTTTGTTCTAGAGTTTGGAACTTCAGGACATAGTAACATAAATAAAATATGTTAAAGTTGAGATATTCAGTACACACATGGACACACACATCCATACACACACACACAAAAACAACAACAACAACAAAAAAAAAACAAAAAAACCTTCTCGAGCAATTGGTAGTTCTGGCATTATTACTAGTGTATCAGGGACATAGTAACATAAACAAAATGTGTTAAATTTGAAACATTCAATACACACATACACCCACAAAAAATGAAAAACGTTTTCTAGGAGGAATTGGTAGTTCTGGCCTTATTACTAGAGTATCAGGGTTGGGGCAGGATTCAGAAAGTGCTAAAATCTCACTCAAGCTAAGAGTAGTTTACTGGATCCTCCCTATTTCACCTATAATACAAGCTAGAGTGAACTTCATCTGTCAGCAACAGCAATTGGGAAAATATGCTGGCAGATTTTTTTGAGATAAATTGGCAGCTTTGATATTTGGGTATTTTTGTGTCTTGGTCACAGCTGATGAAACACTTGTGAAGGCTTTTATGGCTCCTAGATATCACCATTTTTTGTATCATTTCTTTCATATTTCCTACTTTTTTGTGTGTGTGGTGCTAGAGATTGAACCCAGGGCCTTGTGCATACAAGGCAAGCACTCTAAAAACTGAGCTACATCCTCAGCCCCTCTCTCACATTTCTGTTCACTAGAGGTAAAGATGGTAATTGGGGATTTTGTCCCAAATGTGGTACATTTCATAAAACCAAACTAATATCCAGTGAATCTAAATCTCTTTACTCATTCATGATTTTGCCAAAGAGACACTCACAGTAGTTTTTTCCATACATGTATCTATAGATGAAGGGAGAGTGTTTCATTTAATATTCTGCTTTATTTTCAACATCATTCCCTCTCAATATTTGCTTTTTATAGTGTTGCTAAGGTTGGAACTGACTATCTTGCACATTCTGCACACACACTCTAACAGTGAACTTTGCCACTATGTCCAAATTCTAATTTTAGGTTGGATAGATTTATTCATTCACGTCTAGTGTTATTTTTCATATGGTCGGTTTTACATATGCCTTTCTATTGCTCTTAACAATACTATTGATCTACATATGGTTTCAGATTTGATTCATATTATGATATATTGATCTGTATTATTGCAATATAGTTTCATAATATACATTAAATGTGTCTCATAACAATAACGACATTATTTTTTTTATTAAAGGTTTTGGGGTATTTTACATATATTTTATTTCTAAGATAATTTTTTGGTCCCGTCTTTTCTTTTCTTTTATTTGGTACTTGGAATTAAACTCAGGGGGATTGAGCCACATCCCCAAACCTATTTTGTATGACATTTAGAGACAGTGTCTCACTGAGTTGCTTAGGGCCTCACTTTTGCTGATGCTGCCTTTGAGCTCACAATACACCTGTCTCAGCCTCCCAAGGTGCTGGGATTATAATTGTGCACCAAGTCCAGCTCTCTTCTTGTATTTAAAGAAAAACATGCTAAAATATTGATAGGAAAATATTATATATTAAATTGAGTTAAAATAGTTGTCTTTGTAATGATTAGTTTTATTTACACACATGCTATTTTATGTGCTTTTGTAAATTTTTATTTAGTTGGTGATAAGTTCCACATATTTTCCTTGAAATCCCTTATACATGTGATGTATTTAACAGATGTAACTTCAGGATAATACTTATGTGGTATTTTGTACTCTAATTAAACCAAAAATCTTTCTGGGCTCCAGAAACCAATTTTTCTCAAACTTTATTATTTTTATTTTTCTGAATCACATCCTCTTTCCTCCTAGGCCACAGATTTTCACTGTATTGAAAAATATAGCTCTAGCCTTATGCTATCACATACTTGTACACTGTCATGGTACACACATACTATAATTTCTACAGATCTAAGCTTTATGAGGAGTATTTCATATATATATATATATATATATATATATATATATATATATAGTTTTAATGATAAAATAGCTGCAATTTCTACTACATCTTTAGTTCATGAGAATTTGTTTTGTGTCCTTATCAACACTCTGTATTCTTTTTGTTGTTGTTGTTGTTTCTTACTGGAAATTTAAATCAGGGGCACACAAAGACTGGGTCACACATAGTTGCTTAGGGCCTTTGTAAGTTTCTGAGGCTGGCTTTAAACTCAGGATTATCTTGCCTTATCCTCACAATCCAATGGGATTTGAGGTGTGTGCCATTGAACCTAGTTCTATTTTATTTTTATATTGAAATATATATTACTTCTGAAAATAATTTATTCTTGATATTAAGAAAGCATAGAATACCATTTTCCCCCACAAATAACCCCCCCTTTTTTTGGAAAAGATGTCAATTCTTTTGGAAAAGATTTCAGGAGTGCTAGACATATAATTTATTAATGTCTAAATGGCAAGTTTATTATTATTATTATTATTATTATTATTATTATTATTATCATTATTATTCTGCTATGTATTCATTACAAAACTTTATCTGTTCATATTATTATAAGGTATATAGTCTTTTCTATAACTTCATAGTGTAAATCACTGTGTATCAAAATGAGCTTTTGGTGGTTGGGAGGTGAGGGGAGGGATCATGGGGTTAGAAATGATGGTGGAATATGATGTATATTGTTATATAAAGTACATGTATAAAGAAGTACATTCATGTAAATATAATTTGTATAAAACCACAGAAATTAAAAATTCTGCTCTATATGTGTAATAAGAGTTGTAATGCATTCTGTTGTCATGTATAATTAAAAATATTTAAAAATTAAAGATAAATGATGGCATTATGTTCTAACTGAAAATAAGTACTACTCCTTTTAAAAATTGAAAAAAAAAAAAAGGTCTGTTGGTCAGTTGTAAACTTTATAAAGTGCAAAATATATCCTGAACATTTGGTAATACATAAACCTAGATGTAGGTATTTATAGTGTTGTCAGCAAAATTTAAAAAAAATACTGTAGAGTTAATTTTTTGCAATGTATACTCATATGACATACATTTTGTACATATACGTTTACTACCATTATATATAATTAATAAATGATTACTACATCTCACGTTAACTACATTTATTTCAAATTAATTTGTCTTTTGAAAGCACCGATATATGACACTCTTTCATATGTACACTTGGTGTATCTTCAAATTTGTCAATTTTATGTATTATGTTCTTTTCTTTATTCTTCTTTTTATAGAATTTCTCTTTCCAAATTATTGAGATTAATGAATTTTAAACAATTTAGTTTAACAGTGCAGTCTGTAGATTTTCTTTTTTAACCTAAGACAAAATTCATTCCAATTTTAATAGGCTTATTGTTATGTAAATTACTTTAAAAATCTGCATATATAACACCCTTACCTATTACTCTGGACTATTGATATATGGGTGAAGGGGATCGCAAAGTGATCCATGGAAAAGGCAAAACAGGGATGGGTAAACATATGAGATTGGTGGATACTGAGTATGTAGTTGTGAGTATTCATGAAAAATTATTGGTGGAATAGATACGGGTAGAGAAAAAAATGCTGTGAAAGAAAGAGGGAAAGAATGACCAGCTCAAGAGTTCAGATTTAAAATGTCTAATGGTGGATCAATGGTATTATGAGGTTAAAGGGTAGTTTCTTTTGAGGCAGAAATAAGGTAGAAGTGAAAGAAGAAGGCAAATCTGGCACAGTCCCCAAGAGAAAGAGTCAAATGAACACTACCCTCTATATTCACTATATATATATATATATATATATATATATATATATATATATATATATTGCAAACATCTGTAACATTAGATTAAAGTCAGCCAGCCTCCGCAACTTAGTGAGGCTCTAAGAAAATCAGTGAAACCCTTTCATTTTATGGAATATTTTATTAAAGGCTGAGAGTGTTTCTTAGTAAAAAAGCATATCTGATTTCAATATGTCATATGAGAGAGAGAGAGAGAGAGAGAGAGAGAGAGAGAGAGAGAGTGAGAGAGAGAAGAGAGAGAGAGAGAGAGATCGATCTTGAAAAAATAAAAAAGTAATCAGTGACAATCTTAATGTCAAGGATGTAAATAATTTAAAAGTAATAGTGAGCTAGTAATAGTTAGTCTACTCTACAAAATATAAAAGTGAGAGAGGAATTCTTTATTAAAGTGTATATAAGAAAATAGATATAAGTGCAAAGATGTAATGTGACTGGAATTTTCAAAGTCAGCTTGTAGCCATGTAAAAGTGTAAAGGTACAAAGAAATAGGTTTTACTACTTACTGCGACATACCCTATGAACTATAAATTCCACTCCTAGGCGGAAAGAATTGAACAGAGAAACCATTCACCTGGCTCTCTCACTTGGGAACTGTGCAAAAAATCACCCTTTTCTTTCCCTCAAATTTTATTGCTGCTTCCAAGAACACTACCCTCTATATTCACACTATCATTGTAGACTTATAGCATGTGAACCCCTCTACTGTTCAAGTTTTTCTTCTTTTTTTCATTGCTCTTTTTCTCACTACCCCATATCATCCAACAATACTTATTTTATATAGCAAAATCTACATACTCATCAATCACAAGTTTTATATCTTACTATATCCATTTCCTGCCTTGTGCAGGACCACTTTTAGATCCCCTCCCTCATAACATCAATAATCCAAAGTGATCAGAATGGGGGTAAAATTTGCAGAATATTAAAGGTCAGTTAAACAACAAGAAAGCTATAAAAAGTGGGCTTCATTTAAAGGTGAAAATAAATAGAAAATCTTTAGACTTCACTAGTTAAAATAAAGGATCAAAATTTTATGAGTCTCAATAATTTGAATTACACTTGTGAGTCACTTTTTTTGGGGAAAGGGATATAAGGACATTGCTAATGAGTTTAAAGCTCAAACTGTTTTTTTTTATGAGACAAAGAATAGAAAAATTAAATATATATATATATATATTAAAGTGATTGTGATATCATTTTCATAAATATATATATATATATATATATATATATATATATACATATTTATTCACAAATTGCTTTAACCTTATAAACAGTTATAAGTGTCAATACATTTCTCTCTGAGGAAGAAAATTTTGCCTTAAAATAACCCCATACAGAGGCATTTAATGCAATTAACAGGCTGAAAATAATAATAATAATAATAATAATAATAATAATAATAATAAGAAGAAGAAGAAGTGAGGTGGGGAGGATTTCAGTGTTGCGAAGCATACCTGTAATATAAGTTACTTGAAAAGACATCACAGGAGAATTTATACACTGTCTGGAGACATATATGTATATATTATTTATAAAAAAGTGTTTATGAGTCCTGTAGTGAGGTTGTACAAGTCCAATACACAGTCTTTTATTTTCTTGAATATTTTTTTGTTGTAGATGGACACAGTATCATTAATAGTTTGTTTGTTGGCTTTTTAAAAATATTTATTTTTAGTTTTTGGCGGACACAACATCTTTGTTTGTATGTGGTGCTGAGGATCTAACCTGGGCCGCCAGCATGCCAGGCAAGTGCGCTACCACTTGAGCCATGTCTCCTCTTGGGTGGCTTTTTAATGCGGTGCTGGGTGTTCAACCCAGTACCTCACGCATGCTAGGGAAGTGCTCTACCACTGATCCATAACCCTAGTCCCCAAAATCCTTTACTTAATCTTTTTTTTTTTTTTTTTTTTTTTTTTTGTGGGGGGAGTGTGTGCGTGTAGTGCAGTGGATTGGGTCCATGGCTTTAAATCAGAAAAATAAGCACTCTACTAACTAAGCTATATTATCAGCCCTAATCTGTAGTCTTTTAACAATGAAAATGGAGCAGCCTGTCATTCAGACTTTGATTCTGTGCCCACTTGGCTCAGGTTGGAGGCAGTGCCTGAAGCCTTGTCCAATCAGTCACTTAGGTGAGAACTGTCCAATCCTCATGCAGCCAGTGATGAGGGGGAGGGTTTCCACAATTTTCTGTTCCCGTGGTGTCTGGAACCCACCGTTTTTTCAATCTTTTTGTAGACTTCTGTCCTGGATCCTGAGCCCAGATGTCTGTGCTATGCAGAATCTGAAAACAAACCACAGGGAGAATGCTGAGAACCCTGAGAGCCAGGAAATGGTAAGAGTGCCTTGTTATATTGAGACTGCATAGGAAGGTGGCTTAAAGCTGACAGTAGTGTCAATGGTGGAAACTGGCAGTCATGGCTAGGGACTCCTTGTGGTCCTCTCCAGAGTCTTGTGGCCAGAAGGTCTCTCTATGGTAGCTTAGCCTTCACCTCCCTCTGACTGGTCTAGTGAGGCTTAGATCAGCAGTTGAAACCTGGGCATTTTGTTCCATAATTGTATTGTGTTTTCAGCTTCTTTTTAATGCTCTTTGTTGGCTTCCATGTGCCATGAGTCCAGCATGTCTCCAGACTGCATAGTGAAGACTGAGATAATTACCAGGAGAGAACTCCAAATCCATTTATTGTATTCATGCATAAGAGAGGGTGTTAATTTCAGGGCTTCTTACTCAAGAGGGTTTGTTTGTTTGCTTGTTTGTTTATATTATTATTATTATTATTATTATTATTATTATTATTTAGTGTGTGTTGTTTTCTTTTTGGTACCAGAAAGTCAACCCAGAGGTGTTCATCCACTGATTCACATTCCCACCCCTTTTTTAATATTTTTTATTTAGAGACAGGGTCCCTTTGAATTTCTTAGGCCCTCAAAAATTTGATGATGCTGGCTTTTAACTCATTCTCTTCATGAGTCCTGAGATTTTTAAATGTAGCAGAAGCAGTATCTCAAATTAAAAAAAAAAAAAATCTGAAATCCAGAACTTCAGTTTAGCTCTCCATAGGACTCAGAAAAAAACTCCTAGTTTTCTAGCTGTCTGTTCACATATCCAAAACTAGGGTTCTCTGTTCACAGAGAATAAGTATAAAATAGAATAGATAGTATAATGACCATGTAATCAGGACAATGGACCTCACTCAAACACACCTGGTGGCTAACTCAAATATGTTAATGAGCACAATTAAGGCCTATTTCAAATGTAAAAGACCTTGAAGCCCACTTGTGGGAACACCTTCAGCAAAGTCCTTTGTCCCAAGGGTGATTCCTGATCGAATTTGAAGAAAAAAGGATGGGTCACAGAAAGAATGAAAGTGAACCCATATGGTAGTCAGGATGCCTTTTCCAAAGCCTATTCTAAATGCATTATGCTTCCTGTTCTGCCCAAAACCATCAGTAAACTTCTAAGATGGCACACAAAAATGAGTGTTTTTTTTTTTTTTCTGGGATCATTCCACTGTCATGTATTTAAAAAATAAAACAACAAAAAAATCTTTATATGTATTGCTGAGAATCAAACTCAGTGCTTGACACATTCTAGCAAAGTAGTCTACAACTGAGACACAACTCCAGCCCATGTACCCAGCTTTTTATACTCTCTTTGTAGTAATCAGAAACAACTTTAAAATTTAAAATTGCATTTATATCACTTTTTCTAGTACAGTAATGTATTACTAACTAAACCTATTCTTAGTATTTAAAAAAATAATCTAATGGATGACTGTTATTTTTTCCAGAGATTATTTTATCACTTCTTTAGGGCTTTGTAAAGGGTCTTTTTTTCAGAATATAGATTTCTTCTATTATCAGATGGGTCCATGCTAACTGTGTTGAAAATAGTGATTCTAAAACTTCACACAATCCACACATTTCCAAGACTATGGGGGAAAGGGAAAGAGAATATTCACAACCAAGAAACCATTTCCCATGAAAGCATAGTATCCATGTCCAACCTGGTGTGTAATCCAGATTTTTCAGTGGTAAGTTTGTTTAAGAACCAAAACCATAAGTTTTTGGGATCCTCTAAAGTACACTGAATGGATTTAAATCACTTACTGTTCTTCAAAATAAAATTTATGCTACCTACTTAAAAAATAAAGCACTATGAATGAGAAAGGTGAATGAGACTTAAGTTCTTTGGAGGTACTGAGGTTGACCTTTAATTATAGTTTATAAATATCAAATAAGAAGGGCCTTAGAGTTGTCTCAACTATTCCAACACATAATATGGAATACTTAGATGAACTCACATGAAATAATGAAAATGCATTTCAGGGAAGTGATATCACCAAAATTTTTAGGGTAGAGTCTTGGAAATGTGGAAAAAAAATATAGTCATATACATATGCATTTCTATAGAAAAATATAAGTGATAAGTACATGAGCATGATGGTAAATTCAGTGTTCCTCATGCATTGTAGGTTGAAGGTAATGGTAAAGTAGTAACTGAGGATATCCAGAACTCTATAATCTTGGGAGTCATTAATAGCAATTCAGAAAAATAAAATATAGTTAGATCCCTTTAGATTTACCTCTGTCCTCGGTTCCTCTTATGAATTTGATTCTGTCAAATGAGATTATGTGTTATGGTTCTCTCGGAATTTATGTTTTCTTTTTTTTTTAAGGATTTTGTCAGCTATGTCATGTAAACCCCTGTCTTAAACTCACTTTGGGGGCTCTTTTACCTCCTGTTCTGGACTGCAGAGCAGAGACTCACCTCACTCATTCTGTGCAATTAATTAACTTTTGTCAATATTTGCAAACAATGGTTGGAAGCACAAGCATTTTGGAGGGGCTTTCATATCCTATAATATGGTTGTCAGACCCTGTGGGTTAAAAGGTAGTTACTTGCTAGGTTAGAAATGACTTCCCTATGAGAAGGGCTTATCTATATTTTTGTTTTGGAAGCCCCATAAAAACAGAAGAGAAGCATTCATGGTCACAAACAAAAGCATGCCAGAAGCCATTAGATATGAGAAAATACAAAAAAAAATCTTCTCTTAGAGCTTTTAGAGGTAAAAAGTTTATTTCTGTTTTGTGTAAGAAAACTAAAATTTCTCTTTGGCCTGACAATATTTTGATGTTTTAAACTTGCTTGCAATTTCTACCTGTGTTTTGAATTCACTTATGCCTGTCTATCCCTTATGAGATAACAACCCTCTCTAAAACCTTACTGGAGCCTCATAAATTCTGGCTCCTGCTGACCAAATAACAATTCTCTCTAAATCTCAGTGGCAGCTCATAAATTCTAATATCTGGACCTGAATTTATTTTCTACCTTGAAATGTTAGCCGTGTATTATGATTGTCAAAATCTTTTTAGCTTAAAGTACCTTAGATGCCCACCTCCTTTGTAACTTTTTCTGCTGTAAAAACTTTTTCCTGAAGATCAGAGGGATGATCTCTAGCATGGAATCTTGTAAGAGACAGTCCTGGACAGCTTTTGTGTACACAATACAATCTTAATTTGATTTGATTTCAAATTTGAGTTGGTAGTCTTTTCTTTGTGTTTTGGTTTAACACTAACCCTTTTTTTTTTAGCTTCACTGTAAATATAACCAAAGAACACAACAAAATTCCTGTAAATTATCCAGGTGCATAAAAAGAGTCATTCTTTACTAAAAGCACAGTATTCATTATAGAAATGATATAAGCTTAAAAATTAAAAGATATCTCAATTCAGACTCAATTCAGCCCACTTGGCTCAGGTTGGAGGCAGTTCCTGAAGCCCTTTTTTTTTTAAAGGCTATACTGATGTATTTAATTGTGGTAATCATCACACAACATATATGTATGTTAAACCATCACATTGTGTACCTTAATATATGCAATTTTTGTTTGTCAGTTACACCTAAATGAAACTGAAAAAATACATAAAATTGTAGAGAAAGAAATGGAAATTAGTCAAAGAGGAAAGTTGCATGCATAGAAGGTTATGCAAACATCAGCAAATTTAGAAAAGGTGGAGTGTTCAGTGCAAGGCATGGAGTGAATGAAAAATATTACAGAGTTCTCTAGATGCTGGGTGGATTAGCATTCTTTATGTTTCCCTCCTTTTTTTATTGTTGGTTGTTCAAAACATTACATAGTTCTTGATATATCATATTTCACATTTTGATTCAAGTGGGTTATGAACTCCCATT